>NW_028233337.1:1800000-2130446 GCF_057557595.1 Rhyacophila brunnea
TTCAAGGTAAAAATAAACTTGAGATTATTCAGGAACTTATTTAAATACATTGTGTTTTCTAACACCTTTTAAAATGCTTATAGATTATTTCCAATTTACTAGAGAAATTTTAAAGTCATAAAAAACCAAGCGCAAATTTCGAGTCTATAAATCATTAAAATTCTTGTTTTCATTTATATCCCTATTCTTTTTAATGCTTATTCCCTGGCTAGTATTTTGAAAATGATCTTTTGAATTATGTTTCTTTTCCGTTTTATATTTAAATGTTGTTGACATAAAATTAAAACGAATTTACATGTATCTCTCATGTTTGTTGTTGTTACGTGCATGTATCTATTTTGTGCATGATAATATAATATACAATAATATACTAGAATTATTATCCGGGATGGTTGTGTTTTCTCGTTGTGCTATGTAATTCCAAAATTTAAAGAAAAAAATATAAATTAATACAGACCAGAGCCCACCATATCAATTTTATAAGATGAGTATTGAACTGTTAAGTCTTAATATAAATTTAAATCTTTTCATCTAAATAAAAATTTTACTTTTCGTTGAAAGAGACAACATTAAAGACTTTTTTGACAATTTGCTTGAGCTTTCATCAAAAATCATGTCTAATGCTATTTTAATTAGAAGTATAAATATTATAAAAATCCAGTGTAATTCAATATAGAAAAAAACTACTACATGGTTTAGCAAATTGCACACCATTTTATTTATACTGCCAATCGAAAATTTATTTTTTATCAAAATAGACATTTAGCATCAAAATTTAATTCAGTTGTAAAACAAAATTCTGATGAAAATACAGATAATCGAATTTATTTGACGATTTAATATAAATTTATTCTTAATCTTTTAGAATATGATTCTTAAAATATAGATTCTGTTCAACAATTTTTTAAATTTGCATATTTATCGAGATTCTGTATTGGATATACTGTATATTGTCTAATATAGTCTCTTAGTTACCTTTTATAGAGCAATATTATTTTGTTATTGATATATTTAATGATAAATTTTTTGTTTTCGTGTCGATTAATCCAATTATCTAATAGTATGATTAAAAGAATTTATTATAATTAGAATTGAAACAACCATTTCATCAGTTTCCATCATTATGTTTGAAGCTAAACTTGCATGGAATGTTATTCCAAAAAAAAACTGATTTCTCAGTTGCAAATCCCTATTGGTAATTTCGGGTTTCTCAAATGTGAATTTTGATTGAATTGTCGATTCTTTTATTTCACAATAACAAATATTATCAAAAATACCACGTCATTAAGAATTTTGGAGCCTTGAATAAAGTTTAATTCCTGTAGATGCTATTTTTTGTACAAATTAAGGCTTTGCAACGAGAATTTAAGTATTTTAGATTTGATTTACTCATTCGCTTTGCATCTATCTCAATTTTTTTGCTTGTAAACTGCATTTGTATGCAAAAACCCTATGTAAATGCCCTCTCATTAATTTTAAGTAACTGGATTATTCATAAGATGTATTGATTTTTTTATTAGTTTAAATGCTATTTTATATTTTTATGTTAGAAATAATAGTAACTCTAGCTATACTAGATAAAAAAAATTCTTACACATAGTAAATAGTTTCAATAATCGATTAAAACCCCTAAAAGTCTTTATTTTATCTATATCGAAAAATTTATTAAATTTTTAGTATAAAAATGAATTTCCATGTAAACTTTATATCTGTTTGTTTACGCAAAATTTGCTATGTGTAAAAAAGATATATTCTTTATTTATTTATATTTTGCTTTAAACTTACCATTCTATTACATAATTTATAGAAGTCTCTTATTTATGATTTGTGGTTCTTTATTATACACAAGAAACATGGTATATTGAATATTGTTGTTTATTTTCTTGTAAATATAATTTAATTATTTCCTAACATTGATTTAAAACCGAATTTATGACTTAAAAGGCACAAGAAATCAACAAATTTGTAAATATCCCTGTGTGTCTATAAATTAACTATATCGCTTTTGTTGTAATCATTTATCAGATAAAAACATTGAAAAGATATACATATATATCTGCAATAGATAAGATATGCCATTTTGTATGATTTAATGAATGCTATAACGGGTGTAAATGCTTTATTTAAAAAATATCTATATGTACATCATATTTATTAAATAAACACACTTATAAAATATATGTTTAAATATTCACACACCTAGTTTATGATATAAAATGTTAACCTAGTTATAAATTATTAATAACTTTTCTAGTCAACTAAAGGTTCTAAATTTTTTTATAAGAATTTTATAAAATATTCGTAAATTTTTTATTCTGCCGTGTTCACAAAAAAAATGCTTCAGACTTCGTTTATGATGTAAATTTATAACTCAAATTTAATTTGCTTGATAAATTTCAGAATTTAATTATTTTTCTGACATATTCATTGTTAGTAATAACCTCCTTTAGAAAAAAAACATGCTGGTTTTTATATTCATGTATTTATTTTAATAGAAAAAAGATCTGTCGAATATAAAATTTTATTCAAAATTTTTAGTAGTTTTGTACATGTAACTAAATATATGATACCATAAAAAAAATTATATCACATAAGTTTGATCGTTTTTCTATTCCCATTAAGACTTATAAGATGATTTTTCTATGTATTTATAATTATATATGCCTGTTTCGATTTTTAATTTGTCATTATTAGATGAATCGATGCAGAAAAAATTGATTTTTAGTACAAAATTACCCTACAAAAATAGAAACGCATTAAGACTTTTAATAAATAAATTAAAAATTTTGTTATCGTTTACGTATAAAATAATCCCGATTAATATTTAGTTTGGAATTTCCTTGATTTGATTTTGTTACTGAAATGGCTATATAATTGTGATTTAGAAGACTACGAGAATTTTAAATTCAATTTAAATTTATCTACATTCTTTACTTACTATTTCTTTTAAAAACCGGATCTTCATCTATTAAATCGTTTTTTAATAGGATAAGAAAATAGATGGTTTTTAGCAGAATAAACGAAACATTCTCTATATTAGAGATTAACAGATTTTACAGAAATAGTTTTCAGCCTTTTTATATAAATGTTCTTACATCTGAAAAGCTCTAGATATGCCAAGAGCAAAAAAATGGGGTCTCTTAATTATTATTAACTTCGTTTTTCCGACTTTGAAAATTTAAAGACAATGCACAAAAAAAATGTATTAAAATAAAAACAGTAAACATGCGACTCATTATATCAAAAAAATTATACTAATGTTTTTGGTAAAACTTAAAACGTAATAAGCTTATTGCGTATATAAAAATATAATTTTATGCTTTGTAGAAAGTATTCGAAATATCTATTGGAATTTCTCTTTTAAGATTTATGTACGTTACACGGTAATTAATAGTTTTATATACAATTATAAATAGACTAGCATCTATAATTTATAGTTAAACTCCGTATTTTCTTTAGATCACCAATAATTTTTTCTATATTTCATAAATATTTTACTATCTCTTTATATAATTGTATATAACAAATTTTTTTTTAATGGGTTTAGTTTATTTTTATATATTACATCTATTTAGACGTGGTCAGCCCATTGGGAATATTGAAAAACTTCTTACTACATCTTTTGACTCCTTCCCCTGATCTATTTTCATCAACTGATCTTCTTCTACCAAATTATTTAATAGAACATATATGTCTTTATTTATCGTAAATTAATTTCTTGCTTCTCTTGATGTTTTTTATTCGCATCTAGACAAGCGATTCGTTTTTATTATTTGACAGAAAAGCAAGGAAATCTAAATCATGTTTTTCTCAAGACTTCTTAGATTTTCTTTCTTTGATTGAGCTCAATAAAAGAAATATAATATAAGAATAAAAAAAATATCAAAAAATGAAATTTGTAAATGTTAAGAAATAATGTAGTACCAAATATATGTAAGATTTAAACTCGCTTCAAAAATTGATCTAGAAAATAGATTATATAAAGTATAGCGTTATATTTTTATCAATTTGCTTGTTTTTTTTAAGTGTTAAATTTACAAACTTTTTTTGTTGTATGCATATTAGGCTATTTTATACATTTTCATGTGCATTTATATAGTATCAGAATAAAAAAGAAATTTATATTATAAATTTTGACTTAAAAGAATTCAATCATAAGCTTTGTACAAAAAGCGGCGAATTTTTAGTACATTCGTAATTTCTATTTACTTCTGGCTTGTTATATTATCAGATATGGTATTTAACTTTTAATTTTAGAGAATAGGTTTGAAATTAATTCTATATAACCTATATATCTTGTGTGATGAATATGGAACAATAAATTTTTCTGTGTATTTTCTTTCTCAACTAAGCCTAGATTTGAGGCCAGCAATAGTTGCGATTTCTGAAATTCTGCCTACATCTAGAAATAGGATGTAAAACTACAATTCACTTTTTATACGCTTTAATTTGCTAAAAGCTAGTAAAAAGTGCTTTTATTATTTTAAAAAACATCTAAATCTTATTTTTTACATTATATATAACAATATCCAGTAATCATAATTTTTTCATAATTGATTGGTTTTCAGACTCTATATAAACATATTATATTTTTAAATCTTCATTTTTTTCAAATATAATCGTAAAAGAGCACATATCTTCACTTCTTCTCAATATTTTTTTGATTGAGCACGAATTGTATATAATTTGATAAAAAAATAAAATTTCATGAATAATAAAATTAAGTAAAGGATTTATAGCAAAAAAAATTGCTTTTTTTCATGTTTGAAAATTGATAATTTTGGTTATTATAAGCAAAAAACCAAAATATTAAGCAAAATTAATTATATATTTTTTGTCTAAAATATTATAATAAAGGTGCACAAAACTGTGTATAGACAACTATATTATATGGTGTTGCATGTTTTAATTCGAGAAATATCATAATTTTTCCACTAAAGTTATAATATCTTATTTTTATTTGATTATATGATGGAGATATTTTTTGTATTTTGTTGAATTAGCAAACAATATAATCAATGAAGCAAATCAAGTAATATTAAAATCGATCATGTATATAATATTTAGATTTCTCTGTAAAATTCCTAAAATATGGTGAATTTCAGAAGATAAATTAAATTTTTATATAACGGAAACATCTAAGTAAAGGAAATCTTAATATTTAATAGCAATTGTATTTACACATTATAGTTCTTTCTGATAGAACTATAAAAAAAATAACAACTTTTGTTTCTTTATGTTATTTAGAAAATTATGAGCATGATTTTAAAATTTCATATGCATTTTTTACGCATGCTTATACCATGAACATCTGATAAATACATTTTTCAAATACGATATTATGTATAAAACATCAAATTCGTCGAAACGTTTAGATTAGATATTTAAAAATTGAAAATTTTTACTATAAAGTTATTTCTTAGACAAATTTTTAAAAGAAGATAGTTTAATTATATTTATATAGTTGGTTTTTAATCATATTAAGCAGAGATATGGTATATCTTGTGTTTATAAATTCATAATTTGCTATATTAATTTTGAATAAATTTTCAAATATAGATTGTGAAACGCGTATACCAAACAATATTATTCTTCTATATAAAGCAATAAACTATGAATTTTTAGTTTTTAGTATTTATTCATAATAAACGTTATAAGAACATTTATGGGCGTAAATTAACAGAATTTTATTGGCCTGTTGTAACTTTATTTAATAAAATTCGTCCCGGTTCACCATTAAACTTTGTTTACATCAAAAAAATATGTCTTTATTTATGTTATTCTCTAAAATTTACTTTTCATTTATGTATCTCTATTATATTCAAAAGATTCTATCAAATAATATAGTATCAAAAACATGGCAAAAAAAAGAAAGAAAGACTTTGAGAATAGTTTTTAAGATTAGAAATACAAGCTACTTAGTCAAGTAAAACGAAATTACTGCTATTTTTGTTCTTATTGTTACAAAATTCAATTTTTTTAAAAATATTGCGATCATATATTTTTTTACTCGATATGTACTAGCATGAGAATTAAACATTTATATGGTTCCTTTTTTGTTCATAAAAAAAGATTAATTATATAATTTAAGTGTATGCATCGCATTGATTAACATAATTGTTTTACATAATCATATTTTATAAATTTTATAATTTATGTGTGTTGTCGTTCTGAAAACTTAATTTTTATAACGATTCCTTTTGTAATTGTATTGTTTTTTTATTGATTCTAGTATTTTATAATAAAATAGCACGAAAACATGGGTATGATAAAATTTACGCAAAGGTAGGTCCAATCAGATATAGCAGTATGAGAGCATAAATGAAGATTATATAAAACAAAAAAAGAAAAATTTCTTGATTAGATTTCAGGGTCGTAAAATAAATATATAAATACTGGTTTTTTTATATTATATCACACATAATATAAAATCATTCACAAAGTAGATATATTCAAATGATATTAGTGAGATTAAGGATTGAAAAAAATCATAAACTACAAACAAAGGTATAATATATATGTTTATATAGAATTAAAGACCTATTTTTCGGGATAGAGGTGGTCTAGGAATCATTATATTTTCATTTTATCATTTGGTTATGAATATTTTTCTATGACTTTAAATTATGTTTGATTTTTTTATTTTTATAAGCTCTCTTTTAGAGTATACAAAGTAGCTTTTTTTAAACTACGTTCTTAATGAACACAAAAAATGCTTTGAAAAGTTCTCAAATGAAAAAAAAACTTCGTCAAAAATCATTTTTATTATTTATCATCTTTTCTAGTTTTTTAATATTATTATCATTAACTGATTATATTTTTAGAGTATTTAAGACATACCATGCCTCTTTATTCCAGTTCTATGTATAGATATATTGAAAATCAAGCATTTAAATTATTTCTACAGAAAAAAAAATGTTTTCTTTTTACATACAAATAGAAAAAATCCTGATAAGCTTTTTATATGATTTTATCAATAATTATTTCTTATATTAAATTTTATAGATATATTTTGATAGTTTCTAGACACATAGTTCACCTATATATAGCGAGTTAGTTGTCAATTTTCTTATTTACGTAACGTATTTAAGTTGGTTTTTTGGTGTTTCAGAATTTAGATTTCTTCAAATTATATTTTTAAAAAATAAACACTTTAGCAAAAGTGTATTCATTAAATTTATTTTCCATGTAAATTAATTGTTTTTAGTATATATAAAATCTTATAAAAAGTGGTGAGATAGCTTTAAAATATTTCATTTTGATCGTAAAAGCATTAAACTGGATTATAAAATTATCTTTTCATTTTTTAATTGATTTTTTCATAATTTAATTTAATGAAATTTCTATTTTTATACCAACAGGTGTATTTATACCAATTTAAATTCGAAAATATATAAAGAGGCTTAAATTCCTTTATTTTATAATGAATTTATATCTTTTTTTGCATTTTATGATTTTTAAAAATCTATAATTGCTTGATTGAATATGATATTTTTATTCTGCCAGTATATGTTAAATATGGGAACTTGAATATAGCGGTTCTTTTTTTCAATAAAATCCTGTCTGTATTTTTATATGCAAAGCAGAAATTTTATGTTCATTTAAATTACAAAATTGTGTTTACTGATATTTTGAATTGTTTTAAATTAGATCTATAAAGCTACGATGTTTTTTTGTGTAAAAAAGGCATATATTTTTAAAATTGTGTTGAAAAATATATAAACTTAATTTTAAGATGTTAATTTTACATTTTTTTTTGCAGATTATTTGTTTTAAAACTAACTGAAACGAAATAGTAAATAAAAATAGAACCATGTTCACATTATAAATAATTTAGCAATCTATTTTATTATAATCTACTCAAAATAGACCCCTGATAATTATATAAATTTATTTGTGTTCTTTAAAAAATTTATTCGGGTATCTAATTCCCGAAAAAAGGATGACAATGGCTAAATTTTTAAGGTAAATAATATCCAACCAATCAGTATATAAAGAACTTGATTTTTTTTTATAAAATGTATATATTCCTAGGTTTACTTAAGTGTCATTCAAATATTTCTAAAGAACATTCTAGAGTCGTTGTTTGAAATGGATAAAATAGCTGAAAATCAAAGTAACCGAAAATTAAAATCCAAGATTATTTTATAAATTCAAGTTCACTTTTAAAAATATTTTCAAAATGTAATCATATTTCGACCAGATGCATAAAAATGCTAGAAAAATATTGCACGAAGAGGCTCATAAGACAGTAAAAATTCTAAACTTCGAGCTAGCAAGAAAATATGCCTTAAAAAAAAAATAAAATATTCGACACACTACACACGATATTATGGGGTAAATATGCTATATAAAGTAGATACAAGACTTAAGGCGAAAAAAAATATATAGGGACAGGACCGATATATTCAAATGAGAAATGTAGAAAATAATGTTTCACCTTTTCAGAAAAAGAAATGACTAGAATAAAATATATAAACATTTTTGAAATCGAGAAACAAAAAAAATATGAAAAGATAGTATCGAATTTTCATTAATCTACAAGTATAAACAAAGGTTCTACCATGAGTCATAACTTGGGATTATGTGGTAAAATAATATCACAAAATGTAGCAGATGAAACTCAAAGTGAAAAAAAAAAGAAGTATATTTATAAACTATAGGATAGGATTGAAGAAAATCCTTATATAATAGGTAATTAAAAGAGGAGAGGTATAGAAGAAAATGTAAGAGAAGAGGATGAACATAAAAGTATCGATATGATGTGTCCAATATATCACATCGAGCTACGCTTAAGGAGAAAATCTATAAATATTTATTAAAACAACCTATAAATAGAAAGATCTCCCCGTAAAAATTCTAAATGCAGGGTGATGATAACCTAAATGTATTGAAAATTAGAAACTAAGAAAATATGATTTACTAGCATATTATAACATCTTAATTTACTAATAAAAAACAAGAGCGTCATCATACGTCATGAAAGGATGATTTAGTATAAAATACCATATGTCGTCATTAATTCTTAGATGTGGTATCTGAAATAGGAGACTACGCACAAAATATAGTTTTGATTATATATTGAATTAAAAAACCTTATAATGTGAAAATACATTGAATAATGTCGTATATAGCGAATAAGGGATTAAGAAAATATGTTTTATAAGCAATCAACGTTTTACTTGAACGAATTTAAATTTAGACAAAATAAAACAACCATAAATAAAAAAGATTATAATTATCCTAAACAAATGTAAAATATATATGGTAATGCGTAATATTATAAAAAACCCGCAATTCATGGATTTTTTATGACTAGAAATCTCCAAAACTTACATGTGGTGCAGAATATATGTTTTGGGTTATGGTATTTTATAATAAATTGCTGAAATTCTTTCAATAAAAATCATATAGATAATTCCATACAAGATTATATTTTCAAAGTGTGCCAGTATAATGACGTACAAAACTTTATTTTTATTAATTTATGTTTACTGCACAGATATGTGATTAGGTCCAATATTAGTAGATCGATTATTGCATTGTATTTTAAAAGGATGACAAAATAAACAATCTAAAAATTTCTTCTTGAAAGAAGTTTATTCCTTTAAGAATATTGTAAACGTGATGAGATAGAAAGA
Organism: Rhyacophila brunnea; assembly: GCF_057557595.1. NCBI lineage: Eukaryota > Metazoa > Arthropoda > Insecta > Trichoptera > Rhyacophilidae > Rhyacophila > Rhyacophila brunnea. Next base: position 1,809,642 of record NW_028233337.1, read on the forward strand.
ATTATTGGCAAAATATGTTCTATAGAGCATTGTAAAATTCTGCTTGAACACTAATACGACCTACAAATTACTTTAATCCATATATAAAATTAAAAATGTATAAAATAAGATAACATAAACTAAATAATATCAAAATGGGCGACCACAAAATTTAAAACAGTACAGACGACGCATAATTTATAAACATTGCTAATGTTTTTGTATTTAAATAAATTTAAGTATCCATATCAATTTTATATTGAAATTCTAAGTGAGGGGTTGATGTGATCTATTAGCTGGGTTTTGATGTTACAGGCTACGGCTAAATTTAGTTAGCGAGTATAATGAGCTTTTTGAAAGCTATTTTTTATTTCTTACATTTGTATTAAATTATAACTGTTGATTAAAAGATTTTATGCAATAGTTTTTAGCTCGGATCTCAACAGAGACAAAATAACGCTGAAATTGATTCTTAGATTAATCATAATTCTAAAAAAAGATTTTTTGTATAGTTTTTAAATCGGATCTCAACAGAGACAAAATAACGCTGAAATTGATTCTTAGATTAATCATAATTCTAAAAAAAGATTTTTTTTATAGTTTTTAAATCGGATCTCAACAGAGATAAAATAACGCTGAAATTGATTCTTAGATTAATCATAATTCTAAAAAAAGATTTTTTGTGATAGTTTTTAACTCAGATCTCAACAGAGACAAAATAACGCTGAAATTGATTCTTAGATTAATCATAATTCTAAAAAAAGATTTTTTGTGATAGTTTTTAACTCAGATCTCAACAGAGACAAAATAACGCTGAAATTGATTCTTAGATTAATCATAATTCTAAAAAAAGATTTTTTTTAATAGTTTTTAAATCGGATCTCAACAGAGACAAACTAACGCTGAAATTGATTCTCTAATTATATACAACTTTACAAAGTTTTTTAATAAATGACCAATAGATAACAGAGAAAAAAGAAAATAATATATTTTTACGGAAAAATACTATAAAAATATGCAAGGTGAATTTATTGAATTAATAATACTGATTATTCATAAAATTTGAAATTAATTCAATCTACATCACCGCAGACTTTTCTCACAAAAGCTTCATAATTTACACGGCCATCAGAATCAGCCTCTAAAACATTAATCACTTCATCAATTTCATCGCTATTCATAATGTTAGTTTCATTTAAAATACTTCGTAACAAACCAACGTGAATATATCCCGTATGTTCTCTATCAAAAACACGAAAGGCTTCTCGTAAAGTTCGTCGTCCTGCTTTTCCCATTCCGGTATTTTCAAGATGCTGTATTAGCTGAACAAACTCTTCTTGTTTTACTTCTTCATTTACACCCATGTTTAAGTGTCGGAGTGTTTTGGTTAGATCTTGAGTTGATAGTGCGAATCCTGCTTGGTATAATATACTGTGGAGTTGAGATGCTTGAAGTGCATTTTCTGGGTGTTTTGCGTATAACTTAAATAACTTTCCGTATTTTTCCATTTTTCTTTTCTAATGGGTTGTAATAAATCTGGCTTGTAAAAATTGCTGGATTTTTTATACGTTCATTGTATTTTCTAATTTAACCAATATTTTTTTAGAATATATTGATATGAAGCCTTAGCTAATCTATAAGAATTTTATATACACTTAGTTAAGAAACTATTATATTAAGCTTGTTTGACTAACTATTCTAATGTTTCTAAATGGTGTGATTTGGTAAATTTCTCTTCTTATATTTGTAATTAAACGAATTCGCATTTAAATTTAAAAAAATGGAAATTGTATATTGAAAAATATAAAATAAGTAAAATTATATTTTAGATTATTAAAAATTAGCTTTTGTATTTTGAATTATTAAAAATAACTCTTTTTGAACACATTGAAAAAAAACCAAACCAACGCAACATTTTTTTATCAAATTCAAATATAATATATTATTTTTGAGTCTCTTATTATTTGCATTTCAATACAATATTTTCATTTAATTATCCATTGGTTTTGTTTATGAATTCAAATATTGTTTTGAATTACAATAAAAAAAATTTCAGTATATTACTAGATCGTACTTGATATTCATCTATAAACACATTTTTTTTACGTGCTTAAGCGCGCAAATATGTTTCAAAAAACGATCTGCTCAAGACACTATTGAAAAATAGCTTGATATATAGACCAATGTAATCAGAATCAGTATATTAATTGGCAAAATGTTGATTCGAGATTCTTTAATCATAATTATTGCGCAGAAAAAATACCAAAAATTAACAAAATATAAACAAGATAAGTACGACGATTGTAAACGGCTCTTTATAAGAGTTATAACTTTCAATATTTTAGTATCTTTGTATTTTTAGAAAGAAATCTTAATTCAGTCAGAGCGTGTTTTTTTACACAAACTTAAATCTTTTTATTGCAGGTGATTAACTTTAAAACAACTTTACCACAATTTTTAAGCGATATCATTCAGTATATAATTTTTTTTTCTAATGCCTTGTATAAAAGATCTAGAATCATCAAATTAAAGATATTAGGTCTAATATACAGGCACAAAAAGGTATTTTGAAATTCTCGAAAAAGTATATCTGCAAAGGGAACAACGAAAATTGTAGGACGACCATGATAAAAATTTAATTATGTTCTAAACATACATGATCGAACCGCTGAAGAAACTTTACCAGTTTTTTAATATGCAAATCCATGTATTTTATGGTATTATTGGTATATTCGTAAAATTTTGAAGAGATGAAATTATTTATATAAACCTTAAAACATTGTTACAAGGCAATTTTTTTCTGTCTTAGATATATAAAAAAGAAAGTAACAACTATTTTTCGCGTGTTACGACAACAATAAAAAATAAATTGTTTCATTTCTAAAATTAATCATTTCTTGTTATCGTAAATTCTATTATACGCATTTTATAGATTTCAAAATATTTGTATTTTTAGACGGTATATGTTCCAATTTTACATGTATAAAAAGTTGATAATGACTCTGATCTAGAACTTCGTACTGAATATAAAAAGATTTTATTTATATATTACACAAGATAAAACCGATATTTTAGAAAAGTGACAAGCGAAATCTTGATTCAATAAAATACAATTAACCTTAAATATGAAACTTAAGCGAAAATATTTTGATTTTATTTTTTAATTTAGATCAATATGAGTAAAAACATTAGAAATCTCGACATAATTTTTGTATTTAGAACATTCATAAACACATATTCTTCATTCTGTAAATTATAATAATATTTCACAAAAAAATTCACTATTCGTAGAGCTGAAGCGAAAATCTATTTGTATAATGAATTTTTATTGCGATTCATAACATTCTGTATCAATTTATTGCATAGAAAAATATTATATTAATTTTAAAATAATGATTTATATTAATTTTTTAATTAATTTTTTCGAATATATTATATTAAAATCACTTTTCATGCTCGAAATATACGACTGGATTTCATATTCTTATTAGTAAATTTTTAAAATGGGCCGTAAACCTTTACATGTATTTAAAAACATTTTAAGATCAAAAAAATATATTTTATAAAATGTATAAAAAATACTGAATGTAAGTACAAATGGTTTTATGAATAGTATATTATATTCTAGTTTTATAAATGTTTTCATGGCCTATACTACAGTTTCATTTTTATTAATAATTTGACAGAACTCAAAGGCGACATATGAACAATATTTAAATAACATAAAAACTATTCTGGGTTATTTAAAATATATACGTATAATATATTTTTGCTGAAGATAAAATTTAAGATATAATATTTTACAAAAATATATTACCTATAAAAATCATTTTTAATTACTCCGATTTCTATTGTATAGAACATATTTATACCAAAAAAAATGCATAATAGACATGAATTTTTCAAATAAATACAGGGATCTGTATAAATATAACCAAATGAAGAGTAAGAGCACACATAATTAAAAAAAAAGTAGGATATTCTATAAACTATGCTTGTACATATTTATTTAAATTTACAAAAAACCGAATTTTTTGGTTTTTTTTTTAAGAAGTCGAAATTTGTTGATATAAAAAAATTCATAGAAGGACAAAATATTCAAAGTAAAACAACAATTTCAAAGCTAATCATATTTTTTCCGCCTCATTTTATTAATTCCTTCTTATATTAGTTTTTATTTTGCAGTGAATCTGTGGAAAATAAAATTTAAGAAAATTTAAAGTTTAAAAGAACTTTAAGATACCAGTACACTATAAATCATATATGTGCATAAAAAAATTTGACTAAAAAGCGTAAAGTCTTACATGAAAATAAAAATTACATAAGAGAAAGCTGATGATTAAATTTATTTTAATTTCAAGATAAAAAGTACGTCGTAAGGTTGTTATCTGTTATTTCTTTAATTATTTTTTATTTCTATATCCAAAAAAATATTCACGTTACATGTTCCCATTAAATATTGAATTCGACATTATATTTTCTTTTCTAAATTTAGTTCCGTTTTCATACTAGCCATATTAAATTAATATGTATCAATAATCTTTGTACGGTTTAATGTATTTTTCTAAATTCAGAGTTCTGTAGTATAAATAATGTATTTCTTTTTTTTTCTTATGTATTTGACACAATGGGAAAAATTATTTGAATAAAATTTAAAATTTTATTATTTTCAAACTACTGAAACTATTGGAACATATTTTAGGCCCTAAAATATACATATATTGTTGGGTTTTGATTATTTTTCAATGTATTATATTTCATTTTATGAATTTGATTTTTGTCTTGCAATATTATTTATAGAATTTATTATTGTCTAATAAGTTTTAAATGATTATTTATGTTAAAATCTTCTTGACTGAAATTTCTATAAATAGGTTTATATTTGAGAACAAAGAAATTAATTATGTCAAAAGTCTAACATTTACATGCTTATATAGGTGAAATATGTCTCTATTACAATCATATGAGAAGAATGAATGATATTTTAAAAAAAATTTAGCCTCGAAAACCCCTAGGGTTATGAGGAAGTCGGGAATTTATCCCGCGAAACCTCTCTTTATGCATACACTATTTGATTACACTCCGCCCCCTTGATTAGATTTATATTTTGGTATTATATAACTGTTTTAATTTTATAGTTACATTACAAATTTTAAAAATCATTATTTTAACTAATGTATAAACAATAATTCTAAATTGTTTTATCTTAAATTATTCTACAAATAATTATTTCCATTTACATGTTCTCTTAAAAATCACAAATATTATTTGCCAATTTTTTACATTGTATGAATTTGTTAATCAATTCTGGGTATAAGATATTCTTGGCACACTTTTTATCGTTCGGCTAATATGTTTTGAGCTTATTTGAGTCTCTTGTTCAGGGCAATGCCCAAAAGTTGACCAATTACAAAAATCTGATTTTCAAGATAAATGATATTATTTTCATATATTTTGTTTGGACTTTAGTTTGATGATTACAAATGCCAGTAAAATGAGTAACTATTTTCTATTCAAAACAAAAGATTGCCGTGTTTTTGAGGATAGAATATCTACGCACATCTGTTATATTAAAGTATAGAACAAGCTTTGTTGTTGCTAAAATTTATCAAGCTATTAAAGCTTTATGTAGGAATTGCACAGTATATCATGTGCCATTTAATAAAATTCTTTCGAAAATAACCTTTTCTTATTAACATCAAATAGCAACAACTTTGAGTGTAGATTTCTAGAGAGGCATTCTGATGGTTTTTGTCTATTATTAAACTCAAACTCTAATTTTTTTGCGTCTTTTTCTTCGGAAACAATATACTATGTAATTTAAAATGCTTTCTATCAACTTTTTTAAAACGATTTGATCATTAATTTTATTCAACAATTCATTGTTAGTAGTTAGTATTCTTTTCCGAGCCATATTTTCGCAAACACTTGTATTGATAGTACCCATATATTACAGCTTGAATTATGGTTACATTTGTACTGCAGTTTTGGGGTATGTCCACGTCATCGTCAATTTATTGAACTCAAAATTGGAGATTTCATTATGCCAATAATCAACACATTTTTTTTCGCTTGATCTAATATTCCTAGCGCGACTTTTTTTAAAAAAGTATTTTCATAAGTATATTCTTTGAATAGAATCCTCCAATACATATTTTAATTTCCTCTGACTGCTATATTAGAAGTATGTTTGAAATCATATATAAATTTAAATTGTTTTGCTGATAAATACACATTTTTTTATCATTAACTATTAGAAACTTCATCAATAGCATTCAAAGTACGCTTACCAACATTGAATCTATCGTCCATAATAAGCAATGATTTTTTTTATTCAGGTGATACCAAATGTACCCCTGATTACGTTATTCTTTTTAATATGAACTTAGTTTTTAAGCCACTGTGTAAATTTCATCTATAATCTAATACACCCCTGCCAATCCCCGTTTTTTCCAAAAAAATACATATCGCAAACCAAATCCTTATAATAATTAATTAATGTTTAATGAAAAAATGTCTTTCCAAATCCTGTCGGTCTATCAATATAAAATGTATGGCAAAGATTTTATCTACCGATTCCTTAGGCTGATATAAGTTTATTATTTTCTCGTTTTATAGTTTACCTGCCCTTTCTTCATATTTGATTTTTTCGCTCTAATCATCGCTTGTTCTTTATTTATAATTCATCTGATAGCGTGATAATAAATATAATATTTCACAATTTGATCTATATGTCTAAAATCTTATCCAAATTATTGGTAAATATTTTTTTTTACTCTGCATGTGTGATTCATCTTTTTTTATCATCAATCGATCCATTACTAAACATCTTATGAAAATTGAAAACATAAATATTTTGTTACAAAATAAAAAATGTATGCAGAATATTCATGTTAATTCTCTGCGCGACATTACTATAGAGGCTTTTAACAGGAATTTTTCTTGTTCTTCGTTATTTTAAAAGATCATACATATTACAGTTTCTTTAAAGTTGAAAATTGCACTTGAAAAACATTTAATTGTATTTTATACCAAACTTTAACCCTTTACATGTAGTAAAAGCATTCTCAAGAAAAATCTCTTTTCATACTTATATCATACTGTAAAAAATATCGGGATGTTGTATATTTTATTTCGATCTCTTTTTCATTATGGATTTATAATAGTATATTACAATGGAATCTCTGTATATTAAAGTTTTCTTAATTATTCGTCTACTTCATAAAGTTTAAACCTCGTAAAAACCATAGTATATAAATGCAAGATTTATACTGTGTGTTCTTCTTTTTTCTAATCAAATATGATTGGTTTATAGTTAGAAAGATGCACTGGTTATCTCACAATCAAATGTGATTTTTCATACATTTAATATTTGTTAAGTCTGCAAGAAGCTTCGGGTGACTAACATATCTTGTATTAATAAAATTATAGCCCTATTGGTATTATATTTTCTTATATATGCACAATCATATCCTTTATACACATATTTAAAAATATTTTTTGCGGATTTCTTAGATACTCATGGCTGCATATACTTATGGCTGTTATATTTTAATATTTTTTATTTATGGGCCATATTTATAGTAGTTATTTTAGTTTTTGTTTTCAATCACAGCTTGCTTGATTCTCTGTACACACAGCGTATTTATACTTTCGGCTATCTTCTCCTCTCCATAGTCTTCTTCAATACCCCTCCTTCTTTCAAGACCTATTAATTCAAGGGTTTTTCTCAATCCCAAGGTTTGAATATATGCCTCAACCTGGTTCGTGACATCTAGTTCCTTCAGGTACCTTCTATGATATCGTGTCACCACACCGTCCCATGTTATAACATATGGGATAATTTTTGTCTTGCATTTGTATATTAATGACAGTTCAGATTCTAGCAGGTCATATTTTCTCAATTTTTCGTTTTCCACTATGTTTATATTATCAATACTTGTCACGCCAATTTCGATTAGGGTGATGCAGTTCTTCTTTTTGTCATATACAAAAATATCAGGTCTGTCATTCGATAACTTTATGTCTGTTTTAATTCTTGTATCTACTTTGATCTCTGCGAATTCGTTTTCCATTATTTCTTGTACAGAGTGTCTGCGGATTTTCTTGGTTTTTTTTGAAATTGTATTTTCTTGCCAACATAAAGTGAAGACATCTTACAATCTCGTTGTGTCTTCTTGTATAGTCATGACCAAGTTATATTTAAATAGTAGTAATTTATTTCATGGTACCAAAGTGTATTATCAACATATTAGTATCCTATACGACAATGATTTTTTACACGTTATTTATATTTTATTTAGAATTCACCTTTTAACTGGGGATGATCATTTATCTTCTTCAAATAATTTTTTGAGCAAACATTATTTTCCATACATCGTTAATTCATGTCGTTTATCTCACATAGTCCCTATGTCAGGTGTTGTGATACTCCATTATTAAGCTCCGGATCACAAGCACATCAGGTATTTAAGCAAATATAATATTATTTATTTTCGAAATTGTATCTATATTTGATAAATATTCAAAATCGAATATTTTATGTGCATGATGATGACACCGCTTTTATAACTCAATTGTATAAATAAAAAGAAAGATCATCGGTTTTCCCATTGAAGCCACATCAGAATCTTTTTTGCTAAGAAAATCTATCGATCCTAATAGTGTTCTACCGTAAGATTTTTCTAGTTCATTTTATAAGGCTTATATTATTTGCCTATATTTATGAAATTAAGTCAATAATCCATTTCTGCAATAACCAAGTAAAATATATAAGATGGTTGATAACATTCTTTCTTATTGGAAGTTTTGCAATTTTGAATTGTAGCATCGATACTTTGTGTCTTTTCTAAGAATTCGAAGAGACTTTGTCTATCACATTTTGATATTCCATCAAGCATTCCATATTAGTAGACAATTTATGTAATAGTATCTAGGTTTGTGCCAATAATATTTTTTTCTAGGTAATTTTTTTTGTTAGTGAATTACACCTGTATATCCCTATTGAATAAGTTATGCTATTTGAATCATAAAACATCATAACTATTATACTATTTACAGATACATTGTATCTCTATTTTCTCGATTTTTTCTGTACCTTCATTCACAATTTGCAAATAAAATAAATTTCTGAAAATTTAGGGGTTAAATTTGGTAGTAAACAACATTTTTAATGTTTTTTATGATTTTGCATATGGTTTAACATTACCTCAATATAATTCGAGTTTCTCATGATTTTCTTGTCTTATTTATAGTTCAAATCTTTTAACACACTGTCATTACTTGCCATGTTTGAATCCAGTACATTTAGCAGTGCGTATTTTTTATTTTTAATACAATAATATTTGTTTTTGATATCTATGGTTAAAAGTCCGATTGTATATTTTTAATAGTATGTATCATCAGACATGCATTTTTCTAGGGTTCGAATGAAGCGAAAGATAAAACACTATTCAACAATCTTATAGTTTTTTTGCGATCGGAATGTTTAGTTTCGTGAAATCATTCTGTTAGATAATTAGGAAAATAAATATTTTAATTGTCTAGATCTTTATATGCATGTAAACAACTTTTAAACATTTTATTTGGGTCTATTATAGCTTAAAAATAGCAAATTTTCTAATTAAAGAAGTCTCTTTAGTGATATTGCATTAATTTTCGCCGTGCTTTTTCCTGAAATAAAGTCAAATATACTTTTTTAAATAGGAATACCTGATATTTGAGTTTTTGGCAAAATGAAATTATTCACGCTTTATAAACTTAGAACACTTAAAATCCTCAAATTTTTTTACTTCTTAAAATCAATATCATTAGATTGAAAATTTCAATACAAAGTTTTTATGAGAAATTTTTTTTTTAATCTGCATAATAGAACCCACATAAAATTAACAAGCAATTGTAAAACTATTTTCCATGATAAGAAGATTTCCAATGAAAATTTTCTGGAATTCTTGTATCTTCCTCATTTTTTAGCAATAAATTAAAAAATAGTTCATAGCCTTTATTTCAGTATAGATAGTCTTAAATAATATATGTTATTATATCCATTTTATGTTTAATCATAATGTAATCGTTTTTGCATAAAAGATTATACAAATACATAATTTAAAAAAATACAATATTTATATATATATATATATTGTATAAATACATATTTTTTATAACTTATTGTATAGTTCTGCTCTATATTATTATGAACTTTATTATATCGAGAATCTAAATGTCTACAATCATTTTTTGAGATATGTTAAAGTTCAAATTCATTTTTATAGGTAAAATCTTAATTATGTCGAAATTATTAATGCTATTTTTCTCTTCACGTTCTCTTTTTATGATTTTCTACAATTCAAATAATACGTATAAATCTGAACTTTGAAATAATCGAAAATTTTAAATTGTGTGTAAATTTATCTTGTAGAAAAAGAAAGCAATATATTATGATCACATTGTCTTGAAAATTAACTTGTGGCCTATTCTGTAATAATATGCGAATGAATTATGAGATCTCTTTAAATACAACAGCTTGAGGCTTTTTAAAAAAAAACCAATTAACTTCTGATTTCGTATGTATTTTAGAATTTTTACTTTGCCACATTTTATTTTTTTTTTCAATTATGGTTAAAGAAATAAAAACCAGTAAATTTACCATTTTGGTAATTAATTTAAATTTAAAGATTTTTATTGCAGTCATAGAAAAAGTATAATCAATATTCTATAAAAAGAAAACATGCAATTGAAAAAAATTTGAAGGGGGTGACGGGAATCGAACTCGGGTCTTCATTTCCGGAGAATGACGTTCTATCCACTATACCACACCCCCTAAAGTGATTAATTTTGTTTAACATATTTTACTTTTTTATTGTTTGCTTTCGGAATTTCATTAAATCTTCTCTTTTTACATAAACTAAACAAAAAAATAGAAAAAAAAAATTATGGGAAAACTGGGACAGCTTTTTGCACGAAAAGTTGTACAATTTGTATACTAAGTTTCATTTAATCACATGTTCGTAGATAAAACCAGATAAACGCCCTGGTGTTTTCTTAAGCAAACATATGTATTTAAAGTGTAAATATTCTCATAATTTCAAAAATATTGCCTTTAACATTAGAATTCTACTTAATTGTATATTGTTTATCTTATTTTTATGCACAGCTGTTTTCTTTGATTTTTTGTCTTTTTCTTATATCGTTTTTGATCCTATTTCAACATTTTATCATACAAAACCTATTATCACTTTTCAAAACTTTCTTTTGTTTTTTTCTAATCTATGCTATTCAGTAAAAACAATTTCATGATCACATTCCTCCTTTTTCACATTCTAAATTGATTCAGCACCATAGAGCACAATATTCTTACGCATAAAAACAAATTTATGAAAGATTTCAGCGATAGAAAAGAAATTGTATACCGAAAATACTCTTATATTTTAATATAGCTCCACTGATAAAAAAACTTTAGCATAAAAAAGAGAAAACAAAACAAATTTTGTGATATAAATAAAAATGATGTTTACACCAGAAAATCCGTAGTTTTCATGTAATCCCATCAATTTTACAATTGAAAATAGTTATATTGATCGTCTGGTTTAATTTTTTCTGATGAGAGATGCATTAACTTGAATTTTTATGTACAATAAATATAATACAAAAGTATATGTATAAAAATTGGTCTATTTCGTCCTGAATCAAAAGCATAATTAAGTTAAAATAAGCAGAGAAATTTATAGTAACAAAAATAGAGAAAAAAAAAAATATCCTTTTCGTATTTCTTGATAATTATATTTGTGATTTTGAAGAAATAGGTTTGAGAATAAAAAAAAAATTTTTTTTATATATAGGATCCCTAAAATATATATTCATTGACTTTTCCATGAAAAAAATCTGGTAACAGATATTTAACTAGGAAAACAACATAAAACTTGATAAATTTCAATTGTTAAAATATTAGAGTTTAAGAAGTTATTAATATACTTAAACATATATGAATACATATCTGATGTATTTTGTGTAACTATAAATTTATACATATTCAAAATACGTTTATATAAAAAAAGTATCATCCTAGAAGTTAATATTTTATACCGGTAAAAAAAATTGATTTCAGGTCAAATAAAGTGATCATATATTAATAATGATCTTATGAATTTTTTTATTGAGAAAAATAGATATATTAATTTGTGAAAATTTCATTTTTTATGCATTAAGAGCTTTTCAATAGCTTCCCCTTTAAAAACGTAGTTTATATTTGCGTTCTTTATTATTCACATATTCAATGGGTCATTTTATCAAAGACGATATGCACACAAAAGTTAGTACTTCAATAAACTTATAATATACTTGGCAAATATCTATAGTATAGAAGCTTGTGCGCAAAAGACTTCTCGAAACATCAATATTCTTTTTCTATTGTCGCTTGATATTATTTCATTGCAAAAATTAAAAAATTTGATGGGTAAGAATGTGTATTTTTTTCATCTATTCTTTACTCTGCAGATACAATGTATGTATTTTCTATTAAACGAGATTTAAAGAAATTTAGAGTGTATTCAGTAATTTTATTTATCCAATCTGCATGATTTAATGATATTTCATCAATATTGTAAAATTAATTATAAATGAAAGTGCATTTTTATGAACATTTATGTAAAATAAAAACAATCAGCTCTAGATGAATCTTTTCGTCTGCAAAATTATTGGCTAATTGATCTTTTAAAATCATAAAGCTTGAATTATCGATTCTTAAGTCTCAATTAAATTCAAACAAAATTTAAAATTGCCTATCGAACATCTCCAATAATTGCTAGATTTTTTTATAATTCATATTTGAACATAAAATCTATTTTCGAGTGCAAAACTATTAAAATTTGTAAAAAAAATCATAATAAGGCACATATTTATCTATATGAATTATTTTATGAATATTTCTTAATTTAATAATTATAATTTTTTTGAATATGGGTGTTGAGACTCCGAATTGTAAATATAAAAAAGATGAAATCCATATTTTCGGTATTCATAGTATATTTACTAAGAACTAGAATTGTTTGATTATTATTTTTATCATGATATCAGCGTATCTTTAATGATAATTTAGAAGCTTAATCCGATGAAAATATACGATAAATTTTTCATTCCACGTAGTTTTATACAATAAAATTATATACAACGTATAAATTTCTTCTAAGAAAAGGCCGTAAAACCGTGGAAATAACTCAAAATAATAATTTTTTTAATTTTGGGAATTTTTATTTCAAGATTGGTAGATTTTTCTGCAATGTTTAATGCGTTTTTTAGTATAATAGGTAATCGGGCAAAAAATTAAATCCAATTGAAATTATATGGCTTAAATAATTGTCTACAGATGTTATGGCGTTGTTTAATTTAAGAAATCCTTTATAAATAATATTTTGACTAGAAAATCTTATTTTATATGTGATTTTCAATTTTCTTGATCTTTTACATCAAGAGCTATACTTTTTTATATTTTTGCAGAGTTAATATGGTTTATTTTTAAATTTCTCATGGTTTTAATAATGAATGGATCGTTCGCATACATCAAAATCTAATACATTTATCGATGTAATTATTTTTTAATAAAAAGCTATATTTTAGAATATAAAGAGTGAACAATTGTTATAAAAAAAAATATTTTTCATTGGCGCCTTAAACCAATAAAATAAATATTTATTATGTGATATTTTATCGTGATTTAACAATTGATGTTCATTTTTGGATTTTTACATGGTTTTTTTTAAAATAAATAATATATTTAAGATAATACAATATCTTTTTTTCATTATATTAAGATATGATTGATACATATTTATATGTAAACACAAGCTTGTAGTAAAGTATGTGCAAAAATCATTTAGGTCTAAAAGGAAACTGAAATTTCTAAGATAATATAGAGATGTGTTTATATTTTTCTACGATGATATAAATCAGTCAACTACTAAATTTATGCCATATTTTATATGAAATTGAACTGATTATTCATGAATGTTAAACATGAAAGTGTAATAGAACTGTGATTTTATTATATCTTAAAAATTTATAAAATATGGTGTGCATAATTTTTATTTCGAGTATTAAGAACTATAATCATTATTTTACTAGTATTATCCCCATTTAGTTAAAAGTCTGGTATTAGGACACATCGTATAATAAAAAGAGCATAAATACTTAAAATACGTAAGTTCAAAAAATCATGAATATTTTAATTTTGAGACTTAAACATTATCCTAGCGTCATTAAATCATCATATTTCGTGAAATTGCCGATTTTTGTTATATTTAAGCAATTTTTCCATCTCTATATATTTTATGGTCTATATGCGTATATATCTATATTTTGTTTAAAATTTTTTGCATTTATGAGTAAATAAATTTCAAATACTAGCACAAAAATATAGAATTTTTTATGATTTATTTTTTCCGAAATACAGTTGTATTTGGTAGAATTATAAATAAATAAAAATTTGAGCTTAAATATATTTAACAGTCTGATTTTACTATCATAAATAAATAATCAAAGCCGATATTTAATAACTGTTATAAAAGATTATTCTGATTTCTAAATTTGATTTACGCGTATATGTATAGAATAGTTTATAACTTGATGAACAGTTGGTATATTTTTATCTAAACATATCAGCTATTAAAACCAAAGGTCAAAAACAATATTTCTTTATAGAAAAATATACAAGCCATCATAAAAATTTTTATACAATTTAACTACATAAAAACCACACTTTAAGCATTTTTAAAGTAATTTAAATGCCAGTACTATTTAAAACATTTAAAACATATAATATATACTTTTGATGCATTGAATTTTATTTTATAAAATAAATATCAGGAAAGCTATCAAAAGTTATATATTTAGAAAAGAAAAATACAAATAAATTATTATATGCCCTATTATTTTGTTTTAAGATTCTAATGATATAAAAAAGGCGATAAAGATACTTTAGACAAATCTTCAATTAATTTATTTTAGAATATTATAAGCTATCATCATCTAAAATTCATTAATGAATTACTAAGAAATCCAATATTAAATTATCATAAAATTCATATTTTATTTTACTTTTAATAAGCTTATTTAAAAAATTATAGAAAAATTACGTATAATTTTATAGAATAATGGGCATTTTAGAGCTTTAATTTTTTTTATTTATTTGCAAAATATTATGTATATTACACATTTTAATAAATATATTACATTTTTGAAATAAAAATAAAAGACATAAAAAAAGATTAAATGTTTCCTAGGCCTGTAAATGTGTTTTCGAATCACATTTCATAAATAAAACCAGTAATTTAACGGGCGTCAGCAAATACGTTCATGCTTAGTACCATAAATTACGGAAAAGCAAAGTAGTATATAACATACAAGATTATTTGCATAAATTATCAATATTTGTATATAATAAAGAATTACTTCAATTATACTAGAAAAGCTTGATTCTCCCTAGGCTTACATAAAAGAAAAACACAAAATAATCATGAGCAATGGAAGATATTTGAGTTGAATAGGTTAAACCAAGCTTTTTATAAATAATCCTAACAACCCTGCATATATTTAAGGCACATATGTTATAATCACATGCATTTATATTGTGTAAAAAGATGGAAATTAGAAGTGATGCCCATTTAATAAGCAAATAAATTCGAATAATACCGATTAATATTTAAATAAACATTTACATCCTTAAGATATCTATATTATATAATTAAAGTTTCAAAATAAATATTGGTTACTTCTAAAGTAGAAAAGATAGAAGACGAACTATGTATTTTATTTTTTAGATGATATAGGCTACATTTTTATTTCAATTATAGTCTATTAAGCCTATTTTTTTTATGGGTTAAGTTTCTTTTTATTAATCTGATATATTTAGACGTGGTCAGGTCAGCCCATTGGGAATATTGCACAACTCTTTGATATCAATACTTCCATTGTGTCTATAAAAATATTTATGAATATATTATTAGATTTATATTTGAGCTATACATATGATTTCGGGTTTAAGATATGTTATCACTTATAAAGTTGTATTTTATGTTCTCATAATGATATAAAGATATTTTTAGCTGAAATGGCAATAGAAATATTTGGTTATAAGGTCTGTGGTAATTGTTAGTTGCAGAATAATAACATATTAAATTTCCAGGGATGTATTATATTCATAATTATAGATTTTTCTTCTTATTAGTTATAAGGTCTGTGGTATATTGCTAGATACAGAATTGTACTGTATTTATAGTTACAGGGTTATAATATATTCATAATTATAGATTTTTCTGTTTATTAGTTATAAGGTCTGTGGTATATTGTTAGTTACAGAATTGTACTATATCTATGGTTACAGGGATGTATTATATGTTACGTTATGTATTTGTACTATTTATTAGTTATAAGGTCTGTGGTATATTGTTAGTTACAGAATTGTACTATATTTATAGTTATAGGGATGTATTATATGTTACGTTATGTATTTGTACTGTTTATTAGTTATAAGGTCTGTGGTATATTGTTAGTTGCAGAATTGTACTATATTTATAGTTACAGGGTTGTGATGTGTATTTAATTATAAATTTGTACTATATTATCAGTCATAGGGATGTCTTATATGTTTAGTTATAGGGGTAGTCATAATTTTATCTATAAATATTCACTAGCTTTTTAGTTATAAGGGCAGGGTATTTGCTAGGTATAGAGTTGTAAGTCATTTTTGGCTATAAATTTGTAAATATTTGGCCCGCTTCACTACTTATTTTTATGTTTCATGCATCTTATTATTTGCTTATAGCAATAATTATATTCAAAATGATACATAATAAAAAATAACGAGAGGTAATTATAAAATGCTCAAATTTTTCACTTTAAATTCATTTTTTGTATATCTATAAAAGTTTAATGCTTGTTCAGCCCGATAGTATAATTTAATGTGTTGGGGAATTTACATTTGAAGTTAAAAAATGCTCTATATCAATAAATTATTGAACATAACAATCATGTACTTTTTCACATCGTTGATTATGTAATATTTATTAGATATGAAACACCTTAAGCTATTAGGCAATCCTAATTATTTAGATGATTTAGGTACTTAAATAGTTTGTCAACATAGAACCTTTATATAAGTGATTCTGTATATTATTATAATTCTTGGAAAATAGATTCGTTATATATTTGAAATTATTTACGTAATTATTGTTGGTATACTTTTTAGTTATAATCAATTGCAATTTTGATTTTTTTATTTTATCTTCATTCAAAGCGTAATTTATTTCCTGTAAACAATATTATTCATACTTTTGACCATGTCTTCTACCCTTATAAGTCTCACCTGTTTTCAAGAACTATTTGCTACAAGCGATAAACTCTTCACAGGTTTGATTTTTAACACAATTTTGTTTTAGAACTTCAAGTTCTTTCAGATTATTTTTATGGTATTGTGTTACCACCACATCTCATGTTAAATAATGTGGTATAATATTTATCTTGGTGTGGTATATAAATGACAATTCAGATGCTAGCAAATCATATTTTCTTAGTTTCATGATGTTTAGATCATTTCACTAGCTATGCATAATTCAATATAAAATTTCAATGATCTTGTGATTTTTTTAATTAATTGTCATTGTTCTCTTGTCTATTTCAATAATTTATATCCTTATGCATAATTCAAATCTTTAGGCATAATTCTATTATTTTTAATAAGCACCTTGATAACTTTACTGAAGTTGAGAATGAAAAATATAGGAAATATGACATCTTGGCAAATGAACTTGGTTAAATTTACAAATGCAAAACAAGAATAATACCATATGTGATGACTTGGGATGGTGTGGTTACAAAAGTACATAAAAAATATGTTAAGGAGTTAAAAATCCCGGACGAAATAGAAGCATACATTCAAGCTCTCCACTTCACAAGACACTAGAACTTATCTCATTTGAGAGAAGAAGAGCAGTTGATGAAGATAGATCAGAGGAAGGTGTCAAAAGATGCATCAAGGAGTTGTGTAATGTTCTCAATATGCCGACCACGTCTGAATGATAAAATCGATAAAAAGAAAATTAACCCATAAATTAAAATATACCTTTGCATAATTCAAATTTTTTTATATATCCTTTTACAGTCCTTTTTATAATACAAATATTTTTGATACTTCAAATAATTTTGTAAATCCTTTTGATAAATCAAATCTTATTGTATATCCTTTTGCAATCCTTTTTATTATTCAAATCTTTTTGCATGTATTTATTTCTTATATTTTATATCCTTTTTCATGATTTAAATAATCTGTATAATTCATATAATTTTACAATCCTTTTATGTATCCTTTTATAATTCAAATCTTTTAGTGTATAATTTAATGATTATAAATTCTATGACCCCAAAATGCAATCACAGCAATTTATTCCAGATCTCAAGCCGATCCGGCCACCAATGTCTATACCGACTGATATTCACAAGCTAACATCGTTTATCACATTTTATACGCCCGATCCTTCGCATGCAACACCTAAATATCTTACGAAGCAACGTTTAATCCGAGTGAGTTTAAATGATCTACATATTTATGATCCCGAGTTATTTCGCTTAGTTATTGGAAATACATTTACGTATCATTCACTTTTTTCGTCAGTTTTTGATAGAATATTTTATGATGGAGATAGTGTTGATTATTTTTCGAGTTCAGAGGGTGTTTCTCTTTTGATGTATCAGAGACTCGCACGATTAAAAGAAAAATATCCAGATAAACGGGTTACAGATGTTTTTCCTGGTGAGTTATTGCGAGATTACGATTTTTATTTTGTGCTTGATGAATCCTATGTCAAAAATGTTGTTCATTATCATGCGCGTAATAAAGACATGACAGTAAATGATTTTCCTGTTCCATTTTTAAGTATACGAGGACTGAATTCACTTTTATTGGGAAGATATGTAATTACACGTGGAATAGTAACACGAATAAGTCCTACGCGACCAACACTAACCCTAGCAACATATATTTGTGAGACGTGTGGGTCAGAAACATATCAACCAGTAAACCCAGCATCAAGTCATACCAACATGACATCACTTGAGAATGATAATAGCAGTGGACAAGCTGTTCCTACGTCATCACTTACAGGTACTAATATGAGCAATACCAATATGAGTACCAGGGTGTATGAAAGCATCCATACGATTTCTAATACGGCATATCAAACGAATGCAACGACATTTAGAGTACTTTCGAAATGTGACAGTCCGAAATGCCGTGTTTTACAGAATCCTCCTACTTTGACTTTGCAGCCAAGGACATCCAAATTTACAGTTTCACAGACTTTGTGTATTTCAGAGCCTTGTAGTGATGTTCCTGGGTCATGTACGCCTTTGACCATGAATGTTGTTATGCGAGGAAATGGATTAGTTGACAGGGTCAGGGTTGGTGATAGTGTAATTGTTTGTGGAGTATATTCTTTAATTGGTGTTGTTGGAGGAATTCAATGTCATGAAGTTTATGATGAAAGAGGATGCTTATTGAAAGATGCTCCAAAACCCTCACCCCTAAATAATGATAATAAGATCGATAATTTTAAGAATAATAATGATAATAATGATAATAATTTTAAGGATATTAAGATTACTAATAGTGATAATTATAAGGGTACTAATGATAATAAGTTTGAGTATAGTAAGATTATTAATAGTGATGATCAGATTGAGAATAGTGAAAGAAGAGATCTTATAAATAATGATAGTAATACAGATAATATCAATACTACTGGTAATGTTATCTATAGTATCAATAATGGTGTTAGCTTGAGAGAAATGTTGCTCAACGCTACCGAACCTTTCCCAACACTTCCACAAATTCTCTTAGACTCATTTGCACCAGAAATCTACAACCACAAAGACACCAAACAAATTCTATTGCTTGCCTTAACAGGTTCATACCAAAAAAGTAAAACAGAAATGAAGATCCGTGGCAACATCAACGTACTTTTAGTTGGTGATCCAGGAACAGCCAAATCACAAATGCTAAAGACTGTTAATAAAATATCACCACGAGGCGTTTACGTAACTGGAAAAGGAACAACTGGAGTTGGAATGACAGCTTCACTAACACGAGACACAAATACCTTCTCTAACAACCCCAATACAGGTGAATATATTCTTGAAGCAGGTGCACTTGTTCTTAGTGATGGAGGTGTTTGTTGTATAGACGAAATTGATAAAATGGATGAAAATGATCGAGTTGCAATTCATGAAGTAATGGAACAACAATCTATTTCTATCTCAAAGGCTGGCATAAACACTACTCTAAACGCAAGATGTAGCATAATTGCAGCAGCCAATCCTATAAAGAAAAGCGGAGGATATGATAAAAGTAAGAGTGTGGAATGGAATGTTGGAATGGCTGTTGCACTCGTTTCAAGATTTGATTGTGTTGTTGTAATGGAAGACGTTGTTGACATGGAAAAAGACACAGAACTCGCTAAACATATTACTAAAGGATTCATGACCAAGTCAATTTATAGCCAAGACTCATTTACTAAAGGTAAAGAGAATACGGAAGTGTTAAATGGGATTAATACCAACAGTAATATAGATGAAAACGGAAATTCAAATACAAATACAAAAGATAGCGATTTGCTGAATTGTGAACAAATCAGAGAATATATACTAAAAGCAAAGCAAATAAACCCAATCCTAGAAACATGTTTATCGAAAAAGCTGGTCGACGCATACATCGAAAAAAGGAAAGAAAACATTAAAACTACACCAAGATATTTACTCAGCTTAATACGAATAGCAATTGCACATGCAAGGCTCCGTCTCTCCAAAAAAGTCGAAATTATCGATGTCGAGGAATCTATAAGACTACTAAGTGCTAATTATATGCAGAAAAATAAGATAACCCCAAGAAATGATCCAATAAGAAATGTATACGAAATTATTACACGATCCTGCGATGAAAAAGGAATCGCTGACTACGAAAATATTTTACAGATCTGCGAATCTAAAGGTATCAGGAAAGAAGATGTTGAACGAACTGTTAATGTTTATGTCGATAGCGGTGCCATTCTTGTCGATGGTAACAAATTGAAAATACTGAAGTAAACCAATTAAAAAGTTTAAATTAATTAAAAAAATGAAATTAATCAAAAAAATAAAATTATTATAAAAATGAAATTATTATAAAAAAGAAATTAATTAAAAAATGGTAATAATTATAAAAAAACAAAATAAATCATAAAAACGAAATTAATACCAAAAAAACAAAATTAATTAAAAAAACGAAATTAATTATAAAAACGAAATTAATCAAAAAAATGAAATTATTATAAAAACTAAATTAATGTAAAAAAACAAAATAAATCATAAAAACGAAATTAATACCAAAAAAACAAAATTAATTAAAAAAAAAAATAAATTATAAAAAAACATTTTATGAATTAAATTAATCACTTATTGGTATTATATATTTATTTTAAGTCTGTTTTTTTTATTACCTTTTCCTCATAGAACATAGTTGTATTAGCTGGCAGCGATAGTTTAGAAGTGTAAATATTAGACCTGGAATCTTTAATATAAATGATTGAAGATTCGAATCCCCTTTACACCATATATTAAAAAATAACAAAGCTTATTATTAATACTGCCTATCTACGAGCGAATAGCAAATGAATTTCTCACTATATAGTAAAAAAAAGCTTTTTGATCTAAAAATACACTTTATATTAGTGCTCAAACTACCCATATCGATTCTTAAAAATAATCAAAACCACCATTGGTATGATGGATATGTTAACTTGTAGTGGTGACCCGAATTTTATTGGTCAACATCGTTAAACTTTTTTGTATAACTCACATTAATGCTTAAAAATCTGTTTTCTAAATCAAGTTTCTTTTTTTTTGTATTGTGCATATTAATAAGTAAATGTACTTCGTTTTTTCGCATACATTTTTATGTACATTTGGTTAATGTAAAAAAAATCTCGGAAATAAACCAATAAAGCAAAGAAAAATAAGCTGGAAAATAGGAGTAAAATTTAATATTGAACTAAAACTTATATCATATTCTTTATTATGCTTGCATTGAACCAGCACTATAACTATATATTATCCTTGTATTTTTGAGACAATTTTGAATGTAAGCGACAAATATGCAAAAAAAAATTTAAAAAATTTAAATATTATTGTTAGATTTCTGCAAAATAAGTGTAAACCCAACACATCTATCCTATTCTTTTAGATATCAAAAATATGTCGCTGTAATTTATGTTGGTTGGACTTTCCACTAAATAAAAAAAATGTAAAAATTTTCAATAATATACAAAAAACACAATTTATATAAATAATTTTCTACGTTTCTACAAAATATGATCAACAACATATCAACAAAATATTTACGAATTGAACAATAAAAATCATGCAATTGATCATAAAAAATTAAATTGGTTAAAACGAAACTGAAACGAAAAAAAAGGTTATTGGCAAAAATATGCAGTTCACTTAAATAGTTAATATAAATAAAGAAAACATTTAGTTGCCAATATTCTGTTTATAAATATAACCATACTACATTACATTGCCCAACTCTAAATTTTTTTCTAGAAACCCCTATTGTATAATCATAAGAATTAATAAAAATTCTTTAATGTATCGATTTTGTTGCTAAATGTTAAATTGCGATGGAAAGAATTCTGACGTCAATTTTCATGTATTTTATGATCTTTTTATTTGATATCTTACTTATTCCAATTGTACAAATTATTATTATATTCGATTATTGATGACTAAAATGATCATTTGTTGCTAAAAAAACCTTAGAAAATTCTTTTAAATGTTTTTTTTGCATAATTAGATTATGGATATTGATACCTTTTAATTGGCTTCTTTGTAATTTAGAGATTATTGTCTATAAAACATATAACGAGGCATATGGTAAATTTTAGGGGAAAAATCGCTGGGTTATTTTTACTTCAAATCTCTATATTATGATTTTTGATGCATATCGATTGATTTTTTGGATTTTAGAGATATATTATAGATAAAACATGTAAAGAGGCACATGATATATTATTAAAAATCGCTGGGTTTTATATACTATAAACCATTATATTGTGATTTTTGATACATATGAAGTGATTCCCTTAAAATTAGAGATTAATTCTCAATACATAATATGTAAATAGAGCATATAATTTCAGTACAAAGATATTTTTTGTATGCTTTTTGCTGAATACAAAAATATTTTATCATCAATTAAAGAGATAATCATGATCTCAAAATCATTCCATGTGTATTCAAAAGAAATAAAAGCAGATATCATTTATTTTTTGTACATGGTTTTTATACTTTGCATATTTTTTTAATATACAGAATTTTGGTAACAAAGACGAGAGTTTTAAAATTATTTTCCCTTAATTACACAAACTAAATTCGTATGTCTAAAACATTATATATTGGCAATAAAAGCCGGTATTACATATAAAATTTACTTTTATTATATAATATACTCAAATTATTTGGGTATATACCAACGCCATAATATTCGAACTAGAAATGTGCCTTTTTGCTCGTTTCAACAAAAGCTTGTTAAAGGCAATATTTAGCTGCAATAACGGTTTATTTATAAGATATAATGACACATGCATTATACGACTCTATTTTTAGTATTAAGTATGATTTTCTTATGAAAGCCTTATACATATGTAACTAATTGTCTAAATTTCTTAGTCAAAAGTGCCGATGAAGTAAGTTGCACAAATTTTTGTCTTGATACTCCATAAGTATAAATAGCATAAAGACTTTGTGCTTTTTTATTCAATTTCTGCATGTTTGTCTAAATATAAAAAAATTTATAGTATAGGCACTTTTAATATAAATAAGAATGATCGTATTACTTTTGCTGTAGACAAGCCGAAACAAAAATCACACCTTTGAAAGTATAATATTTTCGCTATTAATAAACATTATCTTAATGTTAAGTGAAGGTTTTAATCATAAACTGAAAAGAATATTTTGATATTAGATTTTCGTGATCATTAAATCTGTTAAATACACCAATTGAAAAGGTAAGTCCAGAAACTATAGATTTTATAACTTCCCACAGTAAAAATGTTTCATCCAAAGATCACAATCGGAAATATAGTATATTATGCATTTTTTAATACAAAATAAATAATTCATGCATTTATAAATTTATAATAACATTTATATGGAATCATACATTCAATTATTTCTTTTTATAGAAGCAATGAAAATTAATGCGCATTAAAATGGTTCCCTAGTATTTTACAAGTAAACTATATATCCATCATACTTTGAGCTATTATATGGGCTACAAAAGTAAACTAAATTATTCTATATTATTATAATTTCATTGGACATAAATTTTTTATTTGCTTAAGTTTGTTAAATAAAATATTCTCTATATAGTCACGACTGAAAATATAATGTATTCCTCAATACTTAAATCAGATCATACAGTAATTGTAAAGTTAATGAAGACAAAAACCACTTTCAAACCAAAAATGAAAGAAATCTATCAAGGCGAAGATAAAATCACTGGTCATATAGTATAAAACACGATTATTAAATGAATTATTTAATTTTTATAGGTCACGATAACAACCCAAAATGTTGCGTTTCACAAAAGACACAAACATATATACAAACACCTTCATTATCTTTTGCAGAAAATCAGACAGAAAAATAAAACTTTAAAACATTCATGTTCTTAGATATTAGCACTAATGTGAATTTAAATTCAAAAAATGATTCATACAATTTTTTTACTTATTTATACGATTTTCTTATAGAATATTTAAAAAAAGATAATTTAGATCTGTTTTTTATATTAATTAATTATTTCTATGTGGTTTTTTATTTATTTTACTTTTGTAAAAGTTTAAATATTCAAGCACTTTTTTTTATGGGTTAAATAACTTTCGCCAATTCGATTTATTAAGACGTATCCAGCCTATTGTGAACATGCACAACTCTTTAATACATCTTTTGGCCCCCTTCTTTAATCTATTCCTATCAACTGCTCTTTTTTTCTCAAATGAGATGAGTTCAAGTGTCTTGCAAAATTAGAACCACCATAAATTATAGTCATATATAATTGACATGAAATCAAAATGCACGAAAATTTAATGCTTACTTATTATTATTGATATAAACTTTGTTATAAATTTTTTATTGAAGAATTGAGTGGCATAATATATTCTAAAAGCTAAAAAAAGTTAATTTATTTGGATTAATTTTACCTGCTCAACGCTCCCCGCATCAAATATTACGCTATAAAAATAATAACATCAAGAAATTTTTTCATTTATAATATTTTTTTTTGTAAAGAAAACACTATAAATACTTATAATGAATTTAAAAAGCTTTAAGTTTAACAAAAGAAATCCATACGAATATTTATAAGTTAAAATTTGTTTGCATTCTTTATAATTTTATGCTTTTCGTAAAGATTCAAAAGCGTTTTTATCTATAAATTGCACATTTTGTTTGTGAAATTCATGTAAGTTTTTAACTATATTACACCATGAGTTTTTTACCCTTCTAAAACTAAAAAAAACAGAATTTTAACATAATACCATCTAAAAGACTTTAAAATCTATAATAAATGTTTTTTTGATGTAAATAAAACGGGTTGGCTTATTTTTATGTAATTTTTGAAATATCTTGTAAATAGGAAAATACATTTCAACATTAAATATCTTAAAACCAACCAAATGATCATTCATACGCAATAAGTAATTTCAAAGACATATATTGAAAATTATACGAACAGATGCGAATATGTAAAAAATTTATACACTCTATTTGGGAAGATGCATAATTATTATATCATAGAGCTTTATTTATGCTCTCTATCAATATAACCTGCAGTATACCCAAGACATAAATTTTTAGAATAAAATTTGAAAAAAAAACTTTTTAGCATAATTTATATCATTAGCAATAATAAATAAACCTTTAATTCATATATCGACCACATCGAAATAATTTATCTTGAAAGTATTTATAATTTAGTCGTTTCGCACAATTTCGTTAACATATATTTTATTGAAAACCTTTTGGTTTTTATAATATCATATAGCTGTAGACTATATGGACATGCCCATATACCGTTCTTACGCATCAAAAATTACTGTTTCTTATTTTCAAAATATAAATGCAAGAAAATACAAGAAAATTCAATTTTACTTTATATTAAACAAAAAAAAAGAACTTTTATAAATTTAGTAAATTTTTTAAAAAGAAAACCTACATAATATTAAAATTCGTAATAGAAATAAAAAGAAAAAATTAAAACTAATTATTATTGGTCGATTCTTATGTAATTGAACCGTTGTAACTTTCTAGTGGCCTTAAAATAAACCAATATATATTCTGGCATGGTTGCTTTATTCCATAACAAATTGTGCTTTGAAAATTTTGAATTTACTTTTAATTTATAAAAAGTGAAATTGAAAGAAAACGGAAAAATTCATAGAAATGCGGAACAACGATTAAAAAAATTATCAAAAAAAAATGTGATGAAAAATATGCTCCAATAAAATAATACGGCAGTGATATATAGTACGAAAACTATCTATTCTTTTTTTAATGTAAAGATAAATGAAAATCTTTATAAGATAGAAAAATTAAATATTCTTATATTAATAATATATTTATCTTAAATGTATTTATTGAACTTTATTTGTAATGTTATATGCAATATTACTTATTTCTATAACGCAAACAATCATATTTCATATACTTATTAGATATTTCAGCGGTGTTTTATGCAATGAAAAATAAATCACATTATCCTATACATTAGTATATTCACGATATTGAAATTCGTTTTTCCGCAACAGTTCCAAATAATAATGCAGTTCCTTGAAAATAGGGACTACAAAAAAAACATTGGAGAATGAAAAACCCGGACATTTACAGACCATAGTTAAAAATTGTGTGTCAAAATATGTAGATACTGCGTCTTACAAAGAACAGTATTATTTACAAAATGGGTAAATAAAGTAGGTTTTTTTAAATAATTATACTGAGTATGATGAAATCTGCATGTAAGTAAAAAGGTAAACTAATCCTAAAATAAATCTTTAATAAAAATTTGAATGAAAAGGAATAATAATTGAATTTACTAAATCAAAAAAACTAACAGTAAATTCATTGGAAAATAAAAATTGAATAAAATAATATGTATAATCAAAATATTCGGGATTTTTTCTAAATATAAACATGTAAAATGAGCAATCATTTAAATTGATTTTTTCAAAAGAAATATCCAAATATCATTTAAAACATAATAGCAGTTCTTAACTTCATGTACAAAAGCCTATTCTTATATTTACAGATTACTAGATTAAATATTGAAATTTTTATTATCGTATTCCGCATAATTCTATCTAAATTTACTAGAAAAAGTAATTGCAGCCATAAAAATATTTTTAAGGGTATAAAACATAGGTAACGTATTTTTGTTTACTTATAAAAGCGCTCGCAAGTTAAAACCGAACAATGATTCGTATAAAATCCGAAAGATGCTTTTTCATAGTTCTAATAACTAAATATCAGTAAAGTATGGATTTACAGAAATCTTGACTCTAAGATTTAAAAGCTCATGCAATCTTAAATAAAAATGGCTTCAATATGTATTTCTATATTCTGCAAAAAGATTTCTTATTCCTGATAATCTTATAATACAATCTCACACGATTTACCTTTTTTTTCCAGAAACTATAAGTTTTATAAATTATTTTGGGAACTAAAAACACATTTAATTAACAAAAAAATGTTTTCATATATAACTATTCCCATTATTTTTGCAGCATAAAATATCAAAAATAACTAATCTAAAAGTATTTTTGCGAGATTTTACAAATAGCGTTAAAGGATCAGCGATAAAAATATATTAGAGTCTGATGCGAATACAACGTAAAATTAAGAATGAATTTTATTTATGTTATTATTTATATAATTTTTCGGGCTTATAAGAAGTGTAAAATGCACCAAAGAAATTTTTGGCACATTTATAGACGTATTCATCCATTTCTAGATTGAACTTAAGTTTTTAATTTTTTGTATATATTTGCTATTTCATGTTGTAATCCTGAAAATACAATGACATGATGGATAAAAAAATCTAAAATATACCATATTCGAAGCATATAATTAACAGTATGAAAAAAATCGCATCAAAGTTACCAGAATTCGTTGCAATCATTTAAAAATAGGAATAAGGACTATGTTTCTAGCCATATTCTGCATCTAATATGCTCTTCCTATAATTTTTATTTTTTTTAAATACAGATTTGATTAGAATAATTAATGCTTAAAGGTCTTTTTTTGCTTCACTTTACCCCCTTATATTCTTTTAATTTCAATAATGTTTTCAAAACACTCACACTATGTATGCTGACAAAGTTCGATAAGATAGGTATATAAAAAATTCAAATAGTATAAATTTTAAATAAGATAGTAATATTTAAATCTTTCTAAATGATACGAAAACGTTTATTATAGCAAAAGATAACATGAAACTACATAATATATTTTTGAATATTTAATAATTTAATGATTTTTATTTTTATTATGGCCTTAGAATTTCAAATTCGCATTTTTTTTTGTCAAAACGAACAAAATAGCTACCAAATTGATATGTATTAAATTTTTATAGTGGTTATGTTTAAAAATACGATCCTATCCATTTTTTTGTGTAAACTAAGGCCTATATTATTTGTAAGCATTATATAAAATTGCATAACTCTGTTATTTTATTTATACAACATTAGAATTGTTGATGAAATTGCTCACATACAGTCTTGATGTGATTACTAGGTAAACAAATAAGTGATGTATAGAAACTTATATAGTGCGCATCTACATAAAAAAGACCAATAGAAAATTTTAATATCTATTATAGTGATTCTTTATAAGAATAAAAGCGATTTTTTTGCACGTTTTCGAATCGAAGTAGTGAATATAAAATAATATATACGAGCCGAATACTTTATATGTTGAAAATGGTAATAAAAAAAGATAAAATCACGTAATATATAGCAACTTATAGCATTTCAGCAAAAATTTTCTTTTGAATAAAAAATACAATCGCTGCTTGTTTTTATTTTTGTTATGTCTAATAAGTTCAATCATAAGAATATTGTGTTTTTTTGTTTCAATAAAACAAAAAGGGTTAATTTACAAAAGATACCATGATAGGCTTTTAAAAAGAAGCCGAATTTTAAAAATCTAACATCATAATTAGGATCTAGTAAGTATTAGTGTATAAATTAGACAGAATGCAAAAGAAAATACATAAGTTCTATTTAAATTAATGTAAAATTATAATAAATTGTAGAAATAATTTTAAAAACCATACGCAGAAAGAGGATTTCTTTCAAAATATTCATTCTAGTCAAAGTTACAAAAATAGTGTGAATACATTATTTAACTAATCAATCGTGGGATTTAAGGGGAATATATTTTATTTACTAAATACAGTGGACATACTTGAATGTTTTCAATATTCTATTTATTCTCATATTTTGCGTTCTGCAGCAAAAAGAGATTTTGGCAGCATTAAATTAAAGCACAAAATTATGCTTTTCAAATCCATTGGCATTTTCTCAAAGAAACAAGTTGAATACTTAAAAAAAAACTTAAAGACGTACTGATATACAGACAGAAAAGATACCGGAATTGTAAAAACGTTGATATTCTTATTTTTAAATGTAATCTTATGTAAAATATTAAGGGGAAAAACTATAAAAATAACTTCTTAAACGTAGGAGAGTGGGCAATAATTGCTTGTTTATCGGTATAGTGTTATATGAAAATACCATTCTTCTAAATAATGATCAAACCAGCATCTTCAATATAATTTTAAGCACTCAAAATAAATTTTTCAAGAGGAAAAAGCTATAAATATTACAGAATGGAATATTTAAAAACATTAATATAAGCGCTTATCTATACTGTATACACATATAATGCAAAGCATTGGATAAAATAGCCTTTTGTAAATAAAAAAACAATGTTTCTGCTCATTTATTTATTTGATATATCTTTAATTGTTTACACTATTTATTCAATTCAATAATATTATACACACGAAACCTAAATCTTTAAAGAATTTTTATTGTAATGGATATATACAATAAAATTTTACATTTTTCTGTGATATTATACACAATATTAAAAACTATAAAATTAGGTCGTAAATATTTTCTTATAGATTAAACTTTCGATCATTTTCGCTTTACATCTTCTTAATTTTTTTTAATTATATTTTATATTTCAAAGTAGAATATAACAACGATATTATGAAAAAAATAAAGAATTTTTATTTTTTTGTGTTATATACATTTGTAATATACCTAAAACATACATTTCCGATCCTCTGACAACCGATTTTTCATTATTAAAGTAATTAAAATTTAAATACATACACAAAAAAACTTTGTATTGTTGTATTTTTGTTTTAAAAATTCAATAAATTATTTTTTTATATTAACCGTTTCTCAATACATATTTATACAATTAGAATATTCCAAGTCTGTGATGTGCGTGAAAATTCTGCTTAATTATGAATATCAGAACACATGATAGTTTTCAATTTTATGTTAACTCGTTTTGATAGTAAAATTAAAGATAAATTCATAAAAAAATTTGCTCATGAACACAATTAATATTAATAACAACAGTGGCCCGCGATCCAAGGTATGAAATAAAAGAATAATACAAAATATCGAGCAAAAAAATTAAGTGAAAAAACTTTAAGGACGCTTTAAATGACTCCATTCTTTTAATCATATTTTGTTTACCAAAAAAATAAACGCTGTATAATTTACATTTATTGTAGAAGTTTTAAGCAATAAAACTACTATTCACCTTAAATAGAAGGCTTATGTGTATTTAATATTAATTTTATCACTCCTATAACCAGAAAAACTTACGTGTAATCCATTATAAGAATACTAGAATTCGGTGCTATATATACTTCTTGATATGTATATAAGGTAATATAAAACATATTCCTGTCTAAAAAATTATGAAAAGGGATATCAAAACAAAATTAAGGTGAGATGCGATATTACTTAAACAAGCTATGGACGTATTATACAAATCCGAAGTGTTTCCTAAAAGATATTTTGTGTGACATTTTATACTTAGTATCTAAAATTGAGCGAAAAAATCCAAAAAATGCGTTCATTTTTTGAAAAGAATTTATAAAGCGATCGGTAATTTATTTTGATAAAAAAAAATATTTAGAAGCAAAATTTACTGAATAAACTCATTTTTTACCATTTAGAAAATATCACATGAATGTTTTTGTATGGGGCAATCTAAGGTACAAAATTTAGTATTTTGTAGTATAGTTTAACAAATACTTTAGCTAAATTAGCTGTTACTGATCAAATACGTCGAAAAATATTTATACTTAAATAACTGTTACTGATCTAATACGCTTAAAATATTTTTTCATATCCTAATGCTCATTTAAAACAAAAGAACCAGAAAAGATATGTATCTATGATGGAGAGGCTTCATATATTAATCTGTATATCATAATATTTTAACCTATGAAAATTAATTTAAAATTCCAAATTTTTATCCTTTATACTTTAATCAGATACGCTTCTATACATATTTTTTAAGCTAATCAATGCAAACTAACTACATTATTTCGGATGGCTTAAAAAATTAAAAAAAATATACAGTATTTGCCGGAATTTTCTTCAGTGTAAAAAAAATGAGATTTTTGAAAAATTTTACTGTAAAAAAGCCAATACTTCTGTAAAAACATATATTCCTAAAAAATAAGCATGAGGAATTAATTTAGTAGAAAATTTTCTCTGTAAAAATTCTGTTTTTTTTCGTATATCATAAAAAATGATTTTATGGTTATTTTCTAATATTTATCATAATCTGATCTTTTTTTTTAAAAAAATAATAGTCTCAAATTTTTTATCCTAAACTAGAAAAAACATATTTCCTTTTAATATTGGTATAAATATATATCATTTTATCAATTTATGGATTTGGTGTAAATTTATCACATATCTAGATAAATAAGAGACGAAAGATCTATTTTAGAAGAGAAACATTTAAACTCAGATAAAACAACGTTTCTATACTTTCTATATTGTATTTTAGACATATATTAGTGCGATCAGTCTTTTTATTGTTGATGAAGATGCTCTCTGACCATGATAGAAATCAGCTAATAATTTATGATTTCAAACCAATACACACAAAAAAAACAATTCATCCCCATATATCTTGATTCTGTTCCATTGGAGAAAAAAAAATAAAATAGATATAATATACAAGTAGCTTAAATTATATATGCTTTTATTTGTTACCATTTTCCCATTAGATTCACCAAAATAGAGGCATTTGCGCGAAATATATATTCTGACTGATGCACTCATTTTTATATCATAATAATTAATATATAAAAAAAATATTATTCGAAGTATCGTTTCACATCCGTTAAAAACTAACGCAAAGTCATAAAAAAACACAAACTTTGTTTTAAAGCGCAACTTAATAAAATAAAGTTGCCAGAATAATCGCAGAATATAATATAATTCAATCTTTTTGCTTTACTATAGTGGTTCGTGTACTTTACAAATAAATATAACCAGATGATGAATAAAAGGTGTTTGTTTCCTTCAAAAAATATAGTCAAGAAGAATTTTATATAGATATAAGTTCTTTTTTGTATTTGAAGGCGCATAAGAAACCAGTCAAATAGGTTTCTAAGATAGTTTTATTTTGAAAAAACTGTTATTTTTATAGTTTTTCATACATTTTTAACAAATGACTTTATGAACTTCATGAATTTTTTAAGACAACATATCATTTATAAATAACAATAAAAACATTTTTTTCTAATCTTAGAAAATATTTAACTAGAATATAATTAATCTAATTTTAAAAATACATTTTATAGCAAAAAAATTCAATAAACATAAATATTGCACGCGGTCAGAATATAAAATAATTATAGATTAAAATCATAACCCACCTATGTTCGTAGTCATAATTTAAGACTAAATATATATCAAATCTATAAAATTTCCGCATAATATTTGTGGAAACTAGTATCATCACTTTGCACCTCTAAAAACACCAATCAAGCATCTAAAAACTACCTTTAAATATATATAATAATAAGAAGTCTACGTAATAAATTTGATTTTGAAGCACGAAAGTTTGACCGATTATATTATATTTTGATGCATTAAATTAGTTTTTGTATCTGAAATGATGTTGTATATGTTCTTAATCTTTTTCAGGAGGGTAAATATATATTTGCTCACCAGTATGTATAGAAAACCTATATTAATCATAGCAGCTTTTCATGTTTTTATTATTTAATGAAGATAAAGAATCAATAAATTTACAAAAGGGGTCATTTAATAAAACAAATTTATGTATTGTATAAGCTAAAAAAATTATTAATGTTCTTTTTTATGCAACAGTTATCTAGCGCGAAATTTTAACACAAAACTTGTACAAAGATCAAATCTATACTTTTTTTTCTAGAATGAAACAGGTTTTGCTCTTTAAATTCGCGGCTGTAGATATCAGTTTATGTAAGTTTACAAAACAAATTCCATGAGCGCAATTATTATTATTAATAAGTAATTATTTTTACAATATATAGTGTGAAAATATTATTAAATTGTAAATAACGACATTTTTATTTTATTGATATGTGTTTTTTTATCGGTTGGAATATATAATCATATATTTTAATTTAATATCAAATGCAAACAGTAATTTATCATATTGTATGCCATAAAAAATCTGATTGTAATGGCAACAATTCATATTTAAGTAATAGTAAAAATTTTATGCTAGATCAATCTTATTTTCTTTGCAACGACCCAAAAAAATACAAAAGTGCACTGGAGGCCGTTATAAAGATTGTATTAGAACAAAATTATATTTAAAATATGCACAGGCTTATTAAATTCTTCACTTAATGATGGGCTTTATACTACGCTTTATAATTTAAGAAGATATGAACTAGAATACATTATTTGTTATATTATTTTCTTATGGCAAAGTTGATCGATGAAAAATTAAACAATAAGATCTATATAGAATCTATAAATGTAAATTAGAAATATATTTTTTTTAATCTTACCAAAGTATAGCCTGATTAGAAAACCAAACTTCTTGGGATATTATTATATATTTCTAATGATATTTTTTCTTTTTCCATAAATCTCAAAGATTTACTTTAAGGCTTCTTATCTCATTGAAGATCAGAGATAAATAAACATTAGACATTTATATACAATATAGAAATGTAAGCATAAGATATGCCAACACTCGCATTGTGTTTTTTATATTCAAAAGAATATATTTGTGCTTGATTAGTTGAAAAAAGGTATATCTAATGAGTCTTCATAATCACATGATTAACATTTTCGGACGATTTTTTATATATGGATTTATAACAAATTCTTCAATTCATTTAATGCCTATAATTTACATGATCAAGAAATTTTATTACGTTAAATTATTTAAACGCTTCTAATACTATGTTTTCTATGCTTTAAGATTTTTAGTTTGCAAATGTAGCTAGCACATTTAACATCTTATTAGATGTTTTTTTATTTTCTATTACGTCATAGGCGATTTCGTGTATTTAAAGTATCGTATCAATGGTTGCAAATGATCCTTACCACAATAAACTCTTCTCATTATATTTAAAATTTGTAATATGATCCTCTACCATCGACTTGATACCATTTATATAAATATCAAATTAAGGCTCCTTTACAGGCGTAATAACATTTTATTCTGATATCTAGCAAAATAATAAAATCATTGATTCTGGAAATTTCATTTTCTTTTTATATTGAATAAGTTTTTTCTTTTAATTTATATAGAATGTGTCGAATTTCATTTTTTTATGGTATTTGTTGATTTTTATGATAATTTCTAATATGTTTTGTCATTTCTTCTGTTCTGAAATCAAACTATTGGGTCTTACAGTAGATATCCCTTGCAACTACAATAGATGGAAGCCGAATGGCATTATTAAGAATACATAATATAGGGCTAGAAAGGGTAAGAATCATCTCTGTATATTATATTAATTATTATGGTTTCATACTTATCTAGGCCAAAATAATATGATGATCATTTTTTGATAGAGTATCGGCACATTCCTTCACTTTGCAAAAAAACACATAATTTTTTATTAGAATGCAATTTTGGTATAATATATATTTAAATTAAAAAAGAATAGAATATCAGGAAAATTTTCTCTTTATAGTGCAGTTTTTATTTTAATACATTATTTTAATTTTAAATATAATATATAGATTGTTTTTTATTGGTTTCATTATATAATTTTAATGTTTTATTTGTGTTTAGCTATTTATTATTTTTAGCCATTAGTCAATTTAGAATCTCTAAATTCTTTCTATATAACAAAATATCTCGAAATTACCCTTATAAAAATAGAAATTATGAA
This sequence comes from Rhyacophila brunnea, assembly GCF_057557595.1. NCBI lineage: Eukaryota > Metazoa > Arthropoda > Insecta > Trichoptera > Rhyacophilidae > Rhyacophila > Rhyacophila brunnea. The sequence continues at coordinate 1,845,151 of NW_028233337.1, forward strand.
TACATATTAAGTATATTTATTCGATTTCAAAAAAATTGCACCCCTTCAACTTTTTATTTAATAATCTTCCCAAATAAATAGTTTATCATGTATTTAAACATGTTTTTCTGTGTGTTCGTTTTTATTTATTTATGTATAAATTTGATGAAGCATCACTATTCAATTACAAAATCATCGAATATCAGCATTTTTTTTTGCTTTTTTGACTTATACCCAGGCGTATTCCCCCGATACAAGTTTTTATAATATGTGAAAAAAATCAGATAAAAATATAAAAGACTATTATTTCCTTAAGACTCTTAATTCGATAAAATATTGTATAGTGCAAGATATTTATCTTCTGAATATAAAATAATAATTAAATGGCATTCATCGTCAATAAAATGGAGTTATAAATGCTGTACAATGAGACCATCAAATAAAGGTATTTATGTTATAAATCGACGAAGCCTGATTTTAAGGTGATGGTATGCAATACAAAGAATATAATATTAAAAACTTCGTGCTTACATAAAATATGAAATCAAATATGGATATAGTAACTCGAAAAGTGTTTTCTGGCGTATATTTGATGAGATAAATAAAAATACAGAGAAAATATAGTGCACCGTAATACAATAATTTTTATTCTTCATCACACAAATATCTATATTTATGTTCGAAAGCCGAATTATGCTTTATATTTCAAGTTTATTCTTTCAAAAACTTACTTATAACAGAATTTTAAATGCTAACAAATTATATTCTGTGACAGTATATTTCTATAGATTTTTCATATATATATAAAATATAATATTTTATATTTCAACGGAAAAGTGATAACTTTATGGATTCATTTGATGGTTTTTTTTGGCGTTTATTTTAAGAACCTCATGATATTACTTTTTTTCTTAATAAATAAGAACATTATATCTGTAAAAAAAATTATAAGCTTGTAAAAAAATCCTTTGTCAATTCACAACATTCATAATATTAAAAATAATACTGATCTACTAAGATTTGTCAGTGCAATGTAGCTCAAAAGTTTTCTAGAATTTAAACCATAAAAATAATTGATAGGCAAACCATAAAAAATGGTATCGAGATCAGTAAACCAATAAAGGAAGGATAATTGATATTTTTGTTTAAGAAATCAACTTTTGTTCCTGAAACTCGTAAGAACAATATGGGGATAATATTTTTGGTCTAATAAGTCTATTGTGTAAAAAAATAGCAACAAACATGGCTTACAGTAGATATTTTTTTTCTTTTGTAAAAAAATTCAAGATGATTTTTTTGGAGTTTTTTGCGTTTTTACACATAAAAATAATTGGTGTTGGCTCTCTTATGCAATATATATTCCAGATAATTTAACTATTTCTTATTTTACATATTATATACATAATATATGGCTTTAAAGGATTAAGCGCAATCAAGTTAACAACATCTTACTTTAAAAAACATTCCTTTTTAAATTTTTTTCATGTCATAAATTATTATAAAAATGATAATATGGCCCACCTGTCATTTTTATTATGATATAACGGTTACAAAAAAAAAGAAAAAAACCATTAAAATTCAATCATATTTGCAGAAAAGCATTTTTTATATTTTTTTTCAATTTTATATACATTTTACTGCCACATTTCGTCGGGTCTATAATATAAATTCAGGCTCTATATCCGGTTTGTATATATAAGTTCAATTACAGTTTATATATTGCACATAAATATTATTGGATTTTTTTTATTATGTAATTAGAAAACAATAAACATACAATAAATGTCAATATCGTATAAGTTTTATTAAATTTTTCTTTTATATTGGAAAAACGAGAAATTTTTTGATAATCGCTTTTTATTGATGTAGCTCAAAGCTTAAAATAACTTTCGTATACTTTTGTGCTATTAATACACGATTATGACTTTGAAACAAATATTTGTAGTAAAAATGGGTATTATAAATAAATACGTCAAATTTTACTTAAAATAAAAAATTGTTGATAAGAACACGAAAAAAGTTACCAATACACCTTAGAGCAATAAAGATGTAATTTATTTATAATACTTTATTTTTTCACTTGGTTTTATTTCATATAATTTTCAAAAACCTAAATATAAGATTTTACTTATAGATTATCCCGTAGAAGAAATAAACACGATTTTTAAAGTCGTAGGTTTATATTATCATACTAAACATTTAATATAATAGAAAAAACTGATTGTTAATATTTGCACACAAGAAAATTTCAAGCTATAACCACTTTTTACGGAAGAATCTATAATTTTAAAAATAAAAATACAGAAGTAAACCTGTTCAAAGACTTATATCCGCATTTCAATAACAATAAGCTGTCATTTGCATCATTTAATGCAGAAATATCTTACAAGTAAAAGATATCAAACCACTTAGTTTTAGAAAATTAGAATAAGACCTGAATATGCCATGCTTAAACAAGAAATATGTACATGGAATGGGATAAAATAAAATATACTTGTTTCAGCATTTATTTTTATGTCTTAAACTTATTCCAATGAAATTATATATCATAAAATCATTAAAAAAAATTATGATTGTCTTGTTATCATAAAATATTTGATTTCTTGCTAAACCTGTCAATATTTCTATTATAACTGGAAAATAAATTGCTATTTTAAATTTTAAATAATTTTAAGAAATTAAATATTTTTTAAATACAATTGTTCTTTATAAATTTGTTTCACTTATATGCTTTGCACAATATTTTTCTTAAAATTAAAACTAAATGTATAAATTATAGAATATATTCTCTACCCACGCCTTCATTTAATACTGGGTATATAATAGATACCTTTAGCATAAAAAAAACATTCTTTATTTAAAATGTGGATATTTCTGAATAGTAAACAAAAATTTACATAGTATAAATTTATCATAAAAAAATTAAAATATTTCTGTCTTAAGTAAGTTGTTATGGCTGTGTTTACATGATATATAATTATTTTTAAGCAGTGAAATTCGATGTCTAGCTTTTTATTTAGAAATTTACAAATAAAATTCTATATAGAATTATATATCTACTAGTAATGTAAATTTAAAAGATCTAATAAAGCCAACTGTATTATAAAATATATGAAAATTTTTTCAAAACTTCCAAGGCTTGCAGCGATATCTGAAATATAAATATAATACAAAAAAATACAAGTTAAAGCTATAAAAAGCTGAAATTACTTATATGATATTTTAATACTTGAAGTCTATATGAGCATATATGTTTTTCAGACCCAATAAATAATGGTGAATTCGTATAGTAAGATCATTCAAAATTTTATATCGTGATAATGTATAAAAAAGGCTCAAATTTTTATTATATTCGACATTTATCGTAAATACGTTCCCGAAAAAAATAGCGATAAATAAATGAAATTATGAAGTCAAAGTGTTTATATGTTTAAATTTGTCATTGATTGAAACAAAATTAGGCAAAAAAAAGCGATTCAATAATTTTAGTCTAATAATATTTATACGTTTTTTAGTATGTTCTAATGTAAGTAATTTAATCTAATTTTTTATTTCTGAAGTTTTAATTAATTTGGGAAATACTTTAATTATTTATTAAGTTATCAAATCTTATGATCAAAGATAAACGTAAAATAAAATAATTTGTAGATAGTCTCTGGTTAAATAAAATTTGTTAGAATTATTGCATTTCTTTTTTTATATTCATATTGAACTATAATCACCATTATACTCAAAGTTTCTTCTGTGTTTTTTCTGGGGTGAAAAAAGACATACGAAAAAATATAGTAGATGAAATAATCATGTGAAGAAAAAGGTCTTTTGTAAAATTTAATATGAAAAGACCATAGATTTTTTTGAGGATAGCGAGATGGTTCATAGTTATTTTGCACCAACGACTAGTTGTAGAAAGCGTTCCAGAAATACAGGCGAAAATTTATTTGCTAAAATGATTGCAAATTTACATGAAAGAAGTATAGTTAAGCTTATTTTTTTATGGTTAGAGTTTATTTTATTCTACAGAAGGTTAAAACGATTTTTTTTTGCAGATGCAACATCGTAATTTATATTTATGAAAGATGAAATTAGAATAAAAACATAAATTAAAATATTTTTTGATTATTATAACATCTTATTAATATTCCATCTATCTTCTTAGCAATAAAAACAACAAAATTATACACGCAATATAGTATACAGATATAAATATTTAAAATATGATAATTGTAGGGTAATTTTATGCGCCTTCAATAGAAAGTTAAGTTTCAAATATATCTTTTATTTGTGAATTATTCAAATAAATTTCTTGCTCTTTAAAGATCACTTAGACACAAATGTCTGTTTTAATCTATCTATACGTATGATTACACCGTAAATTAATTACTGAAATTTATGATTATTATATTCTAAGTAGCATACATGAGTTTTTAAATCTTGTTTTAGCTATTAAAAATCTCTAAAACTTTAATAAAGACATTTGCTAGTTTTGCTTAATCTTAAAAACTAGGAAAGGTTCTAATCAATCATGTCAAGGACGGGCCAACTTTCACCAGCGGATTTGTGCAGAGAAGAAGCTTTCCTATTTATCATATATTCTATTATCATATAACTGGTCGCATATATAGTGTTTTTGAAATATTAATTTTGGATTTTGTCGTGTTTTAGCATATTCAATAGTATTTTTTATGTTTCTATACTAATTTTTTTTGTATTTATTGCTTTATTTCACTTCATCAAAGAATAGATTCATTGTGATATGTTGATGGAGGAGATTTTTTTTTAATTTATTCCTATGCCTAAAAAACCAATATTTTTTTGTATATAAATCGATGTATATGTATAAAACAATTTATTGCTATATACTACAGAATTTGAAATATATAAGTGAAATATGGCAACTTCATAATATAAGCAATGATTTGTATTTTTTTCTTTATATATTTAAAAAAAGATAAACGCTTAAAATTCTAAAGCTGCAAAATTGGAAAACTTTAAACATTGTATGAAAATAATAGGTAAGATAAATACCAAAAATAAGAAAGAAGCTTTGTTTTTCTCCTAAATATCCTAAAAATTTATTATATATCAAAAAATTTGGGTTTCTGCTTTTAATTAAGTTAGATAGGTGAATTGAAGAATATTGCGCCGGAATTATATTTCCATATTTTAAAGGTAAATATCGCAAGACCTAGGATATTAAAACGTTATAGGTGCAGAAAAATATATTTTAAGATTGACTGAATGAATATTTAGCATTTATATACGTGTATTATAACTAATTCACTGTTTTATTTTGAAAAATAGATATACTAAAACAATGTTATTTGAAATAAGCCAATAAGTGCTAGCCTATACCGAATCACCCCTTTTTTGCATTTTTTATGATTAACACAAAATTTTAAAGGTAAATATCTTCTTCTATTTTATATCTTATGTTAATTTTCCTTTTTTTTCTAATGTCCCAAATTTTTATAAATATTTTTAATTTTGTATGATTGTTTACAATATGAAGAATGGCTTATTTTATAAAGGTTTAAATTGCCATTGAATTCTTTTTAAAATTTTATTTTTATTTTCGAAACTAAAGCATATTTTATGATATAAATAAAAAAAATCAATCGTTCTATAATTAATATTTTTGTGTGCATAAATGTTTCTTTTACTATTCTTATTATATTTTTTGATGTTATAATGTTTGAATTAAAATTTTATGGTGGCAATTGCATATTTATGATAGATGTGGATTTATTTCTTTTTTTACATGCATAAATTTTTTATCCGATCGATATTAATTTATAATATTTTTTTGCTTTAAAATTTTTATTTGTGAACACAAATCAAATATGTTCTGCATTTTTTAATTATATTTGAGATTACAAAAATTATCGCAACGCATAGGTATAAAAATTTATTTAACTATCCTAGAATAATATGTTTTTTTGGTAGATAAAAGCAAAAATCTGATTTTTAAATTTTATTCTGATTTTTTCAAAACTGAGATCAACTATTTGGCCTTCTATACGTTGAAGTTAAAAAGTTTATAAAATCGTGTGTTTACTTTTTTTTTATCATAGTTTATAGTTGAAAAGTTTAGAAAATTGTGTGTTTACTTTTTCATACTTTTAAGTTTAATTGTTTAGAAATTGCGAGTTTATTAGTTTCGATAGCTTACAGTTGAAGAAATTGCGAGTTTATTAGTTTCGATAGCTTACAGTTGAAGAAATTGCGAGTTTATTAGTTTCGATAGCTTACAGTTGAATAAATTGTGAGTTTACTTTTTTTCATACTTTAAAGATTAATTTGTTTCGATAGTTTACAGCTGAATAAATTGAGAGTTTACTTTTTTTCATACTTTTAAGTTTAATTGTTTAGAAATTGCGAGTTTATTAGTTTCGATAGCTTACAGTTGAAGAAATTGCGAGTTTATTAGTTTCGATAGCTTACAGTTGAATAAATTGTGAGTTTACTTTTTTTCATACTTTAAAGATTAATTTGTTTCGATAGTTTACAGCTGAATAAATTGAGAGTTTACTTTTTTTCATACTTTAAAGTTTAATCGTTCACAAATTGCGAGTTTATTAGTTTCGATAGCTTACAGTTGAAGAAATTGCGAGTTTATTAGTTTCGATAGCTTACAGTTGAATAAATTGTGAGTTTACTTTTTTTCATACTTTAAAGATTAATTTGTTTCGATAGTTTACAGCTGAATAAATTGAGAGTTTACTTTTTTTCATACTTTTGCGTTTAATTGTTTAAAAATTGCGAGTTTATTAGTTTCGATAGCTTACAGTTGAATAAATTGTGAGTTTACTTTTTTTCATACTTTAAAGATTAATTTGTTTCGATAGTTTACAGCTGAATAAATTGAGAGTTTACTTTTTTTCATACTTTTGCGTTTAATTGTTTAAAAATTGCGAGTTTATTAGTTTCGATAGCTTACAGTTGAATAAATTGTGAGTTTACTTTTTTTCATACTTTAAAGATTAATTTGTTTCGATAGTTTACAGCCGAATAAATTGTGAGTTTATTTTTTTAGTACTAAGACATGCCGGATTTTATTTGTTTCTTTGAATTAGGGGTGGGGAGTTTAATTTCTATAACAATCTGACTTGTGATTCTTTTTCCAATGCCGAGGTAAATATTAAAGAATCCCGAATAGTTTTTCTTTTTAATTTCCATGATTGCTTTAGTGCTGATCATTTTTCTAATAATTTTTTCGCATTCTTCTTTACTTAAGGCATTTCCTTTACCGTAATAAAAATTCCCTTTAAAATCCAAACTTTTTGCGTTTTTCGATCCTCTATAGATATCAACAACTATATTTGAAGTCAGGTTACTATTTCCCGCCACGAAGTTATACAAATTTCGAGCATGTTCAGTTACATCTACAAGTTTAGTATCTTCGTTATTTTTAAGTCTAGCACAATTATCGCAAGTTTTTTTACATTCTTTTGGATCGAAATCCTCGCCAAAATGTTTCAGTACTCTTGTTCTTCTACACATTTTAGTATCTTCACAGTATTCAATAACTTTTTCGAGTTCTTCTTTTAGTTTTCGTTTTTGGGCTTGTGTATTTGTTCCTCTTTCAATTAAAAAGCCGATAATTTTTTTGTCGCCGTAATTATAATATAGCAAGCATATTGATTCTTTTCCGTCTCGGCCGGCTCTTCCAGTTTCTTGATAGTATCCTTCGAGGCTTTTTGGTAAAGAGTAATGTATGACGAATCTGACGTCTTTTTTATCGATACCCATTCCGAATGCGATTGTTGCAACAATGATTCTGAATATGTTTGTGTTCCATTGTTCTTGTACGGTGATTCTTTCTTTTTTTGAGAGGCCGGCGTGGTAGAATCTTGTTGAGATGTTATATTTGTCGTTCATTTTTTCCGAAATCATTTCGCACTCTTTTTGTGATGTGCAGTATATTATTCCGCATGATTCGGGGTAGTGTGTTGATATGAATGAGACTATTTCTAGGTCGATTGTTTTTGTTTTTTTGTGGACTTCGTATTTTAAGTTTGATCTATTGAAACTCATTTTATATGTTTTTGGGTTGTGCATTTTTAGGGTGTTTATTATATCTTGTTGAACTTTTGGAGATGCAGTGGCAGTAAGTGCGATTATTGGAACTGCGCGTGTGGGATTCATTTCATTTGTATTGTTGTTATTATACATGTCTTTGTTACTATTATTATACACGCCTTTATTACTATTGTTATACATATCTAAATTACCATTATTATACATGTCTTTATTACCTATATATGTGTTTTTATCATACACATTTCTATCGAAAATATCATTCAAAACATTTCCGACTTCTTTATAGTCAGGTCGGAAGTCGTGTCCCCATTGAGAAACACAATGTGCCTCATCGATGACAACTCTTGACACATGAACATCCCTTAGCATATTCTGAAAGAGGATATTTTTACATAAAGATTCTGGTGTTACATAGAACAGTTTACATATGGGAGTGCCTTTTCTTTTAATTACATCGTACATCATTCTGCGATCGTTCATGCCGACTTGGCTTGATATTGCTAGAGCCATGATTCCTTTTTTCAGTAATCCTCTGACTTGATCTTGCATTAAAGAAAGAAGGGGGGATATAACTAAAGTAATTCCTGGAGATAGAAGTGCGGGAAGTTGGTATGTTAGTGATTTTCCAAGACCAGTTGGCATTAATACGAATATGTCTGTGCCTTGAAGGGATGAGTTTATGATGGCGTGTTGGTGTGGTCTGAATGACTCTAGCTTGAATATTTTTCGTAGGACGGTGTGGGGAAGATCGTTTGTGATGTAGTTCTTTTCGCGGGTTACTTTTATATCGAGCGTGTTGAGAACTTTTTGACTTCCACTGCTTGATATTTTATCTGCTTTTTTATTTAACTCACTAGTTGTATTGTTATTGCTGATGGTTTTCAAATCTTTAGGGTTATTATTTTCATAACTATGATCATATCTTTCATCTTTTTGTTGAATAATATTATGGCGAAAAGAATATTTATCACCGTTTTTATTGTCATTGCTGATGTTTTTCAAATCTTTAGGGTTATTATTTATATAACTATGATCATACTTTTCATCGTTTTGTTGAATAATGTCTTTGGAAATTATTTCATTTGCCTTTTCCTCAAAATGATTGTATTTTATTGTGTTTTTTTGAAATATATCAGAGGTATTTGCTTTATTTTCATGACTGTGATCATATTTTTTATCCTTTTGTTGAATAATATTGGGGTTATAAGATTTTTTATCATTTTTGCAATGTTTTTTGCTGATATTATGTGATTTATCAGGGTAATGCTTTGTTTTATAGTTATTATGCACGGTTTTTATATCATCACTCTCAAAATCTGAATATTGACTAATGTCATTATGATTACCAATGTGTTTTTTGATGGGGGTTCTTTGCTGATTCGCGCTATTAGAAGACTTTTGTGTGGTACTTTCAATATTAATTTTATACTTAAACCCGTTATCAACCATCTCTGTGATATCCCCATTTACTTTTTGATGTTTAACGACTTTATAATCCCAATCTTGTGGTTCATCGTTAAAAACTATTTCGTTATATTTTTGAGTGGTTTGAATATTTTTGGGTTGTTCTATTTGTCTTATATCTTCAACGCTATTATTGAAATTTTGTTTAATATTGTTATTTAGACTTGTATTATTTTCTGTACATACAGGTTTGTTGAAAATTTCAATAACTTTTGGGTCATTGTCATCATCAGAAAACATATATGCATCAATATCTGACGAATCTTCGTTGACTTTATTGTTAATTTGCTTTTTATCCTTAGAAGAAATATTAGATACCCCTCGTATCGCTTCTTTTTTATCATTAATTTCTTTGAATGATGAATTCATCCTTTGTATTTTATCACCGATCTCATTTTCTAGGTTTTTATGGTGTATTGTTGACTCTTTAAAACAATCCGTTTCTTTTAAGGATTGATTAAAAGATTTGTTTTTGTTCATTGAAGAAACGTTGACGTCCCTATTTTTTCGACTGGTTATTATATTTGGTGTCTTGTTGATATTTTCGCTTGATGAACTGGTTTTATTATTACACACTTTCACAGCACCATAATGATTTCCATTATCTAAACAATTATCAAGGTCACCTACGAAATCATTTTTTTTTAAATTTTCTTTTTCATAGGTACTAAAAACAACATTATCATCAAACGAATCATTAATAAATGAACCTGTATATTTTTCAATATCACTAGAAGATTTCCGATCAAAAGAAAGTGTACATCGATCAACATCATCAAACAGTTTAGTAAGACACCCATCTTTTTCAACCACATTCATCGTAACGTCACTTTTTGCCTTTATTCCTTCATTTTTACCTGTTTTTTTATAACTGACTACTTTTATATCATCGTCTGAACTACTTATAAATATTCGCCTCTTGTTTATATTTACGTCGTCTTTTCTTTGAAAGGAATCTCTTTTTACTGTATTTTCTTTGCGTGGCTCGAGAACATTTCTTTCTGATATCCTCTTTTGAACTGTATTGCTCTTTTCACTAAGAATCGATATACCGTTTTCTATTAGAATAGTGCCTTTTTCACGTTTACCCGAAATTTTATTTGCTCCATTTATATCAGAATTATTATTTAATTCATTTTTTGATGATAAATCGTTGTTTAATTCATTTTTATATGAAATATTGCTTGCTTTATTTTGTAAATTACACTTATTGTCATTTTCATTTTTTGGTGGGAAATTGTTGTCTAATTCATTTCTTGGTGGATAATTGCTGTTCAATTCATTTTTTGATGATAAATTGTTGTTTAATTCATTTTTATATGAAATATTGCTTGCTTTATTTTGTAAATTACATTTATTGTCATTTTCATTTTTTGATGGGAAATTATTGTCTAATTCATTTCTTGTCGGATAATTGTTGTTTAGTCCATTTTGTAAAGGATACTTATTTCCTTTATTCTTTAATGGATAATTTTGGTGCAATTCATTTCTTGGTGGATAATTGTTGTTTAATTCATTTCTTGTCGGATAATTGTTGTTTAGTCCATTTTGTAAAGGATAATTATTTCCTTTATTCTTCTGAGGATAATTTTGGTGCAATTCATTCCTCGATAGATTAGTATTGATACAAATATTTTTGTATTGATTATTAATATTTTCCCTCTTTTTATTAAAATCTAAATCAACTAACTCATCCGAAAAAATATCACCATAACTTGAATCATCTAATTGACTATGATCTGGATTTTCTTTACTCTGCAACAATTTGTATGCATCTAGAAATCCCGTATCTGAAGATAAATCAATTATAGAGCTTTGACCTGGTTTTCGTGGACATCTCTTTTGGGCCATATCTGAATTAAAGATGGGTCTCACTTTTTGCTGCATATAATATCAAAAAATAGAATTATAATTTGTGCTGCTTGATGCATAAAATGATACATTAAATTGTAATTAATACAACAATTCTTCATATCGAATATCTATGATCACATTTTCTATATTTAAAATAAAATTTGTACTGCTTGATATTTAAATTAATCACGTATATAGGAATTAGTTTAATAATATAATTGTACAAGTATTTATGATCATATTTGTCATATTCAAAATCATATATAATAATTTCAATTATATTATTAAACTAATTCCTATATACGTGATTAATTTAAATATATAATTGTACAAGTATTTATGATCATATTTGTCATATTCAAAATCATATATAATAATTTAAATAATTCATGAACATGCCTACATATATTATAAAATTGTATTAATGCAATAATATTATATAAGGTAACATTTTTTGCAATAATAACCAACTAGAAATTAAAATAATTTAATAAGAATTCCATTTATATAGCTTTGATCTATAATAAAAAAAATATTTATTATAGTCTATTTTGATTTTTAAAACACACTTGTTAAAAATATACTGTCTATAAATTATATTTTTTTTATGGGTCAATTAGCCTTTTAACTGTTCATGTTTTCTCGCGCAAAACTTTAGATTACTCAATATTACAGATTCATCGTATACTATTTTCAAGCAAATCATCCTGACAATCTTCCTCCATATATCTTTCTACGCTCAAGAATCATTTATCTATATGTTTTTATCAATATTACTGTTTTGTGAATATGCTTCCACTGGAATCTCCAATTAAACAAGTTATTATTTATAATATTTTTAATATCCAGTGTTTTAATTTTTGGATTAAAATATTATAAGATGAAATACTGTTTTTTATACATAATTCTAATTGAAAATATTTTCTTGTCCACTGTTTTTTTCTAGAAAAACAAAATCGTTAAATTTATTATATTTTTCTGATAATAATGCTTTTATATATATCAAATAAACTTTGCTAAATATATTTGAAAAAAATTATTGTTTTTTACCTATTTGATGCATTCTAATTCAAAATAATTTTTTTACCACTAATTTTTATATGTTCTTTTTATAAACGGCAGGTAATATATATAAAATACTACGATATATGTATATTATAAAAAATATCATAACTGTCTTGTAAAATCATAAGAAAAAACCTCCTAATGTTTAATAGATGTAAGCTTATTTCGCATCTAGACACAAAAAATTATTCTGCTCCCATATAAATAATTTTTACAGACATAAAAACATATGTAAGAATCAGGAAGTGTACAATATAATAGACGTTAGAATTTAAGTACTTAGTCCTTACAAAATACGAAACGAAAAACACAAAATTAAAAAGTATAATAGACGTTTAGTATAAAGTTATCTACGCTCCAAAAAAATACGAAACGAAAAACACAAAATATAAAAGTATAATAAACGTTTAGTATAAAGTTATCTACGCTAAAAAAAAATACGAAACGAAAAACACAAAATAAAAAAGTATAATAGAAGTTAAGTATAAAGTTATCTACGCTCCATAAAAATACGAAACGAAAAACACAAAATATTAAAGATTCATAAAAATGTGTTTTTTATACCCAACTTATGTGACAATTTGAATATCAATTCACATTCCAGCAAAGATAACCATCATATAACCTCGAAAACCATGTCTTTTGTATTCCTATACATTATATATAAAAATAAACTCTAAAAAATCAAAAAAAAAGGTTTCAAGCAATATTATAACAATTTTTTTATATAATTTTTTTATCAGGCTTATACATCGGGTGTACAAGCTTAAGTTATAGTTAACGCTTATTTAAATATCTAAAATTAAATATATACTAAACAACCTCAGAAATAATCACGATTAAATATGTATTTAACATTAAGATCTAAATTTAAGCAGAAAATATATCATATTGAACGACAAAAAAATATTATCATGCTAAAATTATCAAAAATATATAAATAATATTTAATTTTAATGCAAAAACAACAAAAATATTATCAACTTTGTTCATATAAAACAATAGTAATAAAAAATGAATGCATATTTGATTTATTTATTTGGGTTAATTGTGCCTTAAAATGTTTTCAGATAGTTTTCTGAACTTTAAATAACAAAATTATACGAACAACTATATGTCTGGACATTTTAAAATATTATTGAATCTGGCACCCCCTATTCATCCTATCAAAAACCTTTTTTTTCTAGTAAATATTTGGATATAATCATGATTAAAAAATAAAAGTAATTCAAACTAAACAGTCTCATATTTTCATTGCTTTTTTTTATACTATTATTCATCGGTACATTTTAATCACTTATAAATTCTCTTTTTATATAATTTATTCTTTAAATTTTCATAAATATTTAAGGTTAAGTTATTTTTTCTGAATATTTATTGTGCAATGAAAGTTATTTTACTTGACATTAAGTGTATTTAAAATATTTTATTTTAACATTCATCAATAGTTGATAAAATATTGCCTTTTTACTAATTTTATATATACAATGGTTGCAAATATCTCTTTTTTTTAAATTTTTCATTTATTTGATTTAGGAAATTTATTCTAATATAAGGATTTTACGAATAGACTTGTTCTAAACCTGACATAAAAATACACAGAAAATATATTATATATTCAATATATATATTTATCGAAATATTACTCGAGTAAGAGAGAAAGAAGAATAAAAATGAAAATCTAAACGATAAAAGTTGACTTATTTATGAAATTAGTTATATTTGATACATATTAAACCCATCTCTCCTCTATTTTTAGTATTCATGTGTCAAAATGAATAAATTTATATAAAAATCTTGGTAAAGTTATATGAATAGTAAATTTCATCAATATATTGCCTAACTTCTGCTTAAAAAAACATCTACATTTCTCTAAAAAAGACCCCAGACACTATACGCAGCAGACTAAAAATGATATATAAAAAAAATAACAATACCTTTTCCTTTTTGAGTGCTTAAATTTATGCATAAAATATCATCTCGATACCGCATATAATAAAGCATTACAAAATATAAAACGTATATATAAAAATCAATATGGTTACTAAAAAAATCTGAAAATGAACACTTTCAATTCATGCTTCTTATACGTTTGAGAAATTATATTCTTTGCCTTAAGACCCAGCTTCTCACATACAATATTAGCATATCTATATTTAAAATATTAGATTTTTTGTTTATAAGCCACTAGTAACTCCGAATATCCTTTTTAAGTATTTTATTTGCTTGCGAAATACCTACCACAACACAGAAAAAATAAAATAAAAAATAAGCAGCAAAATAGAAAATTAAATATCGTATACTAAATAAAAAGAGCAGATGTCTAAATTATTGACTCATTTGATATTCTTCTTTAAATTAGAAAATAAAAAAGTATTTCTTTTTATGTATTTTATTATCAGATTCGGAATTAATATTTTTATTTACATTTTATTATATTTGGAAAGTCGTGGATTTTTTTTTACAAATTTTTTGACACATTTATACATTTTTATTTCCTTATCTATATTTTTATTCACATTTTCTTTAATTTAAAATTCAATGAAATTATTTTCTCCACGTGTCTCGTACTTGTACTTAAAATGCTTGTATTCTTTGTAAATTTATCCTCATTTTTTCTATATTTTATTCCAGAAGATTTTTTGTTTACGCATCCCTTTATATATTTTCATTTCTTCATCTATATTTTTATTCACATTTTGTTTTAATTTTAATATTCATTGAATTATTTTTTTGCGCATGTCTCTTTTTTGTATTTTAAAACGGTTTCATTTCTTATTATAAATTTTATCCATATTTCTGTTTATATTTTTCGATTCATCATAATAATTTTGACAAAAAATATTTATTTTCAAAAAAAATGCACATTTTTTTCTGTTACTCAAAAAAATCGCCATATTAATGTAAAAAATTATAATTCGAGAAGATAATTTCATTAAGTCATTTATATAGTATTTCTTACTTAGACATTAGTATAAAAAATCTTTCTATCAGTAATATTTTTATTTTGTTGATAATAGATCTACACAAGCTTCATATAATTTTTACATAAGTCTGGTTTTTATTTCTCATTTTAACATAATTCAATTGTATTAAAAAAATTCGCTTACATGCGTGGGGTTTAATGCTAAAAAAATAAAGGCTTCAATGTTTATTCTTTTTAAAATATTAAGATCAAAACGCTGTCAAAAATATTTCTTATAACCGAAAATAAATTTAGCGTTACATTGTGATCTATAAAGAGTGAACTTATTATATATATTTTTAACTAATTGATGGAATCATAGATAAAAAAATCTACAAATATAAAATGTTCTATGATAAAATATACTTCTGTTTATACGGCTATTGATTAATTTACATTGCTTTTTCAGGTTGGTAATCTTAAATCTATTTAAGTGCCTAAATACGAAGAAAGCAATAAAAATTTTTGTTGAATACATACTTCGAATAAAAAAAATATGCTATTTAGTTTATTATAGTAAACGTGATGACAAATCAAATTCATTGACAAAATATAATTTTCGTGATTTTTGGCTTACTGATGTTATTTCAAAATCAATAAAATTGTATCACTTGTAATCTATTTCTGTTCAATCAAAATTTTACTCATTCATAATTTTTTTTTATTTTACTAATATTTAACGACATGTTAGATAGATATTTATTTCATAATAGATATGTGTAATCTTAGATGATTTTTTAAACTTAATTATATTTTAAAAATAGTTGATTAATTACTAGGATTAAATTATGATATTTAATTAAATAAAATAATCAAGACACTTATACTCATCTCATTTGAGAAAAGAAGAGCAGTTGATGAGGATATATCAGGGTAAGGTGTCAAAAGATGCATCAAGTAGTTGTGCAATATTTCCAATAGGCTGACTACGACTCAATATATGTAATTTATGCATTGAAACTTAACCCATAAATAAAAAAAATTATTGCTAAATTTATCAATACTACACTTATCAGCAATAAATTTGCTACTGTATGTAAAATCCTAATAATATCAATATGATTGTTGAGTTAATGGTATTTAGCTATTTAAATTTGTTCGAGCATAAAAATAATTTGCAATGAAGTTAAAGACAAATTACCTCTTTTTATCTAATTATTTCTAAAATATACTCAGTAGATCTTCTAATTCATATTTATTGTTCCAAGTGTTCGTTTAATCTTATTGTTGGCTCGTATGCTTCAGTCGGATTTCCTAATACTTTATATACAACTTGTGGTATTTTGTCACCACTATATTCCATATCAAGAATTTTTTACCATTCGTAGTTCGCTATTGAAAATTTGGAGAGTTTTTAGCGTTAAATCTTATTTTTTCTGCTTCTCATTTTCCAATCAATAAATAGTTAATTGTGATATAAATTCGTTTAAACCTATTGGAATTGCCTACAAAAAATCATGTAAGTAGATTCTGAATATAAAAATATATGTGGCATAATCTATATTATAAGCAGAGACATTTTTAAAACGCAATCTTGTTAAGAAATTGTGATTGATAAAGTGAAAAATTATAGAAAAAAATGATAGGCATAATAAACGATATACAATCCCATGATCATTAAAATGGAAATTTATGATCATTCAAAAGATAAAATCATGAACAATAGGATTAATAGATTATAATCAATGAAACTTATTTTTTGCGATTGAAAATAATATTTATATTTAAAATTAATTATGAAATCTAATATGCTATAATAATATTAAAAAGATGACTCTAAAAAACAGCTTGTAAAAATAGAACCTATATTTATCATATTCATGTATTTGAACGTAAATTCGGATTATTTATAATGTTTTGATCATTGGCACTATCATCCTGATTAAAGAATCAAGTTTGGTTAAAACCCTTAAAAACAGCTATAGAACTTCCTTTTATTTTAAATAACTTCTGAACTATTTTGATATTTTTATTGATAATTCTAAACAGCATAATTTATTATTCATTTGATATAACACAATTTAATCTCTTAAAATTAATTTTTTCACTATATACTCTCCTATTATATACACATTCAGTTTTATAATATATAAATTTAATTAAAATTCTTAGAATTCTTTGAAATATAAATAAAATCTGCATATCTCTGAAAAATAAGATTTCTAATCAACTATTTTAATTTAATTGCCATTCATACTGAAAACTTCAACAATATCTTTTAAATTAACTCTTTTATATATAATAACTAGTCAACTATATATTAAATATGCTAAAAAATGATCCTCGTTTTATGGATATTCTTTCTGAAATAAAGTCAATCAATTATTCTGATTTTACTCTTTCAGTCTAAAGTTTATGGAAAAGAAATTATATATTTGTATTCTTTTACTTTTTTCGATTTTAGTTACATTAAATTTGTTAATATTATATTCAAAGCATGTTTTTTATACATATAAACTGCTATATTTTTTACCTTTTCAAAAAATTTCTTCATCGTGCATATTTTTTTGATTATTTCACTTTTAATAATGGAAGTAAATAATGCGTATAACATCATTGAAATTTGATACTCTTGCATAGCAATATGTTTTTTTTTAGCAAATATACACCATATTTTTCTTCGAAAATTATATTATTTTTATGGGTAAAAGTTTTTATTTTCTCATATTTTTGGTAGAATTATAGAAACTTATTTATTTTTAATATTGATGTTTTATACATCTTGGATAAACATAAAAAACTTTATAGTTTTAATTTAATTTAATGAGTAAAAGCAAACTTATGGAAGAATTAGAAAGATGCTATTCAATACATTTATGGAAATTTAATCGTTCTTTTTAAAATCAAATTTTATTTTTCAAATATATTTTTCTTCGAGTTTTATATTATTCATCCTGCATAAAACACCCCGGACTAATCACAATAATAAATCTCATATATTTGGGTTCTAAAACTGTAATAATTCTTAAAAATTAGAATCTAAATACCATATGAATTAACAATTGTATAAGATCCTAAAAATTAAGATTTTTACGGATTAATTGTCTGCCTCCTTAATTTCGAATGAAACTATCAAATTTATGCATTATTAGTAAAATAAACACTTTGAACTTCTAATAGATTATATCTTATTATAAATAATACGCGCGTAAAGATTACAACACTATTTTATACTGTTTCACATGATGATATGTTTTTTTAAGAAGTATAGAAATGTAATAAGTGGTGTAACGGTCCATAGCAGTTATTGTTTTATTCCTTTCTTAATATATTTCCCGAAAATCTTGAACTTCGATTTTTTACAGTTCAAACGTCTAAATATTTAATGAACCTATTTATTATTCATTATTTACGGGTTAAGTTTCTTTTATCAATTCCATCTATTGAGACGTGTCAACCCACTGGGGACATTGCACAACACTTCGATGCATCTCTTGACACCTCCCCCGTTCTATCTTCATCAACTGCTCTTCTTCTCTCAAATGAGGTGAGTTCAAGTGTCTTGAAAACTGTAAAAGCTTGCGTGTATGCTTCTTCTTCGTCCGGGATTTTTTACTCATTAGCATAATTTTTATGAAGATCTAAGATAAATTTTATTTATGTATAAAAGACAGTAAAATATTTATATAAACTGCACACAAATTGCTTAAAGAATCTAAGTTTATTTATATACGAAATTGTAGTTTCTCTGAAATTTAATAATTTAAAGATATATATAATATTATTTTTTATTCTTCTTATTTTCGTATTATATATTAAAAATGGTGTTTTATTTAAATCATATTTCCTTATCATCAGCCGATTGGTTCATTATAGATGAAATCTTATTTTCAGCATAATGTTCAAATTCTCGAGCCAATCGGCTTAGTTTATGCGAATTATTACAATATTCGTACGCCTTTTTATCACAATAACTAATTTGTTCCTTTAAATGTGCTTTTAGTATTATGTCAAATTCTCCAGATGCTTTTATATCATCTTCACCGCTCAATACGTAATTTTCGGCTGCTAATATATATAAGCTCGCGGTCCTATATAATTCTGTTGTAGAATCTGCATGGGTTTTTTTAGATTCTACCGGGATTTCTGTGTATTTTTGGGCTATTTTTAGCATATCAATGGCACATTCATAGTTTAATACTGCTAACATAAACATACGAATGGATAAATTTCTGTGACTTTTAATTAATCGATAATATAATCGTGTTATATCATCAGGGAAGTGGTATTCTTTTGTTAATTTATACTTCGAAGAATCATATTTTTGTTCATCTATTTTGGTTTCGAGAGCTCCCACGATATCTTCGATTTTACTTATTGTATCGTTTATATTTATTGGGCTGTTTAAAAGGTCGAAATTCATTTTAAATGCGACTACAAACATCGATGGATATGGTATGGACCCATCAAGCTGTTCTTTGCATGCATCGAAGTTTGCCAATTTGTGAAAACCTACGTCATATGAAATGTAAAACCAAATAAATCTTAATATAATATTCTTTGTAGAAATTGATCTGCTGTCTGGCTTACATGCGATTGCATTATCACAAAAATTACCTTTCATGTAATTAAGGGGTAAATTTATTGGTTTTCATGGATTTTTAATCTATAAAATTCAAAAATATGGTGTGTTTAATATAAATCATAGTTTTAAATATACTATTCTATTTATAACT
This sequence comes from Rhyacophila brunnea, assembly GCF_057557595.1. Lineage (NCBI taxonomy): Eukaryota > Metazoa > Arthropoda > Insecta > Trichoptera > Rhyacophilidae > Rhyacophila > Rhyacophila brunnea. The sequence goes on from NW_028233337.1 coordinate 1,865,194, forward strand.
CTGGTGTTTTATAAAAATTCACATTCGTATTATATTTAGTATTTTATGAGATTTTAATTGTTTAAAAGTTTGCATTTTCTATTTAGACATTATTGATCATTTTAATATCATAAAAATAAAAGGATCAAGTGAATTAAAAATTAGTTAACTAAATTTTTGTAATTTTTCAATCGAAAAAATATAAGTGAAGTTCGTACAACCAAAATTTACGAAACCTTTTCTTGAATAAAAAAAATGTAATTATTTTATAAAGATCAAGCTTCTTCAGGGAAAGGTTTTTTGATCATTACATACTAATTACTATATAGAAGATGTCTTTATAGTAATAAGATCTATCTATATGTAACCATATAAAAAATAAATTTAAGTTCTGTCGTAATAAGCGAACTAATATACTATCACCTATATCATATTTTTTGTAAACTTCCATCAAAATTAAACTAATATTTTTTATCTGACAAACAAAAACCAAAATTCTTTAATTTATGCATATAAATCTTCTAAAAAATTCTATGATAAAATCTGTATTTATTTATGTGCGAATGCAACTATCATGGTAACTAAGAGCAACGCATATAATTTTTTAACAACAGTTTCCCACAAATTTTACATTCATAATAAATTACCCAAATTAGTAAATATCAATCTTTAGTATAATTATTTTGTAACTACCATTTGTTAATATAATTAATTTCCATAGAATAAACGTACGATATTTTTTTGGATGAAATTTTATCCTTTAATCTCAAATATTTAGCATAAAAAAACCCATTTTTTTTATAAAAGAATCTATATTAGAAGTTATAAAATTATATTTAATCAATCATGAAGCTGTGGAAAATCAAAATTAAATTTTTAACATTACACTTAAGAAATGCAACATGCAAAAACGAGATTGTTTGTAATAATATTTAAACCCCCTTGAACGAAAAAAACATAATGGATATTCTGACTTTCATATTATTTCGAACTCTAACTTAACAATAAAATGTATAAGTATGGTGTATTAAACTTATTGACACGTTATCTATGGTAACTAGGATAAACATATTTAAAAAAACCATACACTCTCAGCTAATCAAGTCATCATAAGTACAGTCACTATTTTTCTACATAAATTTGCATATTCTGTCATGTTTGAATATGATCAGGGAAAATATATAAGACAATTACACACATCAAATAGCCTATAAATTATATTAAAAGCCATATATACTTAAAATAGTATCGCATGTATTTTATTATAGCAAATTGCTTGCACAATGAATGTGTTTCTTTTTCTTTATTCGAATAAATCAATATTAATTTTTTTTTGGAAGCTTTCATATTATATGAATTTTTATATAGTTTGTTAGTCAACTGTATGTCATTTTAATGATATTTATGAAACAACAAAAATTAAAAACAAATAAGATAGTCTATTATTTCCATTTTATATACGGGAGGCTGGATCTTGGTTAGGATCAGTCAAACATAATCACGTAATAAGCATATTTTTTAATGATTAAATTCCAAAAAAATGAAATAATTTCTAAATTGACTTTTCATTTATTATAATTTGCTTAATTGTCTTTTGATTACCATAACCTATCATAAAAAAGTGTTATAATTATAAAATACCTCTATAAAAAAAATAAATATCTGTGCAGAAAGTATGAAATATATAACCATCGAGTTTAAAATGAATTATACGTCCCCTATAAATGTCAAATTTTTAAGTGATTTAGAAGAAAAACTAACATCAGTCTAATCTCTTTTTGCTTAAATAATAAATTATCGCATGAATATAAGTTACAAAGTTTTGGTACGCAACCAAGTTTACCAGTGATCTTATAAAATAAAAAAATGGTTGTTATGATTATAACTGTAGCTTCTTGAATCATACCTGTGATAAATATCGAAATATCATCTCCCAAAGAAAAAAATGCCTGGTTGAGTAAAATCAAAATTGAAATCAAGAAATTGTTGAAATTTCAGTTTTTATATTCTAATAGCATCCTACAATAAGCTATTTACGATGTTATTGGCATGAATATAAGATTCGCTAGCAGATTCATAAGTGAGGTTAAGAAACTAATAAATAAAACATTATAAAAGCAATATAGTAGAATAAGAGCGCCTGTTTGCATTATTCAAGCTAATGAAACAATGCTTAAATATAAGATTAAGTCTTATCAAGAGATGACACTGATAAACCAGACCTGGACCCTTACTATTGCAGGCACAAGTGAATCACCTATCAAAGTGTTTGCTACAGTTGTTCCGAATAGAACTTACGCGGACTCCAATGAATGTCATTAAGAGAGTATTTAGAAAGCCTTCTGTAATTATACCAATGAATCAAGTTCAATAAAGATATTTCATTATATAATATATCTACATACGATCATACAAATTATAATTTTGTTGATCCAGATTTTTTACTGCATACTCAAAATTTTGAGTCAAAAACAACAAGCTGAAGCAGAGTATTAAAAAATATAAAAATTGTAGAAAGGAACTTAGAGAGAATTATTTAAGATATTTATGTTTTTTTGATGATAATAAAGGTAAGATATATGAAGCTCTAGTTGATTTAATAAAAAAACAAGAATATAATCTTATTTTTTTTTATAAATATTATATAATATGGCATTGAATTTTAATAATTATAACAATCCATTTTTTTCTTTTTTATATTAAGTTGTAATAAATTTGATTGATTTAATTAATTTCATCGACCAGGGTATTTGTATATTGATACCTATATTCAAATGAAATAATTTATTAAGTGATCAGGAGGAGAATTAATGGTTATAAAACCAAAAAGTGTATGTTTTCTAATTTTTTAAACGGATATTATAAATCCGTGATCTATATTTTTTTTTTATTTTATCTATAATATCAATGGGTAAATAAAGTTTATGAAATTATTGTATTTTTATTTAAAAAATACAAATCTTGGAACTTAAATTTTAAAAATTATTTAGATTACTCTAAGTATATTTGCATTATTTCGGTGTGTATAAGTTACTAATTACCAAGCTACGATGTCACACTTCAAAATTTGATGATAAAAGTTAAATAAAATTTTTCTTAGCGTTCAATATATTTGTAATTTGATCGAAAATGTCTAATTCAAGCAGCGAAATTCGATTTAATGATTTTAAGAATATATTTTTTGGGGATTGGATAAATTTTTTTGTGTGAATTGTTTTCAATGGCGCATAGCCGCTTATTCATCTATTTAAAATCTAAATCTATCAAGATATTATGCTGCTTTATTTAAACATATCAGTAGCTCAATTGCCCTATAAAATAATGCATATACACATTTAAGTTCCTATAACAACAATTAAAAAATATCAAGTTTTTATCATTTACTATGCTTAATAGTTTTTTTTATATATTATCACTAAAGAGTATTATAGAAAGCACATTTAAAAATTTTGAATTTACAAAAATATTTTTTTTTATCTAAATATATAAAACTTAATTTAAAGTTTAAAATCACATATTGAAATGCATACATGTAGCCTTATAATTTTATACAAGAAAAAAAAATTAAGTGGATATCGATCTTCTATTTGTAGCATATGTTCTTTACGAATATATATTTTGTTTTTAAAAGCCTTATAAGCCTGGTTTGGGATTTTTTAGCACAAATATATAGTTTCTTTCCCCTAGAGGGGTTTGCCTCGCTATTGGGATGTTCTATACGGGTTTAACGACATAATAACAACCACTTTAAATTTAATTATGACATTTTACACCCAAATTTTACTTTGAATAATTCAAAACCCTAATTATATATGAAAGAAATGTGAAGTAGATTGCTTAAAAAACACTACTGTTTATCATAAAGAAAACACGGTAAAGAATCGCATAAAGAAAGAAACGGGCTTTTTGCATAAAAACGTATAAAATATAGCAAATATTGAAATTTATTAATAAAAGGGAAAATAGTGGTATAATATAATTGCAGTAAATCTACTCTACAATTTTTTTACAAAATTATCAGCATTTGATGACAATTTAATGCCAACACTAATCATTCTCAAAATATTTATATTATTTTATTTCTTAATTATTTTAAAAAAAACTAAATATTTTGCAATTTAGTATCATTTGAATCAATAAAATAATTTTCATAAAGTCTTAAAATTCATAAAAAAATATTTAAATACCTTTGTCAGCGGCTTTCGCAAAAGAAAATGTCACCTAAATAAACTTATTGATATAATAATGTATCCTTAAAAAGTATAGCTTAGTTTAAAAATATTAAATTGCATATAAACAATCTAATAGAAACTCATATAGAGGTATTATCCTTTAAATATATGATAATACAAAACATTAACACATTTCTGTCTTGTTAATGCTTGATTGTATCATTGATTTTATAAAAACATTAATTTTTTTTTATACCTCACGCATTATAAATTTAAATTTAGATAAGTCTAATCCGGTTATATTTGTTAAATTTATATTCAACAGAAAATATAAATGATACTATGCAGGTTTTTTGTTTTTTTATGGGATCTCATGGGAATGTTAATAAATTATTGAACATATATAAGTAATAATATTCTTTTGAATTTTTCGAGATTCGTGATGGTTTTATTTGTGGTGATACAAAACATCATATGCACAAAGTATTCAAGGCTAATTAATCATAATGATAATCCAATTTAAAACTTATCATGTAAGATATTTGTAAAATCAAGCCATATGAACCTATAATTGCATTTCCTAGCCCGTATAATCACTTCCATTATTACAGATAACGTATAAATTAAAAAATTATTGGGGATTCAAAATTGCAAATACAAGGTTTCTGTACTATTTAAACCATCTATAATATTTGAAAATCCATTTTCGAGATGTAAATTAATTGGTGAATATTTAATAAAAAATAAACTTACTTTTTATTCCGGAAACCCAGAGTAATTTAGTTAAAGATATATAAATGATGACGAAAATATGCTCCGTATACATAAATTACCACTTGACAAAAATTAATCCCACAGAATTGTATGAATATTTCATTTTATTTTTTAAAAAAGATAAAGAATATTTAAAAATGATTCAATTAATTTATAAAAATACCACCAATTAACAATAAAATAGCATCTTAATTTTTCAACACTATAATGTAAATAAAAAACACTCAAAACAAAAATTTAAATGCTTATAATTGCATGCCTAATATATAAAAATAAACCATCAGTTGAAATTAATGAACAGGGAATTTCATCTTATTGTAAAAAAACCAAAATCAAAGAGGCAGAGGAAGAGTCTTGTGTAAATGTGGCTTGAACCAAGATTAGTTATACAAAATATTTTACGGCACCTTTTTTAGAGGTATTCATATTTTTTGCTCATATGAGCTTTTAATGTATGATTTTATAATTAAATAAAAAAACATATGAATAACACTAGCTCCCGAATTAACAAAAATATTAAAGATTGTATAAATATACTATATTAGAATATCCAATAGATCAAAATAATGTTACAAAATATGAATCATATAAATATATTGATTTTTTACTGATGATTTGACTAATTTTTTTTATTGGAAACGATCCTCTTAAAAAAACTAAATCTATGTTTAATAGAATATGCTATAAAATTTATACACAGAGGCTGTGATTTCCATTTCATATTTTAGCACATGTTTTTATTTTTGATAATTATGTATTTTATTCATTTTAGCTATGATTTTTTTTCAAATTTAAAAAATAATCTTTTATATTTAAAATGTTTTTGAACCGAGAAGCATTTATTTAGTATATTCATCTTAATTATTTGATTAGATAGAAAGACTAAATAAATATACATTAAGGATTTCGGAATTTTAACTGAGCTGAAATATACGGACAAACAAAAATTGTATTAAAAACACTTAAAATTATTTTTAATTAAAGAAGGTGATACACTGCGGAAGATCTCAAAGATGATGAGGCAGCATTAAGCAAGTGTGTTATATAGAAAAATTAATATTTTTGCTTGAACAAAAAAATTATTCAAATAAAGTTGATTCATAAATTAATATAATTCCAAAAAAAGGTTATTGTGGTTTTTAGTGCAAAATATTAAATCTTAATCCATTCTATTTTATCTGTTTTCAAAAATTCATTGGTCTAAAACTGTAAACTGAAATATATTTTTAAAAAAATATAAAACTTGCTGAAATATTACTCAAACACTGTTATAAATTTATTTTTATCAGTTTATTCTATTTAGACGTGGTTACCCATCGGTTAATTGCAAAACTTGTTGATGCATCTTTTGACACCTTCCCCTGATCTATCTTCGTCGACTGCTCTTCTTCTCTCAAATTAGATGAGTTCAGTGCCTTGCGGAGTGTGAGAGCTTACATGATTGCTTCTATTCGTCCGGGATTTTTAACTCCTAACATATTTTTTATGGAATTTTGTAACCATTCCATCCCAAGTCATTACATATCTCAACCACTGTTATATATATAATTATATAAATAACTTAATTTTTGTTTCTAAAAGTTGGGAAAATATATTGGATTCTCATCTATAAACTAAAACTACACCCACACACTACAATATTGTGTCCTTACACTTTTAAAGCTATTATTTGCCTTTTAAATGAATCGGTAATATTCATCTTCTTTTGTATTTTTTTCTTTATTATTCACATATTGTATTTATTCTTATATTCTTTGTGTATCTTATTCTTTTTTTATATTTTTCATATTTATTTATAGTTAAAAAAATTACATACTGTTCAAAAAATCTTTAAACTGTGTTGATAATATTTGTAAAGGTTTTTTTTGCTGACAAAAAGTAACAAAAAAAAACTACGATACCGCATCTGGAATTTCTTTGAGACTTAAGTATATTTTATCCACATTTAAGGGCTTTTTTAACTTGTATAGCACGAATCTATATTTATAAATGAAATATGTAAATAAAATCCTATAAAATATTTTAAAACCCCATTAGATTGAATTGAAAGCATTTATTATCAAATAATAGAAAATCGGCATGCAAATATATAGAAAAAACGAACATTAATCACAAAAAGAAATATATGCAAGTAAATTCAATTTAAAATACCATGTGTGTCATAGGAAATCCTTTAATGTAACTAGCAAGAAATACCAACTTGAGCACTTAGTATTATCAAAAAATTTCCAAAAAGTATATACAAGATCAGAATAACATCGTATAAGTGTTAAGCTATTTGGTTTCCTTGTTCTCTTTTCCAGTTTAAATGAAAGTATCTGAATTTAAAATCAACGTCTAAAAATAAATTTAATTGATTTTCCAGAACTTAAAGTTAAAAAAAATATATAAAACAAGACAAAAGGGTTTTCTGTGATTTATAAAGCTTTTTTTTACAATAGTAGATCATAAAGGTATTAGTTCGAAATTACTTATCGTTAAAAAATAAAATTAAAAGAACAAACGTAAATAAATTTAATAAAAATTCAAGATTTTCGCTTGATATTTACCATCATATGTTAAAATTATACGAGATAAACACAAAATAGTTAAACATCGGCTTGCGAAAACAGTATTCTTCAATAGAATATAACGGGCAAATATAACTATATTTTTAAGTGTTTAAAGTTGCAAAACAATCCAAAAAACTTTACCGCTTGAATAATTTTTTTGTTTATTATGTCGTAAAATTGAAGTTTTTGTTTACCTTTCAAAGAGACTTTGAATAAAAAAAACACCGCATCTAATTTATGATTGTCAATCTATTTTATTCTAAAAATGGGAATAAAATACTATATATTCTTCCATGTATATGTTATTAAGGCATAGTAAAACTGTATTTATATTTATTAAAGTCAGAAAATAAATATCATCGCATATATGAATGGTTATATATTTTCTTATGTGTATATGCATACTAAAGGATATTTTTCCATGCTTCATAATTTTAAGAAATACAAGCAAAGTCTTTAAAACTATCGTGTCATCTATGAACATAATTATTATAAGTATTTTTATATGAATTAGAGGATTCCAGTTTTTTATTTTCACAAAAATTCTTTTGTAATTTATTTTGATTTTTAATTTATCTCTAATTACTGTAAAAAAATACTGGAACCTCTATTGAGACTGTTGTAAAATCTGTTGATTTGGATTTTATATATCATATGTATAATAAACTCAAGTTTTCAGCAGAATAAACATTAAAAGAGACGATAAAATGGGAATAATAAGTAAAATTAAATTTTAGAATAATTATTTTATATTTAAAGCAGTAGTTAGGCATAATAAATATTTTGTATTTATCATATTGATTGGGAAAAAAACTATTTGTTTTATAATATTGAAAATATGTGATTTATTCGTTATGTGGTTCATTATTTAATTAATTCTAATCCAAGCATAATAAAGTACTATATAAATCACTATAAATTTACGCTTGATAGGTTTCACCATTTTAAAGCATCTTTATCTAAAGACTTTCATGATAAAAGTCATAAAAATTTGAAAAAATGTGAAGAAATGATGTTTTGTTTAGACTATAGAAATTTTAAGTGGTAATAATATAACAATTTAAGCTTATTTTACCCATAAAAGATAATAATCTATATCACTATTATACATAAAAGGTGTATTTCTGCGCATCATATTTTTTTGTATCGGAATTCTTAACTATGATTTATAAATATTAATCTCTGAATAGATTATATTAATAAGATACCCCATTTCTACGAAAAATCAAAAATGCGGCTAGGTTGTAAAACCTTGTATAAAAACTATTAAAAATGTAAATACTATGAAGTATCATCAATTAATCGTTTACATAGTTACTAAAATAATAACTGTATGAATTTTTTATATGCTAAATAAACACAATTGATGCTCTTACATATGTGTATACCATTATATACCCCGAGAGCCGGAATATATTGTGGCATCAACACCCCCATTTAATTGATTTATTGTAATAAATATTTTTTTACATAAATCGAAATTATCAAGCACGACCTACTTCAAACGTTTATTTTTTTATGAAGTTTTGTTTACGATCACTTGCAAGTGTATTATTTTCTAACTACAAATAGTTCACAAATACTGTAACTATGAAAATAATTAATGATTGATCTTCATACATGAATCATTTGATTTTAAAAGAAAATATTCGTGAAAAAATGAATAATTCTAACACATTACTTTATTTGTGAGTTTTAAGCAGACCTTATATAAAGTGTATTTATGCAAAAATTGAATGGTTTTTATTAAAGCAAATATATTAACGATAGAAATATGAATACATATTTTTCGCTTATAACTGGTTCCAAAAAAATACAAAAAAATTATATTTTATAAATTATGCTTATAATTATTTATTCAACCTGATCTAGTCTCGGAACTGACAGAAAGATTTACTATATTTCTGTTTTGATATCTAATTTTTTGAATAGATTGATAAATATGATCAAGTTATAATAAAATGAAAAGATTAGTAGGTATAAAAGGGTTAATATGATTTTGCAAAAGCAGCAATAAATAAAAAGCTATTACTGTTACTGTATGTTAAAATAATGCAAAATTATTTTATATCTTTAAATAGAAAATTTGAAAAATTACATATCAATAGAAATAAATTAAATGCATTCTTTTTTTAAACGTGAAAATATTACACATCTGAGAAGTCACAACCACGAAAAAATTAACGGGAAGAACGGTAATTTTTTTTGCGATATTATTATAAATCTTGGCTTTTTTATTATTTTGTTTTTTATGTCTTTTTATTTTTATATATATATTTCTAAGATATCTTAAATTATGATTTAAATTAATTTAATGTACCACTGGAATAAACAATGTTGCATCTTTTATAAAAAATATTACTGCGTTATTTATCTATAACTACTCGAATATAATTTTTTTCAATTGACTTGTGATTAAAAATTTGCTTGGTTAAATTTTTTAAGAATAAAACTAGGTTTCCACCGTAAAAAACACACCAAAACACATTGGCTTGAGGCCCAATAATATTTTTGTGTATCTGAAATAGAAATCTAAACATTGTATTGCAGCATAAATATATAATTATTGTAAAATCAGTGAATGAATATACAATAATGATAAACTATAAATAAGTAAAATAACGAAAATAACTAGATTGAAAATATTTCGTTATTATTCAAAAAACAAATTAAACTGAAATTTATGTTCATTTGCTTAATATATGCCAAATTGTGATCTAATATTATGTCACTTTTACTTATTTTTTTGGTGCATAGTCTTCTACAGACTAATAAACATAATGATCGACTTTTCTTTGTAAATTTTTATATTAAAGTAAATTTGCGATATCGAAAGTCTTATACTATACTGGGAACGCTTTCTCTGCTATTTGATGTTTTCTTAAATCGATTAACATTTCCTTGCAAATATTTTACAGTAGTAGCCGAAACTGACTTGAGATATTAAGGAAACAAGTTTTCTATCTGATAAAACTAGCTTTCAATTTAGACTTGGTTGCACAAATTTTATCTGTAAGTGAAATGTGGATTTATATAGTGAATAGCAAGTTTTCTAACGTATTTTTATTATTATTCAGGTAAGATTGCAGAGATATTCTTCCCATCGAATTGAACCGGAGATAGTTTAATAAATTACGAACAAGTGAGAATTTGTTATTGGTTTGAAAATAAAAACAACGATAGCATGAATATATAAAAATAATGTGGAACTACTAAAAAAATGCCATGAAAAAACGGTTAAATAGTGGACATTAATTTCAGTGTAGCGAAAATGTTTCAACGCAAAACAACACTGATAAAATTTTTAAGGAAAAAAGATTTGATAATATTCTAATAAGAAACCAATAGAATAAAAAAAAAATTAACCGAGGAATCAGATCAAAATGCTTTTTTTGAATGTATATACATAATTAAGTATAAATATTAAGTAAGTATGCGTACGAAAAAATATTTATGATAGTAAAAAGATAATTAGCACAAAAAGAAGGGATATAGCCCAGAAAATCTGACATATTTGCAATGTAATATGAAAACGCTACACACTTGACTTTATCAACGAATATTTGGTGATAATTTACAACCTTAAATATGTTATATTAAAGTACTGCGCTAAAAACAAAATTAGAGTTTATTGTACAATACAAAACCAAAAAAAAGTACAAACTAAGCTCTTTATTTCTTATTAGAGCTCAACGCTTAATATTAAATGTTCTTTAAATATACAGTAAGAAAAAAAAGTCATCACAAGACGTCAAACTCTGCTTCATTCAAGGAAATAAAATATTTAGTGGGGATTAATCATTATGAGCTCACTTTAATGAATTCTTTAAAGTGGTTGTGAGTCTGCAACAATATGCAAAAAAATACTAAGCCAAGATAAAACAAGAAAGCACGAATAGATAGTGACATTTCGCCCCTCGTGCTAGCAAAAAAAGTAAAAGAAAATCACAGACACTCAGTACAAGAGATTATGATTAATGCAGAAATAAAAGTACATACGTGGATTTAGATGAACATATGACTTTTTTGTGACAAACTCGATATATTTGTATGATTCAAAAAGCAAAAATGTATCACCTCGATAGAAATCTGTGTAACGAATATAGATAATATTATAATCGCTGAATTAGATAAAGTAAGAAAATACTTTGAACCAGCATTTAGATTTTCTTAAATATACAAATGTAAGACAAAGATTATACCAGACATCATAACATTTGTTGGATTGGTAGCATAGTATAATAAAAGGTAACTGAAATAATTCATAATTACAAACTATATCTAGACATACATACAAACTATAAAATTGTAAAAAACCTTGGACTAATAAGTCTTTATCAGATAGGGAAGTTACGAAAGATATGTAAAAGAAGAGTATATAACATAGAGTATAGATATGATGTGTTCTATGAAATTAAACAAGTTAAACTTAAAGAAAAAATCATAGATAAAAATACCAGAATTTACTAATAGATAAAATTATTTATTCAAGATTACCTCCGTTTCGGAAACTAATCTGATAAACGAAAACATAAATGATAATTTTAAAATGAATTTATTGTCAATTTAGCATTTCAAAGGCTATTTTAAAAAATAAATTGTTTGATAGAAAAAAAATCTGCTTCTATATAATTGATGAATGAACCCACATTCCAGGCGATTCGAATCCAAATCACAGAATGCTGATTTTGACAATTCAAAAAGTAAAACTGAAAATAATATAAAAAACATAATACGGGAATACTAGGATTTTCCCCAAAAAATTAAAATGCTGTATGTATTGATTGTCACACCGGAAATAATTCCACATAAATAAATTAGATGCATAGACAAAATAAAAGCGATTAAATTTACATAAAATTATGCTCGAGCATGTTTTAGAGATTACGTCTTTTCCGTCAGTGTCCATCTTAAAAAAAAATTTATCAGCATAATAGTAACCAATATCATCAATCATGTAACTAAAATTAAAAAAGGCTTTCAAAGTGGGAGGGTATGCTTATTTCTCAGGAAAACCACTAGCCCTACTTTATTCTGATAACACATAGACAGATGATTTCAAAACTCTTAAAGGTGGTTGGTCTACAGAGCTGTGAGATATTTTGCTGGTCTATTTTCGTAAACTCTGTGAAAGAAAATGAAATGAGACTGTATGTTTATGGATCTAATATAAAGCGCTAAGCGCAATACCAAAGAAAAACAAGATCAAATGTTTAATATTGTCAATATTTATGAATAAAAATTACCAATGCTTTCTGATATGAACACAATAAGGGTCGAGCAAGAAATTTTATTTTACAAATAAATAAAATACACTCTGGGATAGCGATTTATGAAAAGATGTGATTCAAATGAATTCCTTATAATTTATAGTCCAAAAATTCATTTTATTTGTTAATGCATGCGTTATTGACAATGAAAAAATTATATAAATTGCAATTCCTAATGTAGAAGCTATTCACTCTTCAAAAAAATAATGCGTGTAGTCCGTGTCCAAGCGTAAAAAGGCGATTTGGTATAACTAAAAGGAATTTTCAAAAAGCACATATTTTTGCACAGGTAGTCAATATATATCAAAAAAAAGTAAGAATGTCGGAAATAAAAAATCTAAAAATCCAAAACCCTAATATCCGTGTATATCTTCGAGGCAATAAAATTTTTGGTGCATATTTATAAAAATTAGACCCCCATATCGACCCACTACGCATTAGCTTTATGGCGGAAATGGAAAAAACAAGAGAAAGATGCATAAGTAAAAAGCAGAGGGTACACAGAAAGATATAAACATGGTCATCATATAAAATGCACGCTCACCGATTAATAAAATTAATTCTAAAAACTGATATATCGGTAACGGCGATAGGCTATTAAAATTATGTGTTCTACGGGAGAAAAATATTTAATACATGGTAAAAATTAAATATATTTAGAATAATTTTATTCTTACGGGTGGTATGGTTGAGTGGTTTACGTGTCGGACCCCAGAGTGAGGGGTCGCAGGATCCACTTCTACCCACCTCACTAATTTCCGAAACGAATTTACTCTAAAGTAAAATCCCAAGGGGGCGGCCAGTGAAAAATAAAAGATAAACCATAAAGCATTGACAAGCCATATAGAAATAGAAGGTTGCTGTTTAAGCCGTTGAACTGTGCCAACAGAATGAAAAAGATCCCAAACCGTTCAGCAAGGATATAGGTCAGTGTAGAGTGTGGTTGTAGCTTGTAACTCTTAGCGATGAACAGTAGACAGAATCCCATTCCCTCCACATAATTACTGCCGCCTATGAGAAAGGGCCCAATCCACGGTGATTACGGGTGACAAGAAGTGCTGGGGGACCCCACAGAGAGACGCAGCAGTTAAGCAATGGTTCCTATTAATATAAAGCGAACTTCCTAAAAGTAATAGAAGTAAAACATAAATAAAGTAAATTCGATTGGAATTGTATTCTTACTATTTTATCTTTAATACAGAAAATAATACATAAAAACGAAATAGAAAACGCTTGTTAGAGTACTAAAAACCTCAGTCTGACCACAAGGGTGAACATTCACACCTATGATTATATTTTAGATTTCTTAAGTAATGTAGAGAGAATTTTTTACAACGAGCAAACTAATACAGAGTAAAACAGAAGCACGAATCAAATACTACCATTTATATCCGGGACATGATTCTGCGTAAAAAAATGGATTCTGTTGTTAAAAAAATCAAACTAAAGTTAGATACACAAAAAGGAATATTTTTTCTGTTTAAAATGTAAAATAGCACAATAAAGGGAAAGACGGGCTTAATTTTTACAGTGTGATTAAAGTTAAGAATCTTAGATTTTAATTCAAGATTTAATACTATTTTATATATACCTTTTATAATAGATATCTTCATATATCAATTGTCATATATCCTTTTACTAATTGAGTGGAGATCAAAGAATAACATACAAAAATAGATAAAAAATTTTAAAATCCATAAAAAAATATTCCTAAAATGCACGAAATTTCAGTTGGAATTTTCATACAGACTTTTTAGAGTGAAAGAACAGATATCATCAAAAATAACAGAATGGAGGTAATGTGATGTAAGAAAAGACATCAAAATAGCACCATGAGGCAATAAAATCATGCAGAAACATTTAAGCAATAGTATAGAATAACAAGAAGAATGATTATCCTTCGATGTATAATAAGACGTATTTGATTTATCAACAAATGTATATAAAATTTTATATAATAGGATATCCATAAATATCTATTTATAAATGAATATTTAAAAATTCAAATAGAAAAAGGGGCTGAAATCTAAGAAAAACAGATTTCCACATAAATTTGTAACTAAAAATACAATTAAAACCTTTAAAAATCCATAGAAATTTAGAGGGGAAACGGTTGGCTATATGCTATAAAATCGTTTCGAGTATGTAATCGATTCTTTATGCTACAAAAATTTTTAGAATATTGTAACAATGCTGTAAAATAACCAGATTTCATTGACCTGATGCTTGGAAAGAGCATAAAAATAAATACATATTGTTGCAATTTATATGTAATGTTAGAAGGTATTCTAATCATGTAAAAATTTAAAAGAAATATTTGTCATTTAAAGCATAAAACCCCATTTTATTATATTTATAGCAAGCTTAAACCTACATAAAAACTATTTAATATTCTATAACCTTTTTTTAAAAGTAAAGTAGCATACTGTTATACATTTCATACATTTGATCACATGTTCTCATTGTTTTTTTTAATATTTATATTATTACAGGGTCTATTTCTCTGCTATTTTATATGCATAAAATCGACTGAATTTATGAACAACTAAAATATTATTATCTTATAGCTTATGTATACAATTTAACATGTGGTTTTTATTTTTTAAGAGCATATTTACGAATTTTACGACTTTTGACGTTTAAAACACAATTTTGAAAGTAAAATAATTTTTTTCTGTGGTCTTTTCGTAATATTCCCTTTTAAATATACAATAAAAAGCATATAAACCTTTACACCCAATAGCCTTGTATAATTATCTTATTATAATTTCTTAAAAGTGGTTTTTGTTTCTTATGAAGCTTTTTACAAAAATTTGTATTAGTTTGAGTATTTTGATGGCTATTTTAATATTTATAAACGCCGATCTATTGCATGATATGATATATTTAATTAATTTTTTACTATTTTCATATCCTTATATAACTGTAAATTTGAATAATACTCGCTTTGGGTTGATATATATTCATTAGGCATGCGTTTTAGATGATCTATGTAACTATTCCAATCTTCAAATTTATCTTGGATTTTTTGACTAAATCTTTTATTTCTACTGGTTTTCTCAAATAATAGTATTCGTCTACAAATGCTATTATAAAAATGGTCTGATAGGAGACGAAGCATCTATGTTTCACTTTACTTACATCAGAAGTAAGTATATCATGCAATTCTGATTTCCATAAAACTTGATACTAAGCAAAAATAAAGATAGTATTTTGTATATATCTCGGTCTTCTGCAGTGCTTTAATGATACTGCGCTTTCATAATTAATTTTTTATTTAATAGAGTAAAAGTTTAAGCTGGATGATACCCAGAAAAACATAACAATGTTTTATTGTGATTTTTTATGTTTGTGTAGATTATGGTGATATAATGATTGAAAAATTACAGTTTATATTTGAAGCATTAAAATACTATTTTTTATGACAAAATGATCTACTGAGGATGCATATAGGGAATTTTCCTAAAAACCTTTTTCGAATTTTATGTAATAAAAGAATAGTCCATTTCAATAAGTGACGTAAATCTTTAGAAAAATTTCATACTTTACAAATTCAAACAGAATAAACTTCAATTATATACTTTATGTCTCTTTAAGAGTCTTTAAATGGCATATATATTTTTTACGCAAATTTATTGAAAAAAATTTAACAAAAAAAGTGAAAAATCCATCATATTAATATTTAAAAAGAAATATATCTAAATCCATTTGAATTAATAAGATATTTTTAATAAATGACGATTTTTTTATTTCATCACCTACTTAATGTCATTTCTTTTTAAAATTAGTGTATTTTGTCTTCTTTTGTTCTTACAAATGAATTTAAACTTAGAACAATACGGGTAATTACATTTTTGAAGATGATTAAATTCAGAAACTAATAGAAAGTATAGTTTAAGTAAAGCTATATGCAAACATTTGCTTAAAAGCATGAAATTTTATATAAACTAAAACAATGAACATTATCTGTTTTTGTAATCGTTCATCTGGGTTCGTTGATTTTATAATCATTGGTAAAAAATCGAAGATGAGTTGAAGGTAAATATAAAACTTTATCATGTTAAATCATCGGTCACAATTAATGTCGATTTTTCTATAGATGTAAACAGAAAAAAATAATCTGATCTATTAAATAATTTAAATTTATACCTTTTGACCAAAATATAAATAATCACGAATTTACAAATGCAAAAAAAGGTACATTTCATGGTTTTAATAAATAGAATATGAAAATGTTTATGCTTGCATATAATCTGCACTATTCATATCACAACGGCAAAGGTTTTCTTTTACGCGGTTTTAAATTGAAATTTACCTTTTTAAATGTATATAAAACAAATAACCATTTGATTTTAGAAATATAACACCCGAAATGATATTTAGATACTTTATATCACGAAAAAAAGGAATAATATGGTCGTATTACAAAGGCCATTTCATTATAATATAATCACACGTAATGAGCCAATCTAAATATCTGATTGCACAGTTTCTGTAGATAAAAATATCATATAAAAATATTTTTAACTTTTAATCTATAGCACATTTTTAAAAGAATTATCTAGCTCTGTTTAGAATAGAGCCACGTATTGGCATTGAACTTGACTCTATGATCAATGTAAATAATAACATATCACACATTTTATATCCAAAAAATCGGCTTTGTAAGTATAAGCTCAAACATATGATCTGTATTTTGATGATGAATGCACAGCTTACATAGATTTTTTGTGTAAAAAAAGCAATTTACATTTTTAGCTGAAAGAAATCGATGGCTGTTGGTTGTATCTGTAAAATCCACCTTAATATTATTAATGATGTTAACTTACTGTAATATTTATTTGTCTCTTGCAATTATCTATATGATGTTGCACAGACTCAAGAAATAAGAAAGTTAAATATTATAGGGAACTTTATATAGTCCTAACTAGTATATTGCATAAAAGAAGTGGCGAAGATTCTTCTAAAATTAGGAATTAGATTAGTATTGAAATGTAAAAACTTCATCAATTGTTTTTAAAATCAAGTCTATGTACTTCAAAAAAAATTGTTTTTACAATTTATTTTATAAATATATTTTTCTCTTAAACTAATTTCTAATAGATTCTTATACATTAAAAATTAGTCATTTCATTTAATAATATATATGAGAACATATTTATTGTACCTATATTCGATTTTAAGAATTCTTTTTATGCGCCACATATAGTGCAGTTTGTATAACTTATACAATTTTCTGTTTCTAAAAAAAAGTTGAATTTTGATTATTAAGAAACATAGATTTTGTATTATTTTTCATTGCTAGGATATTCAAAATCTATTTATATATGCTATGGGAACATTAAAAGTTAAATACTGATTTTTTCAAAAAAACTAGAATTGATGTGCATTTAGACTAAAATAATAGTATATCTCTTAAATTTATATTAGAAAATTAAAATTGTTATATTTTTTCACACAAAGTCGCAGCCAACATATTTATATGATATGCATACTTTTTTTGTTTATTTCTACTTAAAAAGCCCAAAATTGGTTCGGCGTCTTTCTATACTCTAAACATGGAAAAGAATGCTAAATAGGACCCATGTGTAAAAAGCTTCATATTAAACAAATTAATATATATTTTTTAATTAAACAATAAGGATATAAATATATGTGTGGCATTAATTTATGAATAAAATCGTGTTCTAAAGATATTAGTAAATGTATCTCGTATGCTAAAAAAATTAAAAATATACTTTTGGTATTATATTTTTTGCTTAAAACAATAATTTTAAATAGTTTCTTAGTATTTTACTCAATTTAATTATATCTAGATTTTTATAGTATTTTGCTGTAATATCCCCGTTTAGCTTTAAAAAATTATCGAAACATATAATTTGTGGTCAAAACAATTGCCAAAATCAAAGTAAATTATACAAATATATTACTTAAAACTAGTTAAACATTTCCTGGTCTTTTGTATTTCGTCTCATAATTTCTAGAAATAACTAAATATTATTATCATAAATGAATTTTACTATTTTTTATGTCTGAATAGTTGTTTTTTTATAAAGTAAAAAAATTAAATGCATAATTATGTTAGAAAAACTTATTGATGGTTGATTTTTTTGTGCTCAAATACCGTAACAATTTTAAAAACTAATTTTCTCTCTTAATCGGTTTATTAACGTGAAAAACAAGTTTTAATTTATGATTATGATCAATTTTCGAAATACATTATAATATATCTCTATTCTCACGTATTTTTTTTTGAGATAAGATACTTTTATATTTTAAATCTAGAAAAACTATTTAGGTAGATATCTTTTTATATCCAGAAACTCCATTATATTATGATTTTCGTATAATTATCATAAAAAATCCAAACTATTTGCTATTATTTCGCTTAAATTTACAGACAAGAAAAGCTAGTTATGCACTTTTTTTTGAAAAAAATTAATTGCCATATAACTCTAATTTTGATTTCTACCTGAATAGAAAAATATAATTTGCATATAAACAAAGGTTTATTTCTTTAGTTGTAATAAAACTAGGCGTATAGTAAGCACTAGATTTAAACCAATTGATGGATCGTATTCTAGTAATTAGTATAAAATAGTAATTTGATCTGTAATTTTAGTTCCTTTTTAAAGTAGAATTCAGTTTATATATTAAATATTTCCAATTAAACTCATATAAAAAAATATAATAATTCGTGATAAGACCAAAATAATAATCATAAAAAACAGAAATGAAAAACCATACGATAAAATAACATGTTCACCATTGTAGTGTGTTTTATTTCATTTAAAAATTTTATTTTTTTGTGTCGGATTTACTTTATGTTCTTAATATTAAAGGCATAAGAACAACTATATTTCGATGATACATGAATATTTTAAAATAAGATCTAAATCATTTTTTTATATATTTACAAAAAATATATTATTAGGTTATTAATATAGTATCTGGCGCTATACCTATAATCTAACCAAATCCCTACTTAATATAAGCCGTTGTTTCCATCAAATGAATAAATTTTGAAATCTATGTACAATAATTTTAAAAATATATTTATACTGCTAAAAAAAAGAATAGGCTTGAATATAAATCGAATAATTTTAGCAAAATAAACATTTTTAATAAAAAAGTAAAATGGGTAGATGAAATTCTAATGGAGTAAAGTAAATTAATTTATGTTTTATTATAAGTTTTTTATTTTATTAAAAACAAAACATCTGTATATAAAGATTTATACTATTCTTATAATTAATATATGTAACACCAAATATGGTACTTAAGATAATTAAACAGAATATTTCATTTATTTTATTAGGCAATAAACTTTAAAAAAATATCAAATAAAAATCAAAAGCATATTCTATGCATCTGTGTATGATAAATAAAACAGTTTTAACATTAAAAAAAAACAAAAGATTTGATTAAATTATGTAATTTTATGTGCGGGATAAACACAGCACAACAAAAAATTTCGCAAATAAAATTATATAAAGACATTTGGTGTTAATGATTATAATAACGGAAAATATTAATCTTTTTAGTGACAACACATCACATGTAATATTAAAAACTTGCTGTTTTCTTTTCAATAATTAGATAAATGGCATTGTTTAAATGTTTTTAAAATAATTTAAGATAAAATGGATATATGTACAACAATTATCGCTCTTTTAAGCAATTCTTTTATTTAAATTGAACCATTATTGTTTAAATTATAAATTTGTGGGAATTTACTAACTTTATATATACCTATTCTATCAAGCTAAGCTTCTATATGTTTTTTCTTTTTTTCTGATTACTTTCCCATTTTATTCAACTCATTTATACTTTAATCTTTATTTTTATCGCCGAACGTACTTTTACGATAATATATTGCTGTTTTAAAATTATTATCTATGTAAATTTTATTTTTCACATTCGCCATTGAAATTTTACAATAGATTATTTTAGCATATAATAAAAATATTTACTACGATTGAAATCTATGATTGCAAAAAACCAATAGATTTAAAAAGAATTGGTATAATTTAGGGTAAATATTCATGAATTTTATGATTTACTGGTTTATATTTACATCCATTTGTATTTTATTTGTTTGGTCATATAAACTTGACTTATATTGTCTGTGTCATAATAAAAGCCATTTATATGTTTTAATTGTTTCTTTGTCTCTAAGTGTTCGTTTTCGTATATTTAATTTATGCCATTAAAGATCTGATCGTTTTATAAAATTTGCATTTCATTCTCAGTAGAAATACTCATTCAAAAATCAAATGAAAACTCTAAATTATTTGGTTAAAGAAATCGTAGAAACGAATATTCTGACCTAAAATAGTATTCTAGAATAAGAAAAACGCATAAATTTATACAACTAGGCTTTATATGTTTCTACGGTATAAAAAACACAAATTGCGCTATTTTAAATTTGAACATACTGCTAAAACATCAATTTGACTAATTTTGAGAACGAAAGCCTAAAAAACAATGAAATATGATTTATTTGCAAAAAATACACCTTAATTAGAAATTTCTTACAAGATTTTCTATTTTATAACGCAGGATGATGGAATTACAAGATAATGAAGCCTAAAATATAGTTGTTAAAAATTCCGACTGAACCATTAACACATGAAATAGGATTAGGGAATACACTCGAATATATAAGTCTTAAAAGGATAAATAATAGAGGAGGATTTTAAGGTGGCAAAACTAAAAGAATTATGAACATGTCCTGTTTTATAGAGACATTCAAAATTTCGCTTAGGCTAAAAAAGATTGTAAATAATAAAATAAAACATATCGATTGTTAAATATGAATTGAAGCGGGCAAAAAAAGAATTATTCGTAATATGAACGAAATATATGTATAAAATCCGGACGATTAATAAATGGTAATATCTTATTTTTTAAATGCAGTATCTCATGCAATGAATTTATATATGATGACATAAAATATGATCTTAATTTTTCTGGTAAAAACCATTATATAGAGGAATTATAAAATATTATGTGTGTCTACTATACAATAATTTTAGCTTGTAGCATTTTCTAGTGATAAAAATTAAATCTAAGTGAGGAAAAAAAACACTGGTTGAAAGATAAAATAATATGGGTTTGTGATTATTAAAATTTACCTTTATAACCGAAAGTTAACATGAAAATGTGATTTTCAAATCAAGAAATGTGTATAATTTTGTTTTTAAAGGTCATACTTGATAATATATGCGGAAATTATGTTAAAAATATATGCGGATTGTATAAAATACATACCATAGGATGGGATTTCCGCATAACGTGGTTTTATTCATATCTTTTTTATATAAAAGAATAAAACCCGAGATTTAATATCTATTTGAATTAATTTAATAAAATAATATGCCAATTGTAATAAAAGCATATTAATTTTTAGTATATTTATATAAAACGTTATCTGTTAATCGATACAATCTTTGAGGAAACAATAAGAGATATATTTTCATAATGTACAATTTTTCTAAAAAAATCACCAGTACTACTTGCCAGTTCATTTTATTTTATTGGCACAGCCGGTAGGGAAAACTCTCTACTCAAATTTATGTATAAATTTATATATTTGGATTATTTTTATTAAATTTATTTATAAAAGGTATTCAACGCAAGAATTTAAGGGAATGAGAATGTTCGTTCGAATGTTATAATTATTGCATAAAATATAACTTTTGAACAGGGTAAAGGTTTTCGAGGCATATTTTTTTCTTAAATAGTCACCTATAAAAAAAAATATATATTAAAATTGATCAGTAATATTTTAAATAAGGCTATAAAAATAACGATGAAATCAATAAATAGGAATAATGTATGTTATTTAATTCATTTAATTTTTTTGATCCGATTTTAGTTTGTGCAAAAAGGTATTGCAGTGTATAGTAATATGTTAGTAAATAGGCTATTACAAGATATGTTTGTGGTTATTAAGAGATGAAAGTTCACCTAATTTATATCATTGCATATTTTGTTAAATAATAACTTCCGAATTCTTACTTATGATATTTATGTGTCAATTTGATTTTTAGTCCTTTTAATCTGTTTGAACAAAGCTTTAGATTAGTCAATAGAGCATATTTGCTTATGTAAGATTATCATTTAGATGATATTTTTCTTTCAATAATTGGCAATCCTGGTTATTTTTCAATCCTATTGAGTGGTTTATCATGCGTTAAAAATATAAAATTTTTGCCCGCTTTGTTTTTGGGTTAGAAAAAAATAAAGCATAAGAATATCGAAACGTTTTTTTTGAATTAAAATCATACAAAATAAGTGTATTAATGTTACTTTCCTGCTTTTCAAATGCCTTTTATCAAATAATATTTAAATAAACAGTTTTTAATCGCTAAGGATCGATATAAAGAGAGTTACAGTGTACTATATCTCTCTTTAGTATTTTCAAGGCAGATTCGATTTTTTCAAGCAAAAGCATATCATTTACTAGAATACATACATTTCGTATTTCGCGGCTAAATTCGTCAAGTCGCAAAACAGTTCTAATTAAAATGCCTTCGCATACATCATATAAGCTAATGATTTCCGATAGTTTCTTACCACAGCACCAGTCGTAAATAGGATATAAATACCCGTCAAAGAAAGCTATATCGTGTTCGTTTTCATGAATTTTATGATTGAAAATATTGATCAAGTCGATATTCTTTTTATGGATGTGTTGCAAGACTTCTTTAATAGATTTACCGAATTTTGAGTGTAGTTCACCTTTAAATTCAGACAAACTTTTTTCTTTAACAATTAAACACGAAGCAAAGGCTATTATTTCTTTATAATCATAAGTCTGCAAAATATTTTTGGTTATTAATTCTGTCATAAAAATTTCATCAACTGTTCTAATTTCGCATGCTATTCTTCCTTTCAGCAAGATTTTATTGTTTTCGTCAATGTAATTGTTAAGATATAAAAACTTTATTCGATTAAAATAGTCTTTGTACAAAAATAGGGCTTCATCACTTGTCATCATTTTAAGCCCTTCAATTTCTTTTTCAAGTAAGCATATTTCAATCATTTGCTGATGGTGTGTGTTTATTTCGGGACAATTCAAGCATTTAAACCCAGATATTTCTTTAAACATATTTGATGCTGTTTTTGTTGAAATTGCTTCATGACAATCTGTCAAGTTATATTCAAAAAAGGCATTACCATCTTTTTTCAAATATATAATATTTTTTAGTGATGCTGTGTGATATTTATTTTTTTTATGTTTTTTTTTGTCTGTTTTAAAGGGTATATTTATATATTTATCATAGGATAAATTACATTTATGTTTTTTCGTTAAGTAATCTTCAAGATTTACGTCTTCAATTTCTACTTCGATGCTCAACTCGCCGTAAAAACTATCTTTTGATATAGATTGAACCATAATCTCGGAAAAGTCTTTCAAAACCGCAGTTATTCCGAAAAAACATTCAGTGGATTTCAAAAAACTATGACATAGTGGATTGTTTATTTGATAGAAATGCTTCATATGTTCTATGTAATCTTTTAAATCACCGCATATTTTACAATTTAAGGCATGATCACAAATACCGCTCGTTGAAATTATATTGTTTATTTTGTTTTTTTCGGCCGTTTTATAGATGCTGTTGTATGTATTCTCTAAATTAGCCAATTTTTTCACCTTTTTGTAGATATTTTTTTGTTTAGAATTTTCACAAAAGCTTCTTTTTAGGATATCTTCGACTTTCATATTGCATCTTAATAGCTGTAAAATCATGTTATATGAAGTTTTAAACCTAGAGCTTAAAACAGTTGATGATTTTATCATGTTCTTTACAACATTTTCTATATTTTTTTCGTTATCACCAAAGTTATTTATTATAACAACGCCCTTAGAATCAATATTCCTTCTACCAGCTCTACCACTCATTTGCATAAACTCTCCGGCTGTCAGGAATCTTAATCCTTCATTATCTCTTTTTTTCAAGCTCATAAAAATTACACTTTTTGCAGGAAAATTAACGCCCATAGAAAATGTTTCTGTAGCAAATAGTATTTTTATAAGATTTTGAGAAAATAAAATTTCAACAAGTTCTTTAAGAATGGGTAGCAAGCCAGAATGATGAACAGCAATGCCATTTATTAAAAAAGAGGTTATTTCTGTTATTTGGGGAAGAGCCCTGTCACTTGGAGAAACGTTTCTATTAAGTTTGTCTGTAATTATATTCAAGACTTGTTTTTTTTCTTTTTCATTCAAAAGAGGTTTCAGTATTTTACGCGTCAAATCATGGCATTTCTTACGTGAAAATACAAAAAATATAGAAGGCGTTAGTTTTTTTGATAAAACATGCCGTGAAATGAAAAATATATTGTCTTTTTTCCTCGATGTTGTTATTTTCTGTTTGTTCTGAGCAATCTTTGGATTGGGCAATTTTGTACTTTCAGTTATCACCTGCCCTTTAAATACAGATTTTAATGATTCATCAGAGCATATAAAATATTCAAGTGGAACTACACGTTTTTCTGTGCTTATGACGTATATTTCTGATTTTCGAATGCGGCCAACCCATTCCCCAAACTCAACTGCGTTTGGAATACAAGCGCTTAGCATTATTATATTGACATATTTTGGCAACATTATGATACATTCTTCCCATACAACACCTCTTTCAGAATTATTTAAATAATGAACTTCATCAAAAACAACAAATTCAAGGTTATTAAGCAAATTATTTCGGCTATATAAAAGGTTTCTAAGGATTTCAGTAGTTACAATCAAAATATTCGAAGTGTTGTTGATGTTTATATCTCCAGTAATGAGTCCAGGATTATACTTTTTGAATTCATGATATTTCTGGTTTGATAGTGCTTTTATTGGTGATGTATATATAATTTTTGTCTTATGTAGTTCAGATAATAAAATTGCATAGTCAACGATTGTTGTTTTTCCGCTTGAAGTGTGGGCAGTGACCAGAACTGATTTATTTTGGGAAAGAAGAAAAAATGATTGAAGTTGAAAAATATCAGGGGTAAACGGGAGCTCAATTTTAGGCTCAAAGTCTGGAGGTATCCAATTAGTAGCCATTTTTATGGAATATTTTCTCTCGATTTCTTGTTTTGGTAGACAGTCTTTCTCAATACTAGTTTGCGTATACTCTTTATCAACTTCTGAAGTTTTAACACTGTCTGAAAATATACCATATTTAAAATCCTGTAGGTTATTTTCATCATCACTCGAGATATCGAATTCCAATTGGTTATTATCATTTTCGTCTTTAATTTGATCGTTAATCGAAATATCTATAAAATCCCCATCTTCATTAAAATTTATATCATAATCATCATCAAAATCGACAAAATATATTTCTATGTTCTCTGGAAATTTCGGTTCTTCAATATCTATTAGCTGTTTGAGAATTTGTGGATCTAAAGATTGGGGAAGCATATTAAATGGATATTCATTTCTACGTGATGACATCTAACTATTAATTGGGGTACTTCAAAAAAGATAAAATATCTTAGCACTGAATTTAGTAAGTAGATTTTAAATTGGAATTTAGACTATCCAATAATAATTGAGTCTTTAAAAAAATATGAGGCATCAAAATATATTGGTGAATTTTACATCGAATTTCAATTGGAATTGAAATTATACTAATCTTTTATACACAGATTAGTCCATGAGATAAAGGATGCTAATGTTAAATTTCCCAAAAGTCTTCGATTCTTTAGTTCACAATGATATTGCATTAGAATAATTCGAAATAAAGTATTCCGACCCTTTGGGATTCAATGATTGATAATGGACTTTGTTAGAAATTCACTAGATTAAATATAATGATTGGCCATATTTAAAAAGTAAAACGAAATAAATTGTAAAATGGTCTAAAATGTCTAAGTTATAATTTGAGAAGATCTAATTTATAGTTATGAAAGGATCTAATTTATAGTTATGAAATTATCTAGATAAATATAATGATTAGCTATATTTCAATGTTAAAACGAAACAAATTAAAACATGGTCTAAAATATCTAAGTTATAATTTAAGAAGATCTAATTTATAGTTTTGAAAAGACCTAATTTATAGTTTTGAAAAAAACTATTTTATAGTTATTAAAAACCCCTAATTTATAATTTGAAAGTGTTCTAATTTTTTTTAACATCATCATGTCAATAGTTATATACAATTGTTCTGAAGCTTCTGATACTTATAGGCGCCATCCTAATAAAAAAACCATATCAAAATATATTTATATTCTTCAATAAATTATGCTATTTTCAACAAATAAAATCTCACTAACACACAACTATTAATATAAATCCATGATTTATTGTTTGCATTTTCTTTGATTGTATATGATCTTTTATAAATTTAGAATATGAACAAGATGAATTTGTACATTTTGTTGTATTAAATACAACAGAATAATATGAAATTCTAGTCCTTTACGACATAACATGGAATGGTCTGGTCACAAATTGCATTAGTCACATATTAAGGAGTTAGGAATTCTAAATGAAACATACTTACAAACAATAGAATGAGAAAAAGACTTCAATTAATAAGGCTTGAAAGTTAAAGACGTATTATGCAGTATTTTGTAGATTATGAGTACTAAAAAACAAAAAATCCGTTCTATAGTGCGATCTAAAACTTTGCTTGAACAAATTTTAATAGCTAAAAATCAAATTAACCCATAACTAAATTTACATTAATATAAAAAACCTCTGAAATAATACACCGATTACTTTAAAAAGCTTACAGTAATTATAAAGTTCCATAAGTGAATTTTTAGATTTTTATAAGTCAATTTAATAATTCGATTTCATGTTTTTTTTCTTGACGTTTCTTATCTATTGCTATTTTGTTATTTTTACGTGGCTTAAAAAAATTATAACTATTATAGAAAAAAATATATTAACACAAGTTAATAATTATCGTAAAAAAATTGTTTTTAATTTCATAAAAGCTTAAGATTTATTTATATGGATTTTTGTATATTTTTCATTGTTCCTGACTAAATTATAGATCTAAACGTGATTAATTTTTTGAATGCAAAATTATACTAGCCACATAAATATGTTTATAACCAAATTATTAGCATTTAAATATTATTTTTTTATTTGGCAGTGATTTGCTCATTATTTCTGCTAATGAATAATATAGAAATAATCTTTTTTTGCTAGAAATCGTGTCTCAATGCCTAAATTCTTTTAATAAGAAAAATATAATGCTTTATTGTTATATTATATATTAAATTGGTTTAAAAAGTCTTTTTATCTGAATATTTGATGTTCAACAAGCAATTAAACACTTAGCTCATGAATTTTTATAAAAACAAAATAGCGTTCCCAGGGGTTCTGGATATATGATTATTGGTGAAATAACCGGCATAATTTTTTTTCCAACCTACTTTGGTATTTTTATTAAAAAATCATGAAATTTTCACGGCAACTATAATACATCATATTATCATTAGACATTGGTAGGATCGTACAGGTATACTAAACAATTTGAATATAAATCCTTATATTTAACGAGTTAATTGAGATGAAATAAAAAGCTAGAAACGAAAGGTGAAAAATCTAATGTTAAATTAAATTATCTTTTTATAAAAAATATAAAAATAAAAGGTAATAAATAGAGTTAATAAAAAAAAAATACTAATTTTAACCTCATCAAATCAGATTAAAAGGTTTTCTAAAGGAAAAGTTCAATATTTAACATTATGAAATTTGTTCCTACTTGATCTAATCGAAATTTTTTTAAAATTAATATTTAACAAATAAAACAATAAGTAAATGGGAAACACATCAAATAAATGTTTGTAAGTGTAAATCCGTATGCTTATGTAGTAAATGATTAAATTATGCTTAACTTGTTTTCGCGTATACCTATGTGCAAACCTCGAGGGGTGGGGTTTTTAGTTGCATTTTATTTGATGACTCATTTTTTGAACAACTATACTGAGTAAGAAGTACTAGTGACATAAAAATACAAATTTATATCTATTAAATACACTTTAATTCATCTCATTGGAGAGAAGAAAAGCAGTTAATGAAGAGTCATCAGGGGAAGGTGTCAAAAGATGTATCAATGTCTTATGGAATATTCCCATGTGATGACTACTTCTCAATAGATGTAATTGATAAAAAGAAACATATCTCATAAGAAAAGAAATAAATACCATCAATCAGCCGATCAATTACGACAATTTGTGACATGAATTTCATCCAAATTTTTTGCATCTTTTATATATTATCTGATAACTTTTATTCTTCAATTAATTTATTGATTAAAAATATTTTCCGACCTTTTAATAAAATAATAATGAAATTTGCTGGTTTTGCGGTGCAAAATATGAATGAATGTATTTGTTTTTTTTCTTTTATAATATATACTGTAAAATGTTTCTTCTATGGCTTTTAGAAACTTAATTTTTCTGTTCCATGTTTTTTCTCTCTATCTAATTGAATTTATTTCAAATCTTATTTTCTGTCGAGAAACATCAGAAATTTACTTTAAATAAATATAAAATAAGATTTTTTTTATCTAATTCTAAATTTATTTATAGAAATAAAACATTATATAAGATTAAAAATGCATAACCAACTGCATATTGTATTTTTTATTTATATTTGTTTTGCTTTATTTGGTTATTTCAAGTAAAAGTCTAAAATTTGAACCATAAAAATATAAATCGCATTTTCGCAATAATTTGTATACTTTTCAATTTTCTTATATATTTTTTTTACTGTTATTGACCCTATTATTTTTTATTAAGATTTTATTTTTACCTATTAAAAGATGAAATATCAAGCATAAACCTTTATATTCTTTTTATTAATATATTTCAAAAAGCGTGCTAGTGAATTTAATAATAATAATTCTTCACTGGGGGAAATATTAATATGAAAAAAGACGAAGTTAGACTGCTAAATATGTAAATTGAACTAAAAATGCTTAATCCTTTTATTGATTTTTTTAAAAGCGTAAGCGTTATTGATCATAAGAGGTTATATAAAAATATATTTATTTGATCGTGGTTATAATTTCTAGTTTATGGGAAAGCAAAAATTCACATAAACTTCATTTTCGAAAATAGAAGAGATTTAGAAAAGTAGGTAAGAAGAACTGATCTAACCGTAATGAAATGTGTCTACAGGAAATTATACAAGTATTATTGAATAAATAACACATTAAAAAGAAATTAATCCCATAAATAATGATATAAAATAAAATATATGATTTTTCCGCAAAGTAAATGTAATAAAAGACTCAACAATTGGGGTTTTCTCTATTTCACTATATCATCACTGCACGAATAATGACAATTAAAAATCTCGCTCATAAATTTAAACAATAATTGATTAAATAACTAAAGCACGTGAATTTCTGTAGATTACACAATCTTTTCTACACTGCGGAATATCACCTTTATGGTCATATTTTTTATAAATTTGAACATAATTTTGAGGCCTTAAATAACATTTTGAAGGAAATTATTTATGGATTTGAATATCTTTATCATTATTTAAGATATATAAATACCATCTTATATATTCTTAATATATTTCTAAATATTTAATACAATTATATCGTTCTACATCACTCTTTGAATTTAAAAAACAATTTATGTTGTAAAAAAATGTATTAAATTTTTATATTGAGTGTCAAATGCTAAGATATGCACTTCAAACACATATTTCATGCCTTCATCACCCAATATACGTTATCTTTAAGTTATATTGTGTTTTTATCCTTTAGAAATAAAAAATTTTAATCTAGTGTATCATATTAAAAGAATAATATTGTGTTTTTTCTGTTTTACATTCAAATACGATTCTATTTTGCAAATTTATTACATGGTTATCAATATGAATGTTTCGAAGTTTTTTTTTGTAATTTTAAGATATTTATAATTTTGCGAAAAATTTTGAAAAAAAACTAGTTATGTGGAAATAGATCAAAAAATAAATTTATACACTGTAAATCTAAAAAATTGCATTATAATGGCCCGGGAAATTAATGGAAAGAGTTAATTAAAGGTTTTACAGCGAAAAATTTACGTATAATCACAATATTTATGAAAATCTAATTTGTTTAAAAATTATTTTTTAATTTAAGTTTGGATTTATTCATTTATTAAAAAGGTTACTTAAAAAATTGATACCAAGGTAAAGATATCGTTTTTATTTTATTGTAAATTACAATATATGGCGAAAAAAAGATAGTAGATGTGTAGAAAATAGAATTTTAATACTAAAACAATACCAAATTTATAACTGACTGAATATTTTCAATAAAAGCATGGTTTTAGGAGTGCATAAATCTTGAAATTTAAATTGTATATTTTTTCATTGTTTTTAGAGTGCAACTGACCAGAAGTAAAAATTGTATTTATTTAAATTAATTTGTTTTATCTATCAATTATTTTCCAAAATTATACTATATTACTGAGTTTTATCTGAAATTTACATTTCGATGCAAATAATATATAATATATAACTCCTAAATAGCGATTTTCTGTTTTTATGAAATAAGAATCTAAGTATAAAATCCAATATATATTTAAAATAGTTTAATTGTGTTTCGAATTTAATGTAATGATTCTATTTATTATTTAATTGATGTTGGGATATAATCTAGAAAGATCAGAAGGAAAGAATAATATTTTCAAAACAGAGATAAGCGATTTCATGCAAAACATTTTTGATCGATATTTTAGAAAATTATGCAATAATGTGATGGAATACTTAAACGACTCGAACAACTTCAACATAGTAACTATATCAAAATATATTTTTACAAAGGAATCTGTTTTAGATGTAATAAAACTTTTAATTCGAAAATTTTTCTTTCGAATGGTTCTTTTTATTATTTGGTTGTTCGTTTTTGGATTCTTTATATTTTATATTTTGAAACTCCTTGACATTCATTTTTTTGTGATAGAGATAATCGAAGATAATGTTTTTGTAAACAGAAGATCTGGCTAATACTTTATGACATGTTTACAGACAAAGGATTATTTAATCAGATACAGAAAAATGAACTTTTTTAAAAATTAAATCGAAAAAAATATTAAATTATTTATATATCTATAAACAAGCCTAGTATTTAGTTATAGAAATCAAGCTAATTTCTTAATTAATATTAATAGACCCAAATTTTTCATTAATATGGTTTATCTTATTCTTTTGTTAAATTACAAAAGTAAAATTATTGTATTTGAATAATATTTTTATTGGCTGGAAACTTACTCAACTATTTTATATCCTGTAAAACTAAAATTTTATTTTTCTATATTTCCACCCCATAAAAGAAGCATTTAGCCTGTTTATGGTAAATATTCTTTGCAAAATTCTTAGTAAAATTGCGTATTTTAATCTTTATCTGTTATATTCATCTTTTTATTGATATGTGCAAAATTACCAAGATATATAATCTGGTTTTATTTGACTAACTTTTTCAAAACTAATAAGAATCTTGTTTTGAATAGGGTTGAAATCCTCTTTTTTCAAGATTCAGTATTTATTTTAGTTCATATATTTTGGGTAAATTCGTAGTTATCGTGTGCTTAATTTTTGAACTTTTCAACATATAAGCCCTTTGAACAGCTAAAATTTGAACAATATTCAAAGGTATGTGTAAATTTCTTATGCTAAAACCAAATAAAATTAAAAGAATCTATAAATAATATTGTGTTAATGTTTAAAAAACCTAAATTAAATATATAGTATCTTTTAATGTGCATTTTCATAAAGAAATAAGACCAATATGTTTGAATATTAAAAAAACTAATATTTGATTGTTTACAGAGCTACGAAAAGGCATCAAAACAAAAATAATGAAAATATTTAAAAGTTTATGCAAAGAAAAATACATATATATAAATAATTAGGCATTTATATGCAATCAAGCAAATTACGCAATTAAAAATGCAAGAATAAAAAAAAATATTATCTTTTGTGGAATCAGTTTGAAGATAGTAATACATACATTTAATAGATTTTATGTCGTATATAAAATTATTCACGTGGTTTTATAAAATAAGCCATGAAAATGCTATATATTGGATTTACAAATAAGAGTATTAGATAATTTTCCACCTTTTCTCGGATCATAAATATATTTTTGGGGTATATAATTGACTTTTTGTAGCAAGAATTATAATACATATTTATAGTGCATATAAAATTATATATTTTAAGCTTTTGTGTGATTTTAATGGTATACAAATTGTTTAATTTTTTTATAATAAAATATGAAGTTACACTGTGCACTGTAAATTATATTTTTTCATAAAGAATCTTTCCATCTAGTTCCTAATTAATGTGATAGTTAATAAATGAATGTAATTTTTAATATTATTTTTTTTATATCATGATAGAACATAATTATTTAAATATTGTATTTTGTCTATAAAAGTAGTGAAATTTACATACAGAATATTTTATATTTGAAAAGATACAAACACATTTATTTTGCCAAAGTTAAGACAGTATTCGAGATATTTATTTATAAAGTTCACACCAAAAATAAACAGCAAATTTGCTTTTGCCCATGTATTTCTAGAAATTTTCATGTAAAGTATAAACTTTATCGTTTGCAATGCAAAATTTCTTATAAGAATTTCTAAAGATAAATGTTAAATTTTACTTTCAAGAAAATATTAATGAATTTTCGGAGTGATATAAACTACCAAAACAAATAAATAACATATCTAGGTCAATTTCATACAACCTCATTCTTATTTTCTTATGTTTCATATTTCTTGGAAGATAACTAGAGATTACATTCAATTAAGCATCCGTATAAAAATCTAAAATTTTTTTCATCGATGATGTACAGGAGTAATTATAGATTAACCTGGGATATGATTTCGAAGCGATATAATATACAGCCTTCAGGTAATTTTTTGATGAAAATGTATTATTCGTAAATTTATCATAAATTTATTTGTATTAAGTTTTATTTACGAAATGAGTGTTCTCTAGTTATCAAAGCACATTATTGTATAATAATAAAAAATTCTTGTGTGTTTTCTCAATAAGATTGTCGAGAAGGATAGTTTGTCTGATTATAAGAAGATAGTATGTAAATATAATAGACACTGCCGAATGAAATAATAATATAGGCTTTTTAATCAAAGTAAATCAAATTTAAAATGTAATAAAAATACTAATAAGCCGGAAAATCAGTAAAAGCAACGTATGTTTATCTCTTTTTGGTTATTTTAAAGAAAAAAACAAATAAACAAAATAAATATTCTGAAAATTACACCCTATAAGTTTATTAAATTATTTATTAATTCTTATTTTATTCATAACCTTTTTTTTATTTTGGATTTCATTGGCATATATTAAACAAATGATAAACATTTTGTGCTTATTTTAATATACAAAGGGTTTAAATAAAATTAAAAACAACGATCTTTTATTTAAAATATATTATTTGATATATGAATCTGGTTTAAAAATGATTTAAAATGTGTTTATCTGATTTATACATGTAGCTTAAACAATAATAAAAAGAATTTTGTGTGATTATATTGACATTCTGGTTAATATTACTAGTTTAAAGACATTTTTATGCATTTTGAATAGAAATTATCATGCATGATGATCATCGGTTTTATCATATATCTTATAAATTATATGTCAAGGGGCATATATCTATCTTTATATAACTAAGAAAAATAACACCGTTCTATTATATATAAATATATCCTATATGCGCGGTATATAAATTTATCTTGGTGTTTATCTATTTTTACCCCCCCCCTTCATTCAAAAAGGTGTTGCTAAAAAGGCATTTTTAAACAATTTGTTGTGTGATTTAAATCCTACGTTAAACTCTATGGTGTTATTTACATTTTATAACCCCCTAAAAACACAAAAAATTAATAATTTATGCTGTTTTTATACACAAAATTTTAATACCTGTCCTGGATTCTTAAAATTTAAAACTGTTTTATCACATAAGAATAAAAAAGTGTTGCAAAATCTATTTATCGAATGATTTTTTATGCTATATTCTGTGCGATTTTTTTTCCATTATATAATTTAAAATATTGCGGAGTTAGTGACCATATTTGAGATATTTATCCAAAAAAAAGATATTAAACAATAATGTATTTTTTTGTATTCGATAGTCTTACAAAAGTATGTCAAGGTTTAATAACCTGCCAAAAAATACAATTTTTTCCCGGGTTTTTGATATTAAAGATATATATTTGTTGTGGCATAAACTTTTATGTAGTATATTAGAAAGAAAATGTTTTGGCAATGTGTACTTTTAATTTCTTTTGCCTAAAATATATATTGGTTTTTAGAGTATATTTTTTCTTTTATATTATTTTTTTATCATTTTAACATTGTTTTATAAGATAATCGAGCTAATAGTTAAATTTTACAATTTTAATTTTGCATATTGTCGAATTCTAGCATATCAATTGTGGAAAATGAATATTATAGTGATAAAGTTGTTTATTCGCTGGACATATCTTAATGCAGAAAAACATTTTATCGTGTATATTTATGATTTTTATACATAAATCAACTGTTTATTAACTTATTATATTGAAGAAAGTGTGATAGATAGAAATTTTCACTTTTTTTGTTAAAGGCGTTTTTATTATAAATTAATATGGATTATATAGTTTTATGGCAAAAGTTTATCTGAAGATGCTTATATAATTCCTAATCCTTAACTTTTTAATTATTATTTTGCAATATTGTTTCTATATTTTTGCAATTTGTTTCTCTTGATTTTAGGGTTTAACTCCACCCATTTTTTAATTTTTTATTGTTTGTAAAACTGTTATGATTTAAAAATAAACTTCATTGCGCATATAATAATCCCTTATAATATCAGATTTCATTAAACATCCAGGAAGTCAATAAATATGTAATGAAAAATATTTACTATTTTAGAACAAAATCGCTTTATCACATGCTTTTTCTGAAAATGTATATTGGATAA
The DNA here is from genome assembly GCF_057557595.1 of Rhyacophila brunnea. Lineage (NCBI taxonomy): Eukaryota > Metazoa > Arthropoda > Insecta > Trichoptera > Rhyacophilidae > Rhyacophila > Rhyacophila brunnea. The sequence continues at coordinate 1,900,908 of NW_028233337.1, forward strand.
TTATAGTGAAAATCCGGGTAACTAGCATTCTTTTTTTTTTTATGTAGTAAAAATAACACGCATATAATGTAATACAGTCAAATATGTTTATATCAACATAATATTTTACGATTTCCATTGAATTTTTTAGATGCGTATATATAGATTATGGTATAGCTAAAAAAATGGTTTTTATTCATGAACTCTAAATTCAAATACAATCATCCCTATTTAATTAATGGTGTATATGACAAAAGCAAAAAAAAATATGTTTTTTATTCATGAACTATAAAATTTAATATAATTATCGCTATAACTTTTTGATTTTATTCTTGAACTCTAAAATTTAATAATCGCCATTAACTTTTTTTTTTATTTAGAACTCTAAAATTCAAATATAATCATTGCCATCTAATTGATGGTTTATATAGCAAAAGCAAAAAAATATATATTTTTTATGCATGAACTTTAAATTTTATTAAATAGTCGCCAATAACTCAATTTTTTTCTGGATGCAACTTTTAAATAAATTTGTTTATATAATATTGTTAATCTAATTTCCCTACATATTCTAGATTGTATTTTTAGGATATAATATATATTTCCACACAAAAAAAATAAGAAAATTTTAAATTAACCTTAATAATATAAACTTCGTATAGAGAAATCCTTACTCAGTAGTATAACGGCATGCCTATTATCCCGTATTGATGAAAATACATTACACCTATAGTGTCGAGATATACAAGTGGAATCATAAGCAAGTAAAAATAGTAATTAATAGTTTTTTATTTATGATTTGATTTTGAAATCGTAATTTATGATTTTTTCTTCTGCCATTACGCTATTTATTTTTCTTATTGCATATATATGCTCTTGCCCTACATTTTTTTTTCTTCACTCACCTGTTTTACAAAAATTATTATAGTTTAATGGTTTATCCCGATTCTAGTATTTGGATATATGCCTTGATTTATTTTGTTTCTTAAAATGGTAATTATATCTAAAAATTCAAATTAATATGAGTTTTTCTTAAAATTCTTATTAAACATATGAACATGCAGTGTAATATTTTTTTTGAATCTATGTGTAAATGCAAATATAATGTTATATTTTTTAAAAATATTTTTTAATGTATGTGCAAACATAGATAAAATGTAAATTTTCTGTTTAATCTATGTATAAATAAATTGCAGGATTATTATATAATATATTTATTGAATTAATATAAGGTTTTTTTAAAATAATTGTAAGTGTATGGAACTAAAATGTATAAATTTTTTAATCTATGCAGAAAAAAAAATTGTTTTTTAATCCTGTTTTTTTTTCAAAGCTTATTGATATCCTAAACAAGAACTTGATTGTAGATCAGTCATACATCTGTATAATACCAATAAAAAAAATTTACTAGCTGTTGTTTTTAGAGATTATATTAAAAATTGATACAAATATAGACTATTTTTATAGACTTACTAACATGTGAATCATTTCTTATTCCCAAATGCAAAATTCGAATAGCATTATATGTCATAGTTTTGGATGGTGGGATGGAGAATACCATAAGTCGTATATTAAGGAGTGTTAAGTGAAGCACAGGCATACGCACAAACAATAACATAGGAAAATTTACTAATAATAAGTTTACCAAGAAGAAGGGGCATTGAAGAAGATCATAAATATGATATTATTAAAAGAGATATTAGCTTAATCAGTTCTAAAGGGCAGTCTGACCATTGCTTGAACAACTATAAAAAGCTAGAAATCAAATTAGTCCATAATTAAAAATTTGAAATTTAAAGCTTTTTACGAAATCACATTAGTTAATTTTGACATGTCGCAATCGACTCATTCTGACCAGTGTAATAAATATTATATTATCGTTTGTCAAATCAATACATATTATTGTCAAATTTTTGATAGATAATACAATATAAAAATCTATAATATTATTTTTTTTTACAAATAAATAAAAATTTATTTTAATACTTATTAAGTTTATTTGCATTAATTCTAGCTTCAAAACTTTGATATGTGTTATTTTTATTGCATAAAAGATCTATAATAATTTTTAATTGCATTTATTAGTTTTTTATTTAATAAAATATTTTTTATCGCCCATAAGTTCTATGATTATTTTTTATTGCATATAAGGTCTATAATAATTTTTTATTGTATTCATTAGTTTTTTATTTATTAAAATATTTTTTATTGCTCATAAGTTCTATAATTTTTTTTTATTGCAATAAACTATTTTTTATTATATTTTTAAACTAATTAAATTACATATAAGATTTATAATAATTTTTTATTGCATATAAGATCTATAATTATTTTTTATTTTATTAAAATATCTTTAATCTATTTTTTCGTGTTCATAATTTTGTATTATAGATATATCTTTAAACTATTTTTTATTGCTTGTAAGATCTATAATTATTTTTTATTATATTAAAATATCTTTTATCTATTTTTGTATTATAGAAATATCTTTAAACTATTTTTTATTGCTTGTAATATCTTTAATAATTTCAATGCATATAATGACGAATTTCTGCACTGGTGTTTATTTAAGCCTAAGCTTTATCATATTACTTGTTGCGCCTTTTCATATCATCGAAATCATCTATATCGAATAGCATATCTGAATCATGCTTCTTTAAATTTCATATTGTCTAAAATCTACCTCGACAAATCTTATATTTCAAGACACATCGATTCAAGTATTTATTTTGTCACCGTTGAATTTCTTATATTTAAATGATAATTTTTTTAATGAATAATCGTGGTAATTTATATTATCTGAATACTTCTATCGTAGATAAAATAAGCATTATTTAATGTGGAATGTTTTTCAACCCATGCCTATTCGAGGATTTGATTATTTCCGGACCGTTCCAGGTGTTTTTCACCAATGCCCAATGGATGTTCTTAAGGATGATAGACTTATAGTAGATGGCTTTTGGTTTGTCAAAAAGTATCTTCTTCTGAATCCATTATTCAATCATATCCATGGTTATACGACATGTACCCATTCTTGTGCATCATCTTCTTCTTCTGGTTCGCATAAACCATCATGCTCTGATTTGAAAAAAGAACACATACCATCATCGTTGTCAACTACAAAAGAAACACCATCATGCAATAATATAAATAAAGAAGAAAACTCGTCATCATTATCCAATGAAGAACATCAGTATTTGTGTGCGGAGTGTCTTGGTTTGAAAGTGCCGTATCTTGAACATATCCTAATACATTTTATAGAATCATTTGTTATGCCACTCAACATAGATCTATTATGGATTTGGAACGGTATTCAACCAACAATATATCCTCCAAATTTATTGTCGTCTTTACCAACCTTCGAAAGAAACCTAGAAAGACTATTTGAGACAGGGAAGAATGCTGACCTTTTATTTACAAATAATTGTTTAAGAAGATTTAATAATTATGAATGGATAGTAGAAACTGTTAATTCTATTCTAGGTAGGTACATTAATTCTAATAACAATACGACCGATAAGGGATGCATTAATATTATTAGGGCGCCATATCTTGCCATGGCGCAGGCTTATGACATTTCCCAGACTGTCTCTTGTTATGTTTTTACATCCAACGATTTTCTTTTGTTTGAAAATACACGTAAATTTATTAATGAAATTGTTTTCTTTAATCATCATGATTTTGATGTTTTAAAAAATTTTGGTGTTGAGGCTGGATTTAAAGTTCCTTATATAAATACATATAATGAAAGCAATATTGGCAATAAAGATCTCGTATATCTTACGGGAAATCAAGATAAAACTAATTCTAATGATCCAACTAAGAACTGCGATTCAATCAAAGGCAAAAGTAAATTAATTACCGCCTTAATTAATAATATGAGCATAGATAAACCGTTTGTGGAAGTAATCTATCGCCAAGATATCTTAAATTATCTCCGAATATCACCACAAAAATTCCAGACATTCGGTCTCCTTCTTGGCTGCGAATTCTGTCCCACAGTTCTTCCTTTAAGATCTCCATTTAAAATCCCAAAAATAGTATTCGAACTCCGAACGATCCTTTCATTATTTGAAACAGGATCATACAAAAACACACACATTTTAAAGGAAATGCTAAACAATTATCAAGGCATCTATGACATATTACTTCCATCAAACACCAGCACAAGAAATACCTTATGCCAAATTTTAAAAGAAAGAGACCCTAACTACATTTATCAAATATCATACGCTAAAACAATACTAAAAAGCTGTCCTGTTATGCGAAAAGGCCATGTTGTGGCATTATCTGAATTCAATGTGGATATTCCTCACAAAGAACCTAAAAGCGGCGTTAGTGACGATTTTTTATGCGACAAAAAACATAGAGAATACGTTTTCGGAAGGATTTTGACAAACAACGAGTATGAAAGATTGTGGAAATGTGAAATAGGTCCGGATTTTTTTTGTGAAACAACAAATGCTTCTTCTCAAAACAATATCGGTAATAATTACGTGTTTGGAGATGAGTTTTTGATTTTGAATAAATGTTTACCTAAAAACGAAGCAGAAGATTCACTTATCAGATACAAAAAATACTATTCAAAAAATGGAATGTATGTTAATGATAACCTGGGTGATAACAAACCGATTTTATATGATACAAATGATGAAATGTGCAAATATGGTAAAAAGAATGTAATGATTAACTATGATAGTGAAACAAAAAATGAATTGAATAATCGCGAAACTATTCATCATAGCAAAAATAATGGAATGAATAACTATGATAGTGAAACAAAAAATGAATTGAATAATGGTGAAAATATTAATCATAATAGGAAAAAAAATGGAATGGATAACTATGATGGTAAAACAAAAAATGAATTGAATAATCGCGAAACTATTAATCATAGCAAAAAGAATGGAATGAATAACTATGATAGTGAAACAAAAAATGAATTGAATAATCGCGAAACTATTCATCATACCAAAAATAATGGAATGAATAACTATGATAGTGAAAGAAAAAATGAATTGAATAATGGTGAAACTATTAATCATAATAGGAAAAAAGGACTAAATGGCCATGATAAAAATTGTGACTTGAATAATAACGAAACTAAAGATAATAAAAAGAATGTACTAAATAACTATGATAAAAATTGTGACTTGAATAATAACGAAACTAAAGATAATAAAAAGAATGTACTAAATAACTATGACCGGAACAATAACGAAACTAAAGACAGTAAGAAATATGAAATGAATAACTATGATAGAGAAAGAAAAAAACGCATACTTAGTGAATTCATCCAAAAAGAAATTCTATCCCTACTAAAAATAACTTTACCACCATCAAAAAATAAAAACTTCACAACACAAACACTAATAAAAGCGCTAATAACAAAAAAACCAGAAATTAACCTACTATTTTTACTAGCTCTATCCCCAAAAAACAAAATACACCAACAAATAGATTTGGAAAAATCTCTAAAATACATCGAAAAAGAAGTCATAATCATGCTAAAAGAAACACAAGAACTAGCTTGCAAAATTATACAAACAGCAAGAGTAATGGCAGATAATATCTGTTCTTCACTCAGTTTAAATGATAAAACATACAAAAAGGTTTATTACGACGTTGTTGACACGTTTAAAATAGAACCCCTCTGCCTTGAAAACTACATTGTTGCGAAAAGCATCATCGAAAATGATAACAACATCAGTAAAAATAAAAAAGAAGGCGTTGAGGATATTTTGTGCTTTTTAGGTGATTTAAAGGAAATAATCGGGGATAACAAGTATCTCACAAAAATGGTAGATTGTGTTGCGGAAAAAATAGATTGTATGGGAAGATAAATACAAGGCTTTATCATTTATAACTGCAAGTTCCCTATTTTTGATGTCTATATAATTGTGTTTCAACTAAAATTCGACTATTTTTCATGTTTATAACTAATTAAAAACAGGAAAATCATCTCTAATCGAATTCGAAAACATATCCTTTTAATGCAAATTCTTTTTTTTAATATAAAAACAGGAAAATTTTCTCTAATCCAAATTCGAAAACATGCTCTTTAGATGTAAATTCATTTTTTTTAATATAAAAACAGGAAAATCATCCCTAATCCAAATTCGAAAACATATCCTTTTAATGTAAATTCTTTTTTTTAATATAAAAACAGGAAAATTTTCCCTAATCCAAATTCGAAAACATGACTTTTTAATGCAAATTCATTTTTTTATATAAAAACAGGAAAATTTTCTCTAATCCAAATTCGAAAACATGACTTTTTAATGCAAATTCATTTTTTTATATAAAAACAGGAAAATTTTCCCTAATCCAAATTCGAAAACATGACTTTTTAATGCAAATTCATTTTTTTATATAAAAACAGGAAAATTTTCTCTAATCCAAATTCGAAAACATGACTTTTTAATGCAAATTCATTTTTTTATATAAAAACAGGAAAATTTTCCCTAATCCAAATTCGAAAACATGACTTTTTAATGCAAATTCATTTTTTTATATAAAAACAGGAAAATTTTCTCTAATCCAAATTCGAAAACATGACTTTTTAATGCAAATTCATTTTTTTATATAAAAACAGGAAAATCATCCCTAATCCAAATTCGAAAACATATCCTTTTAATGCAAATTCATTTTTTTATATAAAAACAGGAAAATTTTCTCTAATCCAAATTCGAAAACATGACTTTTTAATGCAAATTCATTTTTTTATATAAAAACAGGAAAATTTTCCCTAATCCAAATTCGAAAACATGACTTTTTAATGCAAATTCATTTTTTTATATAAAAACAGGAAAATTTTCTCTAATCCAAATTCGAAAACATGACTTTTTAATGCAAATTCATTTTTTTATATAAAAACAGGAAAATTTTCTCTAATCCAAATTCGAAAACATGACTTTTTAATGCAAATTCCTTTTTTTTATAAAAACAGGAAAATTTTCTCTAATCCAAATTCGAAAACATGACTTTTTAATGCAAATTCATTTTTTTATATAAAAACAGGAAAATTTTCCCTAATCCAAATTCGAAAACATGACTTTTTAATGCAAATTCATTTTTTTATATAAAAACAGGAAAATTTTCTCTAATCCAAATTCGAAAACATGACTTTTTAATGCAAATTCATTTTTTTATATAAAAACAGGAAAATCATCCCTAATCCAAATTCGAAAACATGACTTTTTAATGCAAATTCATTTTTTTATATAAAAACAGGAAAATCATTAGATATTTCAAAAAAAATTATCGTTTATATCATAAAATTATATAACTTAAAACGAATTTTTTTATTTATGGATTAAGTTTCTTTTTATCTATTTTCGATGTGTCAGCCCATTGGGAATATTGCACAACTCCTTGATACATCTTTTGACACCTTAACCTGATCTATCTGCATCAACTGCTCTTCTTTTCTCAATTAGATGATTTCAAGTGACTTGCGGCGTGTGAGAGCTTGTATGTATGCTTCTACTTCGTCCGGGATTTTAACTCCTTACCATATTTTTTATTAAATTTTGTAACCACTCCATCACAAGTCATTACACATGGTACTATTCTTGTTTTAGATTTATAGATCAAAGAAAGTTTATTTGCAAGTAGATTATATATCCTTAATTTCCCATTTTCTACTAAAGTTATGTTATCGATGCTAGTGACCTCTACCTCTATCTGCGTTATACAGTTATTTTTTTTGTCGTAAAGAATATATCTGGACGATCATTTTTTTGAATGACACTTGTTTTTTTATCGCCAAACCATCTTTTATTTCCGAAAATTCATTGTCTATATTTCTTGCTCTGAGGTTCACGGATTTTCTTTTTTTATAATTGCATATTCTTGATGTCGTAAAATAAAGACATCTATCTATTTTCAGAATTAATTTAGGATAATATAAGAAACAAAATAGAAATTATATTAGAATATATTTATAATAATATTAGAATTATTATGGAATAGCATTTGAATTAATATTGTTTAATATTAGAACAATTTTTTTTAACTTTGTTTATCTTTTGAGCATAAGGTTCATCTAGATATTTATAGTAATATTTTGCAGAGAAAGATTTTAACTATAAACACGGGCTCATTCTTACTTTCATTCAAATATTTTTATAAATTTTTAAAACTATATTTATTTTTATAATTTAAGAATTCATGTGCACTAAAATACTACTACTTTTATATACTATTTAATTTTAGTATGTGGTAACACAGTATCATAAAAGGCATCGGAAAGAACTCGAAGTAACTAACCAGATTGTGGCATAAATACAGACTTTGAGACCATGAAAACCCCTTGGATTAGTAAGTCTTGAACGAAGTTGAGGTATTGAAGAAGACTTTTGAAAGGTATAAATAGCCTTATGTATTAGTACGCTTTGCGCACGAGAGATCAAGAAAGTTGTGCTTGAGAACAAAAACTAAAATTACAACGAACAATTTTAGAAATGTAGTTTTTAGATTTTATCTTCAAGCATAGCGTGATTTATTTCTTTTGGAGCGTAATATCTATACTATTACCTGTATAATCTTCTCTTCTTTTTAAAACCTATTTGTTCAAGCGTTTTCTTGAATCCTATAATTAAATATCATATCGATTTTATTTGTGACTTCGAGTTCTTTTTGATACCTTTAACGATATTGTGTTACTCATCCGCCATATATTACTGTATATGGTATAATCTTTGTCTTACATGCATAAAAAATTATATTTATACAAACTAAATATTTGAAAAAAATTAAATACGAGTATTGTTGTAAAAACACTTTGTTAACAATAATTAATTAGTTTTGCATAAAATAATTTATAAAGACGGATATCCAAATAAGGGCTAAAATTTTTCTGTCTTTTTTTGTTTTCGATTTTACCTTTAGAAATGGCTTTTATACGAGAATAAATGTACCAATTAAAAATAATTATGTTGATCGAGGGTGAAATAAAAGCAATTTCGCATAAAAATGCACAAATTTTTAATAATATCATATGACTAAACATATTTTCTAAATTTTATAGGCATAAAAAAAACAAAAATTTTAAAATCTGATATCCTTTTTCTTCACTGCACCACCTAAAATATAATTTTCAACCTAAACTAAAAATTAAAAAAAAAGCTTTAGAATTACTAAATAAAAGTCGATTACTTCCTATTATATCTGGTCTACTTGTTTTAACCAAAGTTTCAAATAATTCTTGTTCAAAAAACATCATCTAAAATTTTCTTTATTTTTAGCAAGAATATATCGAGAAATTATAATTTTTCCGTGATTTGATTTTAATGAATAATAGCCAAACTCTGTCTTTTGGAAAGGAATTTTGTGCTGAATATACTATTGAAAAATTGATATATCTAATAAAATTCTTATATTGCTTATCAGAGAATAATTTTTATATAAATTAATTTAGAACATTTTCTATTATGCGAAAAGTAAATACAAAAACAGCTTAAATTTTTATATTGCTTGGCAGAGAATAATTCTTATGGAAATTCGAATATTATAGTTTCTATTATTTTTGAATAAAAAAAATTTCAAAACAGCTTTGAACTAGCATACTATCAGAATTAAATGTAAAAAAAAACACATATTCACAACAAAACCTTTTTTTTGCACTAAAATTCAACAACATGGTTATATTTTTAAACAAATTTCATGAATAGAATGAATAATAAATAAAATAATTATGATCTTAGATAAAATATACTTGAATGACAATATAAAAGAAGGCTAGAAATTTTTTATTTACTAAAAGACCTCATCAACAGCTAAAAAAAAAGACTTCTAAAAGATTAAAATTCTAATATAAAATTAAAATAAAACATTTAAAAATAAAAAACTAGATAAAATGACTTTTAAAAATGCATTCTAACGAAAGAACTATGCTTCTATACTGTTTTAAATTTCGAAATAGTTAATAACATTAAGAATTAAAAATTCGTATTTTTTGTTGATATATAAAATAATTACACACATATATTTAACTTTACATTTTTGTTCTCATTTTCTACACTTTAATAAACAGAAATTTACGCGCTTTTTGATTATTATCAGACACAAAATCAGAAATTATACGAATTTTATACATATTTTCTATATAGACCATAAAATACAAGATATAGATATTGATCAATAAAAATTCGTAAAAACTATCGTATAATGACTTTTTTTGTAAATATGAATCTGGTCAAACATAAAAATAACTCTTGGTTCTATTTCATTTCCTTTCTCTTTTCTTCAATTTTGATATTTCAGTAAGATTTGAATTTTCTTAAACAGTGAAACACATATTAGAAATTTACTCCCATATCTAAAAATTGGATAAAAAAGTTTATCACTGCTTCATTCAAGGCTTAAGTTCCAGCCATTAAAATTACTGCTTTTCATTCTGATTAGTTGTCGATTTTAATAATATTTCAATTTTTATTGGGTCGTATGTAGATCAAGGCCGAAGTAATTTTTATTCACCATAATATACAAGAAATATTGTATTTATACTTGTAAGCTACAAAAATTGTATTACAATATTCCTCTATATATATTTATCTGACTTATATTACAAAAAATATTTTATATGTGCTATTAAAAAGAACGCTACCCTTAATAAAGATCTTCAAATGGAACATAAGATGTTTATCGACGTTCTTATTCCTATTATTTTAAATTATATCTTTTTTCTATGCCATATTTAACTAATTTATAGGCCATTTTATGGGGTTTCTTTTTAAGACTTGCCTGTGCAATTATATATACTCCTGTATCTGGTTGTAAAAAGAATTTTGAGACCCACTTTTTTCGAATATCATTCTAGAAATAAAATATACTGAAAATTTTACAAAGGTTCTTTACATTCCCAAAAATTTTGAGTCCGAATAAGCATACAATCATATAATTTCAAAAAAAAGATCTTTTAAACAATCCTTTACATTTAGAAAGTCTACTCTATCCCAAATTATATGGGATATATTGCATCTCTGTACCCGAACATAAACTGCCTTGACATTTACCTTTAGAAAAAGGCAAGTGTATATGTTCACATTTTTAAAATATAAGATTTTCGGTTTTATTACTGATTATTAGAACTAAATTTGGTAAAGTAGAAAGACAAATTAATGTGGGTTTTTATCGTGGAAAAACATAGTAATAACTTCAATATTATCTTATTTTTTAAATTAAAACAATCTGGTTTGTTTAAATTCAGAAAAAATAAAATTAATGAAACATCAATGTAAATATTTTCCTTTTTATTCTCATATAAAAATTTCGAATATATTTTCGACTCAAAAACACATGAAATCAAATTCTTTCTAAAGTGTTAATACAAAAAAAAACAAATTAGTTATTAAAAAGTAAAATATATATATTGTAATCGCTTAATTTATATGTAATCTTGTTTATAAAATATCAAATATTAATTTTGAAAATCGATATAATTAACCTGCAGCAGGAATTTGCATTGTAATAAATAAAATACAGGGATCCAGCCAAATGTGTAATTAAATAACAATTAAATGAGCTGAATTATTTTTTGGATTGAAATTATCATTTTGTTTTTATTAATGGTATTTACAGGTTAAAGGGTTGCATTTTTCGAAGACAATCAAATAAAATGTGCAATATAATAACCAACTAACATATTCAAAGGTAGTTTCTTTCGCTTAAATATGTTCATATTATCATAAAATTGTGATGATTTTTGTTCATATATTTACAAATATGCAAATTACTTTATTGTGAATTCTGCAGTAAATCATGATAAAGCTTAGTCTTAAAGCAATCTTAACAAGAAAAAATCCGTTTTGAAGTTCCGATATTTTACTATAATGTTATAATTACAAAATTTTGGAAAGATCTTATTTTCTTCATACCTTTTTTATTAATCTTGTTTGAATAAAACTAAAATATTCATGGCAATAAAAATTATAAAACATAATAAAATGTATCGATTTTTTTTTGTTTTTTTTAAAATCATTAAATTTCCTATGGTGAATATCGAAACCTTTCTAAAGTATAACACAAACCAAACAAGAATATTCGATTCTACAAATCAGATATTACCATTATCAAAATTTTTTATTCATATATTAGAGAATTACCTTCTTTGTGCATTTATATCGAATTTTTGTGTTTTTTTATTATTAAAAATAATTCAGCCAAAAAAACAATAATATAAAATTTACTTATATCATTATTTTCACAAAAAAGTGTGTTTTTACTAAAATTATAACCAAAATACACTTTTATTTCATTTTTAAATATTTTTGTCATGAAAATTTCGATTTGATATTAAAGAATTTCATTTTCTGTTTGATACCATATTTTAATTTTGATCGATATTTCTAATTTTTAGATACAAAATTTTCTTTTTCATGTAAATATCAATTCTAAAAGAGTATTTTCAACTAAAATCTTATATTAATGATTTTGTTCTAAATAATCATTAAAAACTTGTGCATATAACTATAATACCCCTTTATATTATTTTTCTGTTTTATAATTTTTTTCTGAATTTATAATGTCATACATTCGAGGTTAAGGGGATTTGAGCGCATCCTTTTCATTTACCACTTTTTAGAAATAAACTTAATTGATAAATATTTTGTAAGATGAATAATTGTTACAATAATATAGTTTTACTTATAGCGTCATAAAAAATTGAAAACTAGTAAATTTCTATTTTTGGCAGGAACCTTTTTATATAGCCACGTGTATAAAAATTGAGATGTCAGGAAGATATATCGAAAAATAGAACTAGTTTTATAATTAAATGCATTAAATGTTATGTATTTTATTTATAACAAAATAAATCTTTTGTGATGATATAGTCTCGTGAATTAAATAATTAAAGAATATTGCTACGCAAGAAAAATTATTACTATATCAAATATAAATATCGGACGTAAAAAAAGAAAATGTTTTGGAGTATTTTATGAAAATTATCGTGGTATGTGTCAGTAAATCTAATGCCCGCTAATACAATCTATCGTAGAAGTTGTTCTGTTATGGTTTTTATAGAATTTAAATAGTGGAAGGTGAAAAATTTCTTTTTTTACCATCTGTAACCAGCGTTGAAATACTTCAAAAAATATTTCATACTGTTTATTCATGTAAATCGATGTGTGAAGAAGGCCAATGATTTGAATATATCTGGTTTTATCACGAAATAGCAAATCACGGCGTTAATTTACTAAAACTTGCAACAAAGAAGCAAATTAAAACCAGGGGGTAATCAAAGTAATTAGAATGATTGTTTGAGATATTGGAAACAATAATATCGATTTTATTTGACTTTGGATGTTTTTTCTATAAATGGGAATAATTAACGTTAGTTTTTTTTATTAAATATTCGAAATAATAGTAAATTATGTTTTAGAAAGTCTTTGTTTTAGTTTTTGTGTCTGTATTTTTGCGCTAGTATTTGTAACAGTTAAAAAATATTATAGGTCTAAGCGAAAGCTCAACCAGATAGTTTTCACACCAGAAACTTTTAATCTGGTATAATTATCTACATTTTAATGATATTTTGCTGCATAGGTGATAATTTTAAGATATGCTCTACTTAATATAATAAATGAAAGATATGGATTCTTCTTTTTAAAAGATAAAGTGAACTATAACATGCCGCTGTGTAATAAATATTCACCCTAAAATTTGTTTTTTTATAAACTGTCAGAAAAAAAAGATTAGACAAAAATTTTAAATTCTAATGCGTGTTCTAATAGGGCAACTTTGCATATAGTGGCTGTGTAATAAATAAATATGTTAAGTACAAGGTATAAGTTCTTAAGAAAAATTAAATTATACGTATAAACATTAACTTTAAAACATGATACTGAAATAATCAAAAAAATATAAACAAATCTGATATTATAAGTTCTATCTTATATTTTATTTGCCCCTCGTGCTAAGTTACTAAAAAAATCGATTCTAGATTTTACGCTTTTCATTTCTTTACCAACTTGAGGGGATGGATTCGATGTCCCGGTAAAATTAACAGCTTTTAATTCTTTGGTCATATCTTCCGTGGTGTCGGGATTTTTACTCTGTGGCTGACTTCTGGTAAACTTTTTTTGCGGTAGTACGGGATAATTTATGGTCTCTAGTTTTTTAAAACTAGAAGATGAATCTTTTATTTCTTTGGTCATATCTTCCATGGTGTCGGGATTTTTATTCTGTGGCTGACTTTTGATAAACTTTTTTTGAGGTAGTACGGGAAAATTTATGGTCTTTAGTTCTTTAAAACTAGAAGATGCAGCTTTTAAATATTTTTTAGTCAAGTTGAATTCTAAATACAGTTGTTCAGCATTTTCCACAGGCAAGTACTTTTCCGCCACAATATGCTTTTTTATTATGTCATTTAAACAATTTATATCAGATTGAATAGATTTAATCAATACCCCGATTTCATCATCATTTTTTCGAACGGGATTATCATTATAATTTGTATCTGTCTTTTCGAAGTTACTGTTTTCAGAGTCAATTTGGGTATTCAATTCTGTAGAATTAGATTCAAAATTTTGTGTATCATTGAATATAGCTTCAAAGTCTCGATTTTCATTTTCTAATTCGTGTTGTGAGATATCCTTACATATAAGTTCAAACACCTTTTCATAATTATTTAAATTTTCTTGATCGACTAAATCCAACCCATTATCGTTAATATTCACGCCTGACCTTTCGTCATTTTTTAATGTAGAAGCATTGGCAGGATGCTCAGAACTCGTACATATAACAGAAAATATTTTGGTGGGGGAAGCATCGGATGTTATAGGAGTCTCACTATTTTCAATTTCGTGGTTTTCTTCAATAGTCAATTTAGAATCATCGCTTAAATCAACCTCTTCTATGACACATTGATCGCTAATAAAAGAATTAGGATCAGGGCTTTCTTTTTCTTCTACTATAGAATTTTCATTGCCGAAAATTTCGATGACCTTGTTTATTTCACCTACAGCATCGCACTGTGCACTTGTGGTATTATCTAAAACATTGATTTGTTTACTATTAGCATCCCAAAAGTTCTGATTGGAAACCACAGGATCATATAATCCTTGGGTTTCATTAAAAGTATCGCCCGTTTCCAATAATATACCCTCATCATGTGTTATATCCTTGTAATAACTCACACATCTATTTTTACATAAAAATGCTGTAGTTAATGTGGCGATGGCAATGAGTAAACCCAAAACTAATTTTACATAAAATGTGATATTCATGAGATACATTTTACTATTGTTTAAATACATGTATTTCTTTATTTGATAAAAAACAATTGATAAGCAAAGTTTGAATAACTATGCGTAAAATTAGAATATATTATATTACAAAAAATTAATTGATCAAAATATTTAAATGACGGATCTCAATCATTTTAGCACATATGCTTTTTGATCAAATCATGTTTTGATGTTGGTTATGGCTTAAAATTTGGTGGAATTTGGGAATCTATAATCTGTGGATCTGATTTCAATGTTTTATCTACAAAGAATTTTTTTTAAAAAATTTTAATCTAAAGATAACAAAATATTAAAAAACTGGGTCACACTACAACTGGAATATTCAAGCTTTTTAAATTATTTTATAAAAATATGAATTTTTAGTTTTAAATGTGTTAAACTGTAGAGAACAGCTTTATATGTAATTTTTTTGCACTATTATCGCATGATCGAGATTTGAAACTACTATAGACAATTTTATGTGCAACAAAACTAAAAATAACATTTAATTTTAAATTCATAGAAATAGAGTCACATTAAATCATATTCAGCCATAAAATATTGACTCTTCTCAAGCTAAATTAATAATAAAGAATTTCTTATATTTAATTACAGGTGATTTTATAAATATTTTTTTGGTATTGATAAATATTTCATCAGTTTGCCAACTTTTGGGTAGAAATCCAATTTTATTTATAAATGATAACTGGTAAAATATGCTTATTAATTTGATAGATCTGTAGATTCCTAAAAATATGTAATTTACGATAATATCAGAAATATTGCTCCTGTTTAGAAAATGATCGCTTTGATATTTACTTTTTTCTATTGCGATACCTGACTATTTTATCTGAGATGCTGGGAATATGATCACTATACTTTCTTATCAATTTACCCATGTTGAATTGATCCCATCTTTATCCCATTTTAGACTAATTCAATAATTAAAACACAAATTGAATACATTTCGGAATTCAGTTTTATAATTTTGTAAATATTCAATCTAAGAATACAAATATTAATCATTAAAGAGATTTTTAACGAATGGATACTTAAAAATAGTTGAAAACGAAAGGATTGCGAAATTTAAAAGCCGAAAATTATATATTTAACTCGAACAATTTTTTTTATAGATTTAGAGGCTGACCCATATTATTAAAGTACTGATATTTATTAAATATATTAAATTTTTAAGATATAACACCAGTTTCAAAAATTTATGTCTCTTTTACACATTTTAATTAATAATTCGCATTTCTTTGTGATATAAAATTTTAATTATTAAAAATTGTAATTTAATATTCGACGATAGGAATATTTAATAATCGAATAAATCAGAGTTGAAAGAAATAAAATGAAGAATAAACTTATAATAGTTAAGTTTATTTATAAATTAGTACGCATTTAATTTTAATAGTTATGTCAAGTCTTTTTGATCGTTTCTAAAATTTTAGTTCGATCGATAAAATTATATAAACTCAGAATTTACTTTTAAAAATCAACCCTTTTAGAATTTGCAATGGTTTTAATTTATATGTTATAAAGCAACGAATTATGATGACAACCGTTTTTTTATAAACTTCGAATCTGAATATTTCTTATATCAAATATATGTTGAGAAGTTCACATTCATGAAAAAATTGTATTCTAGAAATTGTGTAAATATCATGTTAAATATTTATTTACATAATTTCCTTCCTTGATTTTTATAATTTGTACATTCTAAATATAAAATGATTTGCGTGTATTTTATATCACGTTAAAAGCTATAAGGAAGAATTTTAAATTTATTGATATAAAAGAGTTTTTTTATGGATTTATAAATTAGATGACGTAAAAATAATGGACTACAGAAACGACAAAAATTTCTTTACATCTTTAAAATAAGAATTTAGCAAAATGCGCAATTAAATTTCGATGGATATTCTTTATTGTAATCACAGTCAAATATTAATCAACTCTTCATTATCTTCGATAATTTTTATCAAATATTAGTTTAAAACAGCTTATTTGCACTCAATTGTATTCATATGAACTAATTGTATCGGATTTGCAAAATTATAGATTGGGTGGACCTTTTGATGATGATTCAAAAGTTTACCATGATTGAATATACTTTCCGAAATCTAAGAACTTAGATGATTGAGCCACATACATTTTTTAGATGGTATTTGTATAAACAATTTCTTTTTTTTGCCGTAATTGCAATATTTTTCTGTTATTTTCTCACCATGTTCCTGCCGTTTCATCGTATAATATTCTTCAAACATGCTGAAACTTATTCATATTTTGACAATAATGCCATTTCTATAACTCTACAAAACTTTGAGTAGCAATTTGTGGGAAATAAATTGCCAATCGTCTTAAGTATATTTCTAAATGAATTGATTAATTAATACCTCTGATGATTACACAAGTATTTTTTATTCAACTTATGAACCAGAGAACTATCGTAAGAATGCACTTATTTAGTTTTACCATAAATATTTCAAAAAGAGCATTATCTAATAAATATTTTTTTTCAGAACACTTCAAACTGATAAATTGAGCTATTGATGATCTTCATTATGTTCTTTTGGTAATTGAACCACATTTTAACCTATTTTAACCAAGATTTATATAATATCTGTAATCTCACCCATTAAATTATACGTTTACTCTTATCACAACATTTTTGTTTCAATTAAAATATTTAATCAATGTTTTGATCAAAATATTGAAAGATAATTAACCCCTATTGGGCAAAAACATATTTTTGTGATAAAAAAGATCACATCTTATTCCGGCAAATAAAATTAAAGAATAAAGCTATTTATATAATTTTAATCTAATTCGAGATTTAATGTTTGCATAAATTTTTAATTTCGATTTACTTCAAGCCCATTAAATCCTGTATTATAAGGATATGTCGAAAAAGTGATATAATTATTCTAAGTTTAACTATTATATGTGTAAATCAGAAAATGTTTTTTTTCTATATGTGAAAAAAAATTATAAAAGCAATGTATTTCTTAAAATTTTGCATTTATAAACACTAATTGGTAAATTTTAGGGGTCTATTCTATAATAATCGGCGTTGATTTCCGTTATATAAAACTAGGATTTAACATCAAATATATTTACAAGGGTAATTAACATTGAAAAATAATTGTATATAAAAATCCATGAAAAAAATTCCTTAAAACTCGGCAAAGAACACATATATCAAACGTATTCACATAAACCTATCATTCTTTCCCAATAAGTGGTGATGTTTTTTGTAATTATTTTAATGAATTTTTGTTTTTCCCATGCGTATTTTATATTGGGTTGTGCATTTAAAAAATTAAATCCAATGAAGCCAGCAAAATAATAAATAGAATCGATTGATTATTTAGAACAATATTCAATATAATGACAAAAACTTTGGTATTTTTTTTTAAAACTAAAAAGAAATGGAATTCATAATAAGAATATTGTTTTATAAATGAAATAAAATATATCTCCGCCTCTTTATACACATAAAATCAATATATAGAGAAAACGCGAACTATAGAAGCATAAAATATGTTTAACCGGTTTAGTGATTATATGATAATATATTAGATTCCCTTAATTTTCTAGTTAAGTTTTCTTCTGCAAATATATGGTAATTTTTCCCCTTAGGTATCTCTAAAAATTAAATTTTTCTTTTTACCATCTTAATATGTAACGTAAATATAAATTTCTCTGACAAATTTCACATCTAAATACAGAAATAACTCTAACAATATATAAATTCATTATTTATACTTTTCACACTACATATCTATCCCAAAAAGTCGCAAACATCACAAAATATTAAAAGTATAATGCTGTATTATAAAAAAGAATCTTGATACACATATAAATAAGATTTGTATCATCACTAAATGTTTCTTTATTTTACAATACCCGAATAAAAGTTAAAATTTATATTAAAAATCAATTTCTACCTTATATTTCAATAAAGAGTAGTGAGTTGTAAATAGCCATCATTTCAGTTTTACATACATCATAATAAACTATTTATATACATGTTATCTTTTACAATATTTTTAGAAATGCAATCAAAATTATATCACTTCTAAATAATAACATGTAAAAATTCTGGTGAAACCTACTTATAAACATGGTTGAATTATATTTTAAATTAAACAAAATTTATTAATGTTTATAAAAATGATATCTTATGCTTTCGCTGGTGTACTAACTTAATTGATTTAGATAGGTTTATGATTCAGTTAGATCTTGGTTTGAATATTTTTTATTACAGCCAATATACTTGTTCGTTATCAGAATTCTACCGACCCGATCTGGTATGCGACCAAATATATAATATTGGAAAAAAAGTCTTATTTTTTTATATTAGCTTTGAATCGTAGATATATAGCTTTGGGTTACATATCCTGCGAAACCCTATTCTCAAGTCTAAGCAAAATTTTGGTTTTTTTTTAGATAATTACCTTTTGCATTTGAATTAACTGTAATTCATATATTATCCTTAAAGTAAGTCAATGTAATCGCCGTAAAACCATATAATTTACATGATGATCATGTTTCGATTTAGTAAATCTGTTGATAGCGTTGATATACCATAGCCTGATTAATAGATACGCCTTGATAAAATATTTTTTAATCATAATGTTTACTATATTTATGCTGGCTCATTGGCTGTGTATATTAATTTACAACACAGTAAAAAATATGATCTCAACATGGCAATTATACCCTAAATCGATTAATTTTTTATAGTTTGCATGGATAAAAAACAACAAAGGGTAGCATCATCCGAAACTTCATTTAACCTGCTATAGAAAATATATTTGAAACTAATACTTTCCTTCGTTTCATTTTATATATCCAAATTCTTAGCCAACTCGTCCACTTCGTCTTTCATAAAATTTAGGTCTTCTTAAATTTCATTTAGTATAACTATACATTTCTTGGACGATAATTTCTTATTTTATTGATCACAATTGCTAAATTAATTATTCATTATTTTTCATTCTATCAATTATATTTTTAATTTTTTCTATTCCAATTATCTATTTGATTGATTATTATTTTTTCTTAAAATGATTTTTGGCTCAAAAATATATTTATGGACCTTAAACTATGCGCGAAATTTTATTACCAATTGTACTTATACATTCTAAAACTACTTATATGATTTCATGGCTGTGATTTGCCAGTGCATAATTTAAGTTTAAAATTTTTTAAACATAAAATTTCTTATTAAAAAATCATTTATGCAACTCCGAATATTTTTCAGCCAAAAAAACACTTATTATATTTTCACATATTAATATCAAATCCAATTATGAGATATTGATTGAAAAAGCATGAGCTATTTATAGATTTTGTAGGCGATTTTCAAATAATTTTTTGGAAAGCCGATAGAAAATATTATGTGCAATCTAAATATCTTGTAATTGAGTTGTAATATTGTACAGAAAATTATTTTCGAGAAGCAAATAAAAACCTACGAGTTTTTTTTTGTTATCGATGTGTGCAAAATAATAAAATACATTGTTCAATATAAATTTAAACTTCGATTATATTAAATAGATTAAACATTGATATTAAAATAATGAAAAGCACTTTAGCACTATCTATCAAATATTTTAAATATTTTAAACGAAGAAACTATATTCTTTTGCATGTGTTTACTAGTCTTGTTGTGTTTTCGCGAGTTATTAATTACCGATTAATCATAATAAAAGAAAATTTGTGCGTAAAGAACTAAATTTACGGCACAAAAACCCTAAAATATATGTTTTCTAAGTTTTAATGCTCTACCACAATCATATGAATAGCTTTCTCGTGTATTTAGTTGATTTCTTTTTATATGCTATATAATTTTTAGAAATGAATTATAGAAGATGAGATAATGTAAAAAAAAAATTTTTAACTTTATTTTTATTATACAACATTAGAATTTATCTGCTTCAAGAAAAAAAGTTTATTTCTCCTTTCTGAATTTCTTTCTGCGCTAGTTTTAACTTTATGATCCTTCCACTTGATTTTTAAAACATCTAGACTCTATTCTGATAAATATGACTTGGAATATCAAGAAATATTTATAATAATACTCGATATATCACTATTTGTTAATAATCCAATAGAACATTCTTAGTTTTTTCTATTTAAATTTTATTAGTATTACTAAGCTTTTAATTTGCAAAATAAATATTAGTAATAAGTATAAATTAAATGGCTATTTTTTAACGTTATTTTGAAACGAAAAAAACACTTTATAAATCTTGATTATTAACATTCTGAAAAAATGAATCACCGCAAATTTAAACTATTTTATTTATTTTATCTAGGGGTCTTAGAATCAAAAAAAGGGCATAAAGATAAATTTAATCAAATATTATGTTTTGAATTTACTAACAAACCTAGAAAAGGCAAATCTTCTTGGTTTATATTTGTGAAGATAACGGGGTAAAGGGGTAAAATTGACTATATCAATTACATCTCTGCTTTAGGAAAGCATCACATCACATCCAAAACATCTTCAATTACTTGAGATTGCGTTCATGGATAAATTCTAAGCCGTATAAAGCACTATTATTTAGTGTATTTGCCATGCGAAATCTTAAAATTACCATATTTTAGCTAAAAAGTGTTTTCTATATTATTTGAAGCTAGACAGTATTAATGTACATTCGGTAATTAAAAAATGTCCGTTTTCGTGAATAGATCAAACTACGAATCATTTAAATAGAAAATTATAGATCGATATATTTACCACCAGGTCGTATATACTGATGTAAAAAAACTATTTCATAAAATGGGGGATAATAATGAATTAAATGGAAAGCAAGGCCAAACGTCTTCATAAGAATTAAGGCAAACCCACTATATACATTAGATTTTAGACCCCAATGTTTCAATAAAGATAGAATCACTTATAACATTATCAAATAAATCTTCAGCTTTATATATGATTGTAGTCTTTTTGGGTTTTTTAAGATCATTACAAATCTAAATTATTTTGAATCGTGACAGACTGCAAAATGTTCTTATATAATTTTTTTTTTGACTGTTTAATTTCTTTTTATTGTAGTTACATTATAAAAGTTATTTGAGTTAAATAAAGGATGAATCCGTCTATATTTCAACTTATATAACCGGATATCATTTCTTACTGTATGATTGAAAGAAAAAAAAATTGATTTGAAAGATATGAATATCATGGCATTATTTTGATTTGTAATGTCAATTTTTTAACTTACTGTTTTCATTACAATAAAACAAATCGTTTTTTCAAACTTGAACAGATTTTCATAATTGTGGCATGATCCAAGGATTAGATATAAAAATAGTTCCTGATTGATTCATTATATCATAAATTGTGCTTGTTTTTTCAGTGATTGAGCCCATTGTCTAGATGTTTTTGTCATTACTTTGAGCATGCAAATTTTTAGCTCATTTATGTAAGAAACTATCTTTTAAATATTTTTGATAAACTTTATCTCGAATTTTAATCGTCTACATTTTCCTTTTGCTGATAAATTTGTACGATTTTTTGTTTAGTCGGTATTTTTTCTGTTATATATAGAAAAAATGCTATCAATTCTCTTATCTCATAATTCATGGATAGAGTAATTAAATTACAATGCATATCCGGATATTATTTCTACTATGATCACAATTCTTTTTTGTATTATAACGGCATGATTTATCAAAAATATTTTTTCGTCCAAATTTACTTATCCTCAAAAAATTTTGTGGGTCGTAATTACGATTTAATCGTAAAATTTAGATAAAATCTTTGCAATAATAATTTTATGGCAACTTGAGGTCTCTAAAGTAACATATAATTATATGAGTTCTACGCCTTTGAAACTTATTTCACCGTTTTATCAAATTTTAAGAGTTTATTTAAATATCTTGGTTTAAGCAAATTAATATGCTGATAAACAAAGTCTTTCTGCAAAATTAAACTGGACAGCATTTTAAATCCTAAGACATCATAATAAAAATTCATTTTTTTTTACATTTAACGCTATATAAGCTTTAAAATTAACACTTAAGAATTTTAGTTCCTTTCTTATTGAAAAATGATATAAAATACAATTCAGCAACTATAGCTATATTTTCAAGATTGGTTCAGCCGTTAATAAAATAAAACACAGTCTTAGATTTCTATAGACTCTGATTTTTTATTATTATGTAATATACCTACCTAATTGATATAAACCAGGTATCCCTCATATTGTAGCTACCATTCGACGAAATACACAAAACCAATCATTTGATTTTAATTAGAATAATTTAGCCTATATATCCTCAAGAAACCTTTAAAATTACATCAGATTAAATTAAAATACCGGCCCGTTAATTTATAATATAGTAATCTTTTTTGATAATAAAATATCCGTTGTTGGAAAATAAAAATGATTAAGAACAAAAAAATATAAATATCAAAATAAACTAAACTAAAAGGTAACTTTATATTCTTTATAGTAATTATTTTAAAAAAGTTATTAGACGGTCAAATCAAATAAACAATTCAAATGTTTATATCTATGTTGCTCATAACACAATTTTTTGATCAACACTGACTACAAACATCACATCATGATTATTTCGATGTATATGGCTATGCTTGCTTATTATTTAATTATCTTGTCGAACTTTCAAGTTCGATTCTATTTTTACGGTACGTTAAATAAAAAAACTATGATTTAATTGTTGTGGAGTTTTTCGATATTTAATCATATACAAAAAAATGTATAATTTTTTCGTTATACGTTCGTACGACTGATAAATACAATACTTTGAAACATTGGGCATTCAAACTTCTCTGAATATATAGTAGATTATAGTACTGAATTCTAGTTTGAAAAACATTATACATGTCTATAAGGATTTTATATATTATTGCCGATCTGTATTTAGATTATTAAGGATCAATGACTATATAATCGACTCTAAATTTTAGAAAGATATCACATGAATATTATTTCAATGATAAATGTAATTATAGATAAAATGATGGTTACACAAAATATTCTTTAGTGTTTTTTTCTTGATGGTATTTGTTATGCAAATTTCAGATGCCTAAAATTTGCTGTGCTAAAAAGTCTTCTTGTTTCGTTTAAAGACCAACGCACAGCAAATACATGCTTTTTAAGAAAATCAGCGTATTTTTAAATCTCCTTTGATCATATATATACATATCACCGATTTTATTATTCCTAATCTTTTACAATTTTATCTATTTAGAAATTATTGTCTACTATTTTGTCATAATGATTTCTAGATTGTAATGGCATTAAGATTATCAACCATTTTTGAAAGATACATGTATTTTGATCATGCCATACTTGATAAACTGATTTTTTATGTTGGAATTATTTCGGAATTGATCGACAAAAGTTTATTTTTAAGAAATATATGCGATTATCAAGAGATTTTGTTTTTTATTTAATTACGCACCACGAAACTCTCAATTCGAAAGAATATTTATTTTATAGTGTATTTTTACATGACTTTAATTAGATGCTTTCCTTTTAATGAACACAACTTAATTGAGCACCCACTGTTGAAACTGAAGATCATAGCCCAGGATTAAATGTTTTGGATTATCTATATTTCTTTTACTGTGATCTATTTTTGTTCAATATAAAGTCTTTAAATTAGGAAGTTACAATTTGGATTTATAAATCTGAATCCGAAAATAGGGGAATTAAAATAAAAATATTAAAATATGTTTTTAAATCAGTTTTATCGTATTTATAGCTATTTTTAATTTTATGTTTCGATTTATATTCTAAAAACTTAATTTTCGACGTTTTTTCCATTAATAATCCATAATTTAAATTATTTTGGCATAAAATGATCGACTTTTGATGGTAGAGATCGGTTTTAAAACATAGTAATTATTCATTTAGAAAAATAAAATGATGTGAAAAATCAAAATATTAGGTTTTAAGTTGTATATATGGTGGATTTTTAATTAATAAAAAACATTATTTATCTATTTTTTTAACTTTCTGTATTATAGTGTTTTGCTACTTTTAAAATATGATGCGCCTAATTGTGTCTGAAAAATGTCATTTGGGAAGCATAATAAAAATAAAACAACAATTTATGCGAAATTTAAGAGGAATTCGGTCTTATTCTATGTGATGTTAATTAAGCTAATATTTAGTTCGTATAAGGGGGTAGGATGAATTTAATTTTCAAAATTAAGAGTTTATAACAAAGTGACTCAATTATTATGAATTTATCCTAGCTGTGTAAAGTTATCTTCATACTTCAAGAGTTGGTTTATTAGCTATCTTTAAAAATCTGTGAATCAACTAAATCGCTTATAAAATTTCTTTTTTTTAATTCCATTGTTTTATATATTTATAAAATATTATTGAACACTGTATTAAAAAATATATAGAAACAAACCATCCATATATGTAAAGACTTAATAATATAAGGCAGTGTTTGACGCAAATAAATTATAAAATTGATTAAAACAATGTATTCTAGTATAACCAAATGTTACGATTCAATCATGTTTATTTATTCAAATATATTGATTTAATTTATTGCAAGAAATCATTTAATGTTTTATACATATTATTTATTTTGTTTTTATTTAAAAAATAGCGATAATCTCCGATGCAAAAAAAATTAATAATGGAAATTTTTTAATTATAAAGAAAAACATATTGAGCAAAAAAAAAATTAGAAAAGATAGTGGAAATGATAATATAAAAATATGCATAAAATTTTATATGACAATGAATGCTCAAATAACAATAAATTTTAATACATTCTTGCTACATACTCAGAAAAAAAATACATACAAAACTAAGCTTGCGTCATTAGGTGAGTCTTATTTAATTCACGCAACAACATCAGCAAATAATAAAATCCAAACAAAAATTGAATGAAAATTGTGTCGTGATTTTAATATTTTAGCGATAGTGTTTTTTATAACATCACAAAAAGTGAGCAAAGCTAAAATCATTAAATATCTTAAATAAATTTCAGCTGTGATTTCCCAAGAATATTATCATAAAAGGTCAATCGATACAGATAATTCAAGCTATAAATATCATGTACATCTTCGAAAAACAAGCGTGTAAATATCATGTATATCTTCGAAAAACAGACGCATAAATAAATGTTATCGTAATAGGGATTAATACGAAAGTGCAAAGGATCGCATATAAATATTTGTCTATTGTTGATAAAGTTATTTATTTTTAGAAAAGTTAACTTATATCAACGGTAACAATAATATTTCTATTTAAAGGATGCATTTACTTGTCCCTTTCCGCAATATTCAGGTATTAAAAATAAAAACCCCGTATAACATACTTTCTGAAAAACCACTGTTTTTTTATTTTATTTTGCCCTCCATGATCACCACTAAACTATTTTTTTATATTATTTAAATGTATCTGAATTATATCATCTTCCTACAATATTGACCAAATTTCTTTTTGGAAATAATCCATTTTGCGGGAGTTTCCATCATTTTAATGTTATTATAGTACTTATAGGCATAAAGATAAAAAGTACACAAAAAAATTACACTTTCTGCATTAGATAATCCTCGTTATCTTTAATACTTAGTATAATCCTGTTTATTTTTCAAAATATCATAATTAAATTCCTTTATTTTCTCAAGATACTTATTGAAGTTAAGTTTTCTCGAATATGAAAATTTTTAAAGTCTTATTATACCATAAATCATGGCTTTCTATAATTCAGTCCATTAAACATATTGATCATATCGGTTTTATTCAAATAATTGACTATAGGTTGCAAAATGTTATTTCTTTGTATGAAAACCATTATTTATAGTAGATGTAATATGTAAACAACATTTAGGTGTTAAATTTTCGCTAAAACCTTATCTATGATGCTTACTGATATTTTTGATTGGTGTTGTTTATACATACGTCAATTTATGAAATCATAATAAAGAAATATAAGAAAAAATATATATAATAAATCTTTTGCTTGATTTATGCGCTAAATTTCCTAAAGAGGTTAGTTAGGAGTTCAATATCGTATTTTTGTTTCATTTATATCTAAAGATCGCTTTATATTAGACTTTAGGATTACAATAATATTAGACAAAGTAAAAAATTTTCTTTCTGATATTCCCGGTTTTTATTGCATTATACTAATTTAGACCTAAAAATTATGACTACCACTCAGAACTAATACATTTTCCCCCGTGTTTCTACATCGAAAATTATATTTAGTTAAAATCTTTTAACATAGAAGATACATTGCATTACGTGAAAAACGTATAAACTTACATAATGCAGTAACATACCTTGAATATGAAATCTATCAAATTCAAAGTTTTAATAAGCTTTAATTTATAATGATATATCATTTTTATAGAATCTATTTGACAACCACACAGCATCATCTAGTTATGCATCAAGAATATTTCATTTTAGGCGTGAGCCTTAGACCCATAATCCTGAATTGTAGGGGCAAAAAATGCCAGCTAGCGTAATTTAAGACAAGGGGTATTTCTCGAAAAAAAATTTCTGTTAATTATGTATTCTTGTCGATAAAAAGTACGTTTAACGAAAACATCGGCTTACGAATTATGATAGATGGTACGGAAATCAACCGATATATATATAAAACAATTGTAAAATTACAAGGATTTTTAGAGGATTATAACTATATAAATAAACCAAAAGAAATATTTATGGCAAAAATAGAAGATTTTATGATTTATAATTATGATAAGCGAGCTTCTATCTTTTTAAATTAGAAAAAAGTCGTTTTTTAGATTATGAATGTTTAAAAAATTTAAGGTATATTAAAAATTAATATACTGTACTAGTAAATAAATTGGATTTTCTAAATTTAGAACATCACACATTTCGAATTTAAAATGTAATCCATCGCCAGAAAGAATAGTTTGTTTTTATTTATAACATTAATAGATATCATCTTCTGACATATGATTTTTATTGATTATGTGATATTATAATATTCATGCACTACTAAAATGTTTAATTTCTATTCGATTGAGTTTTGTGTGCTTTTAAAATATTTTGCTTTTCCACTGAGTAATAAATTTCTATCTTATGTCTAAATACTAAGGATTAATAAAATGCGTTATAGATGATTTTAAAAAAAAAATTTTGACCACAATTATTTGAAGCTGAAAAAATATCCTGCTCTAGGTGTCGATTTGGTGAGAATCTTTCTAATCTTATGTATTTTATTAAAACTATTATCATATGGGCATTATGAATATGAAACCTCAGTAATTATAAGTATTATTAAATGCTGTATTTTATTCATAGCGAATTTTCATACATTCTATTTTTTTATCTAAATTTACCTTTTTCTTCTATCGAGTTTTTTTTAAAATAAGATTTGCATATAATTTTTATTATGGCTTCCAATTTTATTGTTCTTTGAATAAATATCTACACAAAAAAAACCGGCTATATTTGCTCATATTTAAATCATCCTTTCCTTATATTTAACAGGTTTTAGGTCAAAAATCTTCTATTTGTCTTGGTTTAATATTTCACCCATCTTTTATTTTTTCTTGTTTAATTAAATGTCAGTGAAACTTTTAACAGATTTCCTATAATACTGCAGGTTTTTTTATGGCCAGCCGAAGCACTAAAAAAACAACACCGAACTAATATCACATATTTCATTTGTAGTTTTTCAACCACATTGCATGTTTAATGAGGTTGTGGCTGTTTTATTAAAATTAAATGAAGAATTAATCATCGATAGCTTTTTTTTTTAAGAATATACCAGTATTATGGGTTTTTAACAAAACCTTTACTTTAATTAATGATTACATCAGAAATGAAAGGGATTGCGTGTGTAAGCTTAGACAATTTTTTTTTGAAGAACATCGATATTTAAAAAGAAACAGCTTTTCTATGTTATTTTTGTTGCTTTTTCACATTTATATATGTTTACCTACGAAATATGTATTTTAACGTGGCAATTATTTCCAGCACTCATCACCTATCGTGACTAACACTTCTATTTTCTATTATATATTATTGTGTTCTATCTCATCATAATCAAAAGTATATTTATTATAATATCCTTCTTGGGAAGACCAATTTTTTGGTTCACGCATATTTAGGAATGGCAAGAACATAAAATCCTTGTCTCTTGAATCTCACATAAAAAAATTTTTAAAAATAATATACATTCATAATATTTCATATACGATTTCCTTATGACATATTTTTTAATATGAAAAATCAATTTATCGCAATCATTTATATTATTTCAAAGATTGATTACTTCTTAGTTTTAGGTAATTTTTATATATGTTGGAGAAACCAAATCAAAACTTATCAATATAAATATAAATTTGTGTCGCTTCTTTCAGAAATCGATTGATTTTGTCCTAAATTCATAATTTATAAATTTAAACTCTAATTATTTTGATTATGTGTATAAGTTTGCGTGTAACGAAAGCAAAATAAATATTTTTTATTTGATCAAATTTAATTGTTTATTATTTATAATTTAGATAATGAATAAATGATCTGATATAATATATACACATGAAATGCACATTTCTTTGAATTTTTTTTGGATGTGGGGCAATCTATTTTGCTGTTTTGATATGCGTTAAATATTTTTATTTTTAACATTTTAATTTAAAATTGGCTGAAAAAAATTTAAATTTATGTGTAATATTTTTATTAAAATATTTGTATCTTTCGTTTGGTTAAATTAACTACAGTGGCTTTAAGAATTTCATTTTTAAGAATAGCATAGAAGAAAAACATATCGGCATCAATATTTAACCTAAGATTAGTTGCTCAAATATCCAAAACCGCGAGAAAAAAAAACAATCAAAACGGTTATTGTGTTTCCTAGCTAGCCAAGTTTGAAATATCTAATCATGGTTTTTTAATAACAAAAAGTTATAATATTATATAAAATGAATAAATTTTATTTTGATTGGCATATACGTTGAATCTCATACATATAAAATTCGTTAAAATATTAAGATACAATTTTAACACATAAAACCCATGAATATTATTATACCAAAAAAGTTCATTCAATAAATTGATAAAATAAAGCACAATTATATTCAGGAAAAATAATTATAACTAACGATAAAAAAATAAATTTTTTAAATGAAACAATCTTCTTGTGTGGCTACTAATACAAAGACATAGTGTATATCTTTTTTACTATAATTGAATTGTATATCACAAAAAAAAATTTTAGGTTATTTTCATCTGTAGTACATTTTGATTGGTAATTCATATTTATTTACAATGAATATTTTTTTATGGATTAGTGTTGATTTTTTATCTGATTACACTAACATTTATTTTTATTTATTTTTTATATCTAAGGTTTATATAGGCATAATTTAAATTGAATTTTAAATTTATTTTCTGATAGATATTTTTGTTAATTTAATTTATGGGGTATTTTGGTATTGAAATTTTAGATTACGTCTTCTAGTTTAACTAGATTTATTATTTTGAGCATTCGTATTTATACTCTTGGTTATATCCACTTTTCTTAAATCTTCTTCAATACGTCTCTCTTCTCAAGACCTATTAATACGAGGGGTTTCCCCGATTCCTAGTAGTGTTTATATAACATATCTACATAATTATTAACCTAATAAATACTTGGGTAATTGAATTAAAAAATTTTATGGTGAATCTTCAGAAAAATTAATAATTTATTATAAAGAATACACAACAAAGTATAGAATGAAGACAAAAAAAATATTTTTATGTTGCAAGAATTGAAAACATTCTAGATTTATAAAACAGAACATTATATATTTAAAGGTTAAAAATAAAAATTATTCCATTGAAGAGCATTAAACCTCATAAAAGACATTATTTTCATGATTTAGTGACACCAGTGCAAACTCTATCTACATAAAAATAACTACTCAAGGCATTTGGCAATATTTAATGATTGTAAATTTGTGGGGTGTGGTGGCATAGTTTGTTTAGGGGTGCTTTAATAAGTTGCCAGAATTCCAATCACAAAAGGTCTTTGTGGGCAAGTAATCAAAGCCAGTATTGGTATTGTGGGATATTTCCTAGTAGCGGTGACCCGATTGATGTGGTAAACGCCGTTAATCTTTTTTATACCCTTCTGGATTCATATGAACTTGCTCAATGCGAGAAATGCTCATAAGGGTGGTGGAATGTCGAAATTAGACTGTAAAACCATAATAAAACTCTTTAAAACCATTAATAAATTGGGAATTCGCTGTATAAGACGACGAAAACGTGCCCCGAACATTGAATGAATCTGCACCGTTCATCAAAAAATATGGGTAAGTATAGGGTGGGGTGTATAATTAATCGCGACGGAAGTAGATGGAACCTTACCCTCTTCACATCGACTATCACCTGATAAAACAAGTTTAATTCCACGAAGATTAAACTGGTAATAGGAAATGTGAAGGATAACACCCAGTGTGGGCAAAATATAAGCAAAAATTCCTAATAGTCATAAGCGAACTTGCTGAAAGGATTATATATAAGAATAAATAAATAAATTACGTTTTTTTGTCTCTAATTAAAAATTTAGTTTATACATTAATCTTTAGATGTTAGAAAAAAAAAATTTATTTAGGCTATATAATGGTAATTTCACAAACATGAACATATATAATCTAAACCTTTTAATAAAACATTTTTAATTTCTTAACTAAATTTAAAAATTCTAAAAATTATTTCTGTACATTTGAGTCTAACTGCTTTCATAATTTTACAAAAATAAATATAGCTAATTTAAAAACTTAAAATAAATTGATTTTTTAAATCAATTAGAAAATTTTTGGCTATTTTGAAGGGTGAAAACATAAACAACTTTTTATGGCCAT
This sequence comes from Rhyacophila brunnea, assembly GCF_057557595.1. NCBI lineage: Eukaryota > Metazoa > Arthropoda > Insecta > Trichoptera > Rhyacophilidae > Rhyacophila > Rhyacophila brunnea. Next base: position 1,932,969 of record NW_028233337.1, read on the forward strand.
ATGATAAATTGATGTAAAAAATGACAAATAATATCTAAAAGATAAATTTTGGTTTTTAGTTGGCTTACTAATGCATAAATAACAAGCCTTTATCTGCTATCTGATAATATAAACACCTTTTTTAATCGTATAAATATACTGGAATAGAAGAACAAAATATAAATTTAAGATACTTGTAAAAAGATAATTAAAATTGCAAAATACATAAAATGTATTACAAATTAAAGGCATTGTAATTAAATTAGAACTGTTTTAATTATTTTTTATTGCGTAATTAGATAAGAATAACATTTTTATGCAAACCTAACCTTTATTTATTTGTAATTAGTTATAGAAAATAAATAAAATCATTTTAAAAATATTCAGAAATTTATAAAAATAAGATTTTATTATGCTAAAAAAAGTATCGATGCATGTTTAGACATCATAAAAAAATATCAAAAGAATCTATCATAGTACATTTCAAGCCTTCATGAGAATAATTATGTGGATAACCATCTTTTTAGATATGTAGATTTCTATTGTCTACATAAATTATATTAAAAGAATGCATGTAAAATTACGTGAACTATTTTGTAATTTAGGTAAGCAGCAAATAAAATCATAAGCATTGTGAATATCTGCTTATCACATGATAAAATTATATCCGAAATAATTATTTATAAGTTTAGTAAAGTCTATTAAAAACAATTGTTTGAACAGAAATAAAATTTTATTGACATAACTTATTTTATTTTGAATATAATTGCTTTTAATTCCCATTTTTCTTACATTTAGAAATAATTTAAGCATATAAATTGAAAAAAACACAGTATAATTAAAAAAAATATCGAAACATGTTGTAAATGATCAATAAAAAAAATAAAACATAGAAAAATTTATTTCTGTATTTCTTTGACAATAAAATATTAAATTCAAGTAATGATAAAAAGCCAATTTTTCGAGCAGGGAATTAGAAATATATAAATGAATTGGCAAAATACCAATTCATCTGATATCAATATCTGTAAAACGAAACTAAAAATTTCTCACAATCTTATTTTTTTGGAATATAAATCAATACTTTGGGATCATATTCACAGTTAGTTATTTTTATAGCCAAGAAAACGTTTAAAAAAATATACGTAAATCTGTAATTTTGTTTTTAAGTTCGTTAGGATCGTACTGTAGTTTTGGGATTTCTAATGGACTGGGGTATACACGCAAACAGATAGTTAAGCAGGACACTGTAACTAATATTTTGAAAGGTTAAAATGAATTTCCATAGAGAATGGGCATATAACTATGACTTTTACTATAGAATCATTACAAATTTTCTTTGTGAAAAAAGTAACAGATATAAAACTAATTTATAAATGCATAAAAATTATAAATAGTGGGTAAAATCAAGTTTATTTTTTTAGTATCGTAGAGAGCAACTTATTATTATTAATAGTATCGCAAATACTTGGTTTATGATTGAATAGATAAAACTTAAAGATATAGGCCAAAGTTAAGTTTAATTTTTAAATATTGTAAAGATAAATGTATTTTTATTGATACTATCGAAAAATGCTTTAAAAAGAACGAATTTAATTTCTGAAAAACTTGGTTTATGATTGAATACATGAGAATTAAAGATATAGGCTAAAGTTAAGTTTACATTCTAAATATTGTAAAGATAAATGTATTTTTATTGGTGATATCATAAAATACTTCAAAAGCCCGAATTTAATTTCAGAAATACTTGGTTTATGATTGAATAGATAAAACTTAAAGATATAGGCTAAAATTAAGTTTAATTTTTAAATATTCTAAAGATAAATGTATTTTTGTTGATAATATCACAAAATACTTCAAAAGCCCGAATTTAATTTCAGAAATACTTGGTTTATGATTGAATAGATAAAACTTAAAGATATAGGCTAAAATTAAGTTTAATTTTTAATATTGTAAAGATAAATGTATTTTTATTGGTAATAATACAAAATACTTCAAAAGCCCGAATTTAATTTCAGAAATACTTGGTTTATGGTTGAATAGATAAAACTCAAAGATATAGGCTAAAATTAAGTTTAATTTTTAAATTCAAAAACGGGAATTGTGCAAAAATTCATTCATGTTCATCACATATAATATCGAAAAAAGAAATATCAAAACCATAACCATTATCCAATTGCTAAGATATGATAGATCGAATGTCAAAATTATATATCAGCGAATCTGTCCATTAAATTTTAATCATGATTAGAGAGAGAATTTCTTCTCGCTAAAGATCTAGATTATCAGTAAATGTAAATTACCAATGAATTAAAAAAAGAGATGGACAATCACAGATGTCTTTTTTTGAACCATACCAAGAATCATTATTTTCTATCTTAAATAAGGAGAAAATATTTGAATTATCAATAAAATATAACATAAATATCAGCAGTCTTCTTACCCCAGAATAAATTCAAGAAAATGGCGAAAAACCTGTCCCAAACAGCTCTAAGACGGCTATGTGCTGAAGAACGCAAAATAAGAGTAGAAGGAGAAGAAATAGGGTTCTTTGCACATCCCACTACAATTCCAGGAACAAAAGAACGAAACTATTCTACATGGGACATATATATCAAAGGAACAGAAGGCTCGTTGTATGAAGGACATGTTCTGCACGCAGTCATGACATTTCCACACGAGTATCCGATTCATCCACCAAAACTTGTTTTTAAGACAGAAATGTTTCATCCAAACATATACACGGATGGGAAGGTGTGTATTAGTATTCTGCATGTGGCGGGCGATGATCCAACAAGTTATGAATCACCTGATGAAAAATGGACACCTGTACAAAGTATACGAACGATAGTATTATCGGTTATTAGTCTTCTTAACGAGCCAAATACGAATAGTCCAGCAAATGTTGATGCTTCGAAAGCATTTAATAGAGAAAGAAATTGCTATAATAAAAAGGTTATTAAAATCTTGGGTGAATCTTCCGTCAAAAGGGAAAATATCAAAGGTGAGAATCTTAGTGAAAGCGACCATAAATATTTAGATGGGCTTTTCTCGTTTAGTAAGTAAACAAGGAATATTCATTTATACACTACCATTATAATCCCATTGCTGTAATATAATTTAATAATCTTACTATTCTAAATATATAGGTTGTTTAATACTACCATTATAACCCCATTGCCATAATATAATTTAAGACTCTTACCATTCTAAATATATAGGTTGTTTAATACTACCATTATAACCCCATTGCCATAATATAATTTAAGACTCTTACTATTCTAAATATATATAGGTTGTTTAATACTACCATCATAATCCCATTGCTAAATATAAATACAGACTCTTACAATATTAAATATATAGTTTGTTTAATACTACCATCATAATCTTATTGCTAAATATAATTAAAGACCCTCATTATAAATTATCCTTTATATATGACATTAAATATATTATATGAGACCTATTGTTTAGATTATAATTGTACCATCTTTTACATAATGCCTTATTATATACACTATAATCTTATACTCTAATTTTCCATCATAATATAATCTTTATGCACTTTTTATTATATTTATATACACTTTATGATATCATTTATATATAGTTTATTTATTTACTATTGTAATGTATTGCACGTAACCTTATTATTTCTCATTACTATAGACTATTATATAAATATTTATCATTAGCCTTAATATTGTGCTATTATTATATAATCTATTGCCCTTATTATTTATATTAGTATATAGCCTCAAACTGAATTTTAATTAGAGGTTAATTTGATTTTAGTTTTTTATAGTTGTTCAAGCAAAACTCTAGATTGCTCTATAAGACAGATTTGACTGATACTTGTTTCCTCCTGATCATCTTTACAATCTTCCACAAAGTATCTTCCTTTATAGCGACTTATTAGTTATATACCATTATAATATAATTTATTATTCATATGATAATATCGTTGTGCAATTTATATATAGCCTTTATATACACTATCGTGCAAATTATAGACCTAAGACCAAGTTTATTTTATTATTATAAGCTATAGGTGGCTTTATTTATTTTCCGATCGGTCTCACTCTTTTTAATCCTTTATAAATAACTCAAATACACTCATCTATAAATAGATCTAGCTAAACCCAATTTTAACTACTTTTGTGTTCATATATAATGATATTAAAAGTGGTTTCTAGCAAGCGATAATAAATTTACGATATTGGCCAAATTGTAGTTACCTAAACTAAATATTATTAGCAAACAACCTTTTATTTTGAAATAAACTACCGGTGCTATAAATGTAATTCATCATACATTCTATAATTTTTATCCTATAATCTGTTGACTTCTCGAATCAATGTGATTTATATTGAGATCGTCTATGATATTTTATATGAATTCTCTGGTTTGAATATATGGAAAAAACCCATCCGAATTTATATTATGCTTTCGTATAAAAATTAAGTATATTTATTAACTCGGGATAAGACATAAAAATCACACGTAATCAAATAGACTACAAAATTTGCAGGAAACGTTTCATTTTATTATATAAAACTGTCCAAATAGGGCATTAATTTTAACCTGGAAGTTCCAACATTTGTATTTACAATTGAAACCTCATTAAACAATGCTTGAACATAAAAATGAAGCAAAATAGTATAACAAAGGTTAAAAAACTAGTGTGCATCCAAGGTAATTTATATAAGAAAGATTTATGTATAAAGTAGATTATTGGTTAAAATGATAAATATTAAGATCTATGTGTGAAAGGACTAAAAAATATAATTCAGTAAAAAAACTTTTGGTCGAGGTGATATGTTCAAAAAAGTAAATTTAAGTTTATTAAAAACCCTCGATACCGAATTACCAATAATATCATATTAGAGGTAAAGAAAAGAGACCATGTTTGTGGGGTACAAATCAATGACCTAGATTATACTATGTAAATGATTTAAATGATTTAAGATTCAAATTATTCTCAAGCAAAAGTATTTTAAAATTATAAAATTGGCAATCTATGCTCCTAACTATAAGTAACACAACAATAACGGAAAAGCTGATTTGGGATTTTAAAGTACCCTTCAATTATATAAACAAACTTTTTCATGGCGCTGAAACGACTTTAATTATTCTCGAACGCAAGTGAAAGTAATCAAAGCTCTTTATGTATGATAGAACAGTTTCCTAAAAGCGGTAACCCGATTTTCATAGTCAAATTATCAACCTTTAATTTTTTAAAAGGATAAAACTAAGCATATTATAAAATAAATATTTTTTTATCGCCCACATAAAATATTTTCAATATATGTAACCACAAGAAAATGATTTCTTATTACTCATTGCAAGATCTATTAAGCATGTTAAAGAATTTAAACCATGAGGTCGGCTAGATTTTAAAGATTCGCTATATTATATTGTGAATAACCACCTAAAAGAATAATAGAATTGTATATTTGTTTGCTTATAATACATATATGCTCAGTAAAGTACAAATTTAAGCACTTATTAAGCTTTCACTTTTTAAAAAATATAATCCCGTGCAAATAGTATTTTTTTCAAATCTTTAAATTTATACCCTTGTATTTCTTTCTTTATATTCACAAATAAATTTCAAATATGGCAAAAATAAAAGTGTAAGTAGCGGCAATCAAGTTTTAAACCAATATTTTAGTTTAGACTATATTGAAAAGATTCTATTAAAAACATTTTTATCATGAAAAAATACATATTATAAAAATTGGTACTTTTATGCTTCTTTCTGGTAAGTGACACTATACTATAAATTTTGGTTCCATAAAATATATCCGAAATTAACTAATACATGATATTTTTATATTAATCAACTGATTTTCATATAAATTTATGACTTATCAAGTTTTTTAAAGGACTACTTTGTTATATTATGAAAAATAATATTGAAACAAAAATACCCTAAAAAGCATTTTTCTGTGATTTTTATCGGCCTAGTCTATTAAATTTTTATAAATGTATTAAACGTAAAAAATACATGGCATATAAACAAAAGTATTTTTTTTAATAAAATAGATAATTTTTAGCGTGATTGCTGCTTATGAGAAAATACATATATATAGAAAACAATATATCATACACAATATACAATATAACTATTAAAATAATTTTAAATACATGGATATACTATACTTTTTGCCTAAATACGTTTTGTTTTTATTAAAAAATAATAGCTTGATTATATGAATAACTTAATTTTTACTTCTACATTATGTGTATATATAATGCAACAGTATTTATATTAACTATGCTTTTCTATAAAATCTATTTCTTTAACTAGGCACGATAATATTGCTTGTTATATGAACAACTAAATTTATACCTTCTTAATTTTGTATATTGAAACACAACTCTATTTATATTGACTCTTATTTTCAATATTTTTGGAACTATACATGCTAATATTGTTTTTTTAATGAAATAGAGTTTATATTTCTTCAATTTTGTGCATCATAAACAATTTCTGTAACTATTTTTTTGCAATTTTACATACAACTATTGTGCCTCTGATACAATTTTTTGCTTTCCGATTATTTAAGCATCATGATCGTGTAAGCTTAGTATTTTAAGAGCTTATAGATGTCATAAAATAAAATTTTTAAGACATATCGAGTATATACCAGAATTTCAAAAATTTGTAATCTTAAAAATTTATAAAATGCCAAAAAATAACACTAGAGTAATTATCTTTGTTTAAAACTAAAATTCCAATAAATTATATTAGATAGGGGCGTTAAATACCATCAGTTTACCCGGGAAAGAAAAACATATAAAATTAGAAATTAAGTTTTTTTGATGATACCGATGGATGATTTTTCACGTTTTTTAAAATCGTTTATATTAACAAAAATAATTTTATCCTTCTTATTCTTCCTCGGAATGCAACGTGCATTTCTATATCTGACCAACATCCTCCAATCGAATTCTTATGAAAACCCGAATTGATATCTTTAAACCCTATATAATTGTCTGCATTCCTTTTCTAAGTGAAATAATCATTGGTTCACTTATATCATTTTCATGCCATCTCTATAAATTGTTGTGTTATTCTTTATACAATTAACCATTTCTTCTATGATCGTTTATTTTTTTATACTTTCAACCGCAATAAACTTTATTCTTATGTTTAAATTCCAAGAACCCAAACACCCAGAACTTAACACCTTTTATGGCACTTACGCTTACCAAATTTAGACACATCTTTCCAAACGCATTTCTTTTTAAAGCCCATCTGATCTAATATTTAATAATACTTTAAAACTACTATATCTTGACATTCTATAAATATTATCCATACTGCTTTATCACCAATTTAGAGTTCATATACCATGAAATTTCAGCAAAAACAGTTTCCGATTAATAGGACTAGTATTTTGGAATTTCTAGCATCATAAAAGGCAGTTACTTCCCAAATATTGTATATTTTTTGCAGGCACTCCAAAGACAATCTACTTTGTTCTCGTAATTACCAGACACCTTTACTTCATAACAACAGTGTTTGCATTTATTTTTTATTTTAACAGCTTCATTTAAATCGATAGAATTTTTTCACTTTTTAATCTTTTATGTTTCATCAAAAATAAAAATAAAAGAACAACAAAAGTATATATCCAAAAAGGTAGATAACTGCCTAAAAGCCGGTAATTTTTTACGATAATAGACTAGAGCCTAATTAAAAGGAATAAATTTTATTTTGAATTGTAAAACTACTCAAAAGTAACTTACAACAAATACGTTTGATAAATGTTGTGAAATGTATATCATTCACAGTTATAATCAACATTGAGAAAATTAAAAATCATTATGTATGCTGATTTTTATCCTTTTTGATCTAAAATATACTTTTTTCTATTTTAAGATTTAATATTTATACTTTAATTTTATCAATTATTGCATATAAAAAAATTTAGTCTGTATCTTAAAATTTTTGAACACATAAAGTTATATATTTAAGATTTACCGAAATTTTTTTTAATGTTTCAAAAAAAAAATATCTGGCTGATATGGGTTTTTACACATCGAATATACAAAATGCTATGAATTTTTATGATTTGGTTGTATCTGATATAGAAAAAAGAAGTTCCATTAAACAGATGTGATTAAATGATCAAAATATTATTATAAAGAGTGATTATTGTGATAATAAATTATGTAAAACGATCATGAAAAAACAAAAATTTGTGTGTTTTAAACACCAGAATTCCCAATTGAATTAATTCTTTCCTCTGGATACAACATGTATACTGTGATGTAATGAAATCACAACACCAATGGTAATAAATTGGAAATAAAGTGCCTTTTTTTAATAGTTTTGTGTGTGTTATACAAAAATATTAAAAAATAAATATTGAAACTAATAGTTTATGGCTGAAATTTCTTTATCTATAATTCAATTTTAACGAACATAATATCTTGATCATATAGTGTTTATAAAAAAACCACTATAATTGTATAAAGTATTAAAATAAATATAATTTTTATATTCATTTTATAGTTTTTGGACAATACCCTGCCTATAATCAAATATAAATATTATTATTGTATAGAGAATTGAAAATAATTTCTTAGTTTATAAATAATGCACCACCTTTAAACAATTGAAATATTTTTGTATAGAAAATTAAAAACAATTTAAATATCGATTTTTTAGTTTATAAACAACACCCTACTACCTACTAGCTTTAAACAATTGAAATATTTTTGTATAGAAAATTGAAAATAATTTACATATTGATTTTTTAGTCTATAAATAATACACTACCTTTAAATAATTGAAATATTTTTGCATAAAAAATATAATACAACTTACATATTGATTTTTTAGTATATATAAAATACCCTACACCTTTTTACAATTTAAATATTGTTGTGTAGAAAATAAAATTCAATTTGAATATTGATTTAGTTATAGAACATTGGATCCGATTCTTTGTTTCCCACAATTTTAGCATAACCTTCCTCAAAGTCTTTCATGGAAACAACATACCTTGAATTTCTTACAGCCAACATTCCTGCTTCCCTACAAACAGCTGTAACATCGGCACAGCTAAGCCTATCAGCGCGATTAACTAGAACTTCGAGATCAACATCATCATCTAAAGACATTTTAGATGTAACAGCGCCAAAAACCATTCTCTTCTGTCTCCTATCAGGAACAGGAAATTCAATCTTTCGATCAAGCCTTCCAGGTCTCAACAAAGCTGGGTCAAGAGTATCTGGTCGATTTGTAGCCATAATAACCTTAACATTACTCAACTTATCAAAACCATCCATTTGATTGAGCAGTTCTAATAAAACACGTTGAACCTCGCGATCCGCACTCGTCGCTGAATCATATCTTTTTGAGGCAATTGAATCTACCTCATCAATAAAAATAATGGAAGGCGAATTTTCACGCGCTAGTCTGAATGTGTCGCGAACCATTCGTGGTCCTTCCCCTAAATATTTCTGTACGAACTCACTTCCATTTACTCGAATAAAAGAGGCTTGTGTGTGGTTAGCTACTGCTTTGACCAACATTGTTTTTCCTGTTCCTGGTGGTCCGTATAATAAAACACCACGTGGTGGGTCAATGCCTATTTGTGCATATAACTCGTTTTCTAGAAGAGGAAGCTCAACACATTCTCGAATCTCTTGTTTTTGAACATCAAGTCCACCAATGTCACTGTACTTAACTGTAGGTCTTTCCATCTCTATACGCACTGATGTATCTGAATCTACTGGGAGAATATCAACAATAGCATTTGAATGTCGATGAAGAGCAACAGATGTTCCTGGTCGAAGAAGTTGTCGATCAACACTCGAAAGAATTTTTACTAGAGATTGTGATCCCGTGCTTGATGACCCAATAATGGCGGAGGTTGGATCTACTAGCTCAATAAATTGCCCCATTAAAAGAGGAACCGATTTAATTCGGGCCATTTCTGCAGCGATATGGTGTAATTCTCGGGTCAAGGTATGGATATCTGAACTTATATGGGATTTATGGAGAAGTATACGTGAGAGCTTCTGGTCATTCATTTTGTAGTCCCGATACGTCAAAAAAAGTTGCTCTGGTTCGGGTGAATTTATCATTAAGGGTTCTTGAAAATATGTATTCATTGCCTCAATTTATTCTTGAAGAGTTGCAAAAAAAAGTCCATTCCTAATAAAGTTATTTTTTTAATCATTTTTTAGAAATTACTTATTTTAAGGTATGTTAAATTTCGTTTTTATTTTATATTTATCCGATATTGTATTTATATTGAGAGTATTAAAATTTATTATTTATTGATTATCAGATTATTTAAATTTTTAGCCACAACTGTATTTTTATTCAATTAATTTATTATTGTATTAATATTTAGTGTATTTTAAAATTTATGTTCATGTTACTTATTCATTCATTATTTATATTTATGTTTGTAATAACAATTAATTATTTTAATTTTATTATTGCTTTAATGTCGAATTATTATACATTTTTTATTTTTCTATTCTTTTTTATTATGTATTTTACTCGATATAAAAATAATATAAGCTAAATCATGTTATTTAATAAACACAATTTATAGTATTTTTCTTTCTAAATTTTTTTGATTAGCCACAATATCTAATTATCAACAATACTGCAAACTGTATCTTCAGAAATCAGGGATATCAAAAGAAAACTGAACGATACTTGTTCAAAAAAAACACCAAAGTCGATAGGCCTTGAATGGATAATAAATCATTACAAAAAATTAATGCAAAATATTTTGGTAATATCTTATCTTATTGAGTAATATTTTCCATCTTAAATAATAAAATTAAAATAAGTATACAGTTGGAAAACACTGATATTATTAATTGCATTTAACAACCATGATTTTGTAAACAAAAGACCCGTGAGTTATAGATCTTCGAAATTCAAACTAAAAATTTAACTGTGAAATATTTTGAAAATTTGCAAAAAAATACAATCACCTATTTCCATATAAGATTGAAGTATTTAATTTGAGCGCATCAATCGAGTCCGCGCTACTGAAAAACATATCTATCACAATAACATTGGCTTTAATTACTTGTAGTTGCATTCAAAAATCGAGTCAAGTTGTTTCAGCCTACAAAACTAAGTGTATTTGCAAGCTGAAAACTTATTTTTTTTTGACTGTAGGTTAACCTACAAAACTTGATGTATCCCTTGCAGCTAGGCAACATTAATTACCATTTTGGTTACTTGTCAATGATCTTGCGTGTGGAGGATTGTAACCTTCAGCTTTTTTAATTAAAGATTCTAGGTAGAATATTTACACCCTCGACTATCGCCACTCTAAAATATTCTATAAAGTCCCTGGAAGCTAAGAAATATGTAATGCAGAGGCACACAATTTTATTAGGGTAAGGTGGCTTATTCTCCCGATTTTAATTTCAAATTAAATTTAGAGGGAAAAGGTTTGCAACAACAAAACTTTTATTTTTCTGGTTTTAGATAAATTAATGAATTTTAATATAATGGGCATTGAATTGTCGCCTTCTCAGACTTAAAAAACACATATTATTAAAATATAATTTTTAAAATAATTCAAATCCTCGTAAAGATGATAATTATTGTTATTTCTTTAACTTAATTTTTACGATTTTATAAAAATGCACGTCGCAACTTGTACTGATTTTTACGAATAAAACTGATTTTTTTTTATAATAAATTAAAAAACTTCCTTTATTTTATTCATTTTTATCTTTATTTGCTTTTTTCACAACTTTTCAAACGATTTTCGCTATCTTCTAGCATCTATTAAAGCCGTGTTATGTAATTTTTATTTTCTTTTTTTCATTACTGCAAAGTTTCAAGCTTGTTTTTGATAAAAAAACTAAATTATCTGACCAACAAGAAAACACAATAAATGTTAAAAAAATTAAACTTGTACACTAGTATTCAATGTTTTAATTGTTTTAAATTTATTTTTACTATAATATATTGTATTAAATTATAGAAACAAAGCCTAAATATTCACTAATTTATAAGCTTTTTTCTCGTCTTATATTTTTCTACTTTGATATAAATATTTTATGATAATAATTGGAAAATTATAAATTAGAAAGACAGATATAAAATAGATTTTTAGCATCCCAATAAATCGATATGTGTTTCAAGATGTAATTAATATAATTTCTTTATGTGCGCATGTAATTTAAGCGGATAATTCTTCAAATAACTTTTAATTCTAAGCCCATGAATTTTAGATAGTTATATATTGCACATCTGCAGTAACCTCTTTTCAAGCACATCATCCGTACACTCTTTCAAAATATTTACGCTTAAGACTTATACTTTTTGTTTTTTTTACGAATGAAAATAAGGTGTTTCTGTTTTTATACATAAATTTCTTAAACGTTTTTATTGAATAAACTAAACGAAATAAAATACAAAACGTATTAAATTATATAATAAAGATCATCGAACATGGTTTTTCCGGGAAAATATAGATTAAAATTTAATTTGTAGTCATGATAAAAATTCTAAAAATAAGAATGACTAGGTGTGTTTATATTTAAAATAATTAATACCAGTTAAAACATACTTAAATACATAAAGATCGAGAAATGATGCGATTATACTTTTTAGATTACATTTGTACTTCAAGATAAATAAAGATTCAAAATATAAAAAACATCACTTTAAAGCGATGCGTTATTTGAAAAAAAGTCGCAAATATGTATGAATTTTCAAGACGAAATACAGAATTATTCACAAAATTGTTATTATCTGGTGAAATTTCGCATAAAAAATTCATAAGACCATAAAAAACTCTAAAATATATAATTTTTCAAGTTCCTGTATCAAATCATGAAGGTGATTCTGAAAAATAAAATCTATAGTTTGAATGTGTTTAATTATGGGCATAAATCGTGTATTGAAGGTTTGAATATTAAAAGTCAAGAAAAAACTTCTTATTTACAACATAAAAGATTTCCATGTTCGCTTCTCTACATTTTAGAAATTAGAAATTATTATTTCTTAAAAAAACCAATGAAACAAACAGTTGCTCTTTTAAAAGTAAAATACTATATTTTTTTGAATTAATTTGAATTTTATATCTGGCAATTACTTTTGACAAAAAATGATTTTGATATAATAATATTGATTCGACCATATTTATTTACGATTTTAAAACATCAAAATATCACCATACTTGTTGAAATATAACTTACTAGGTAATTTTTAAATAATTTCACGTTCATCGCTTGAAAAAAAATTTTCAACATTTATTTTTCAATATTTGATTTTTGAGCATATGATGATGCATTCCAAAAAATTTCGTATTCAAATTATTATCTAAGATTAAATGATAAAAATATTATGTAATAAATATTAAACACGAGAGCAGAAATCAGGCCAATAGAAGTATTCCATAAAAGAATATAAAAGGAATAAAAAAAAATCATCTAAATTAACCAAAAAAATCTTATTGTATTTATAAAAACCCTGAAGACATATCAATAGATTCAAATAAATATTATGGGAATTTTCACTATTTTATAGAACCGATAATGAGCAATCTTAACGCTTAAAATATCTCGAATTCTTAGTTTTAGAACTATTTACTAAATAGATTGGTCAATTGATTTATGCTTAAAAGCACAAACTGCAAATCGTTGATGTGAACTATTAAGATTCCGAATAAATAAATAAAAAAATGCTCGTGGGAATCAAAATATGTGTATTAAATGACTGAGTACCCATTATAATTATTTTTTTAATCGATTTAATGTTAGGAAAAGCAAAATAGCATTGAATACTAATGTTTTTTTTATAAAGAGAAATAATTAAAATATATAGATGGTGATATATATAACAGCTTTTGTAAAACAAATATGAATATATTCCTTCATATATGTTTTTTAATCTAATTTATATCGTATATGTTGATTCAAAACATTTAAAGATAGAATAGTTCCTTAAAAAGAGTTGGATCCTGATATGAGTAAAAAACAAGAATGTTTTCAAATTATTTCTGACCTTTATTATATTTAATGCAATCCTATTAAATTGTCATTTTAATAAAGAAAAGGTGGTAACGGTATTTGGTCATCAATCAAACTATTCAATTGATATTTTTAAATTCCTTACTTTATGTTGGCTTGATATAGAGTCTTTTGATGAGTTATTTCTAAAAAACATACAGTATATTTACACGTTTTTTAATAATACATATTATTTAATCAACCAATCTGATGAATATACTAATATAAAATCTTATGTATTTAACTTTCATCGAGAGAAAATAGGTAGCGCGTAATAGATGGTAATTATAAATGTAAAAATTAGACTGGCACCAGTAAAACCAAGGGAAAAACTGAAAATATAATAACGCATAAATAATATTAATATGTCAATCATTATCGTTTTTTTTAATATGGATTTAGGAAATAAACCTGTAATTTTTTAATTTACCAGGATGCTCTTTAATAGTGTATTTTTGTTTTTAGAATTCTTTTATAAATCTATTTCTCTTTTGATCTCTCAAAAATCATAATACATCGATTTATCGGTCGATAAAACAGTTTAATAGTATCTAATACACCAATTTCTTTATTTACTTGTGTATAAATGCTTATAAAAGAATTCACTCCTAGATTTGTCAAAAGAATAGATATTGCTTGGCAATATACTATAAATAAAAATATATTTTAAATCAATTTCCAAAAAACTTCATTAAAGGTGGACATGACAAAAGCTACGATGTTCCTATTGAACTTTTCGTTAACTTGATTACCTATGAATACAAAGATAACACCTTAAATATGTTTTCTTTGTAGTTTAAATATTACTTCAACACTCGCCTACATTTATATGATCTTCACGATGAAAAATCGTGGGATCTCAGACGAGTGTTGTGAGCCTATTGATTGGTCCTTCATGAAAGGGGCTAAGGCCCAAGATGATTTTGCCGACGAGTTGGGCAAAAGAAAATAGAAATAGCCCATCATTGCACTGCATATGCTAGATGCATAAGGAAAATGAACCACCATTGAACGTGGGTAACTGAAGAAAATACGGGTCACTCGGACCGCTTTGGTTTCTTCGAAGGCATTAACACGGCTATGCTAAAAGCTGTTTTTTGTGTATTTTATTAATTTTTTGGTGAAAAAAAGAAATAAATAAATATTACAACATGAGCTTCTTAATAGGGACAATAAGCATAGTTTCTCAAGTTGTTTCCATCATAATATATCAATATTTACGAAATATTTGGAAAACAATGTCAAGAAATATGACCTATAGGGAGCATGAAGAAAGAGAAAACCATTAGTTCTTTTACCCAGAAAAATCTCTAAGTCTATATGACAAGGGATTTTTAACATTTTAAAAATAACTCTCGGTAGTTACAGGACTCTATTTTTAGTTGGAATAGATGATAATGAAATCATGTTCAATCCTAATCCGGATTATAAAGTTTACCAACACTTGTATCATGGTTTTAACCTTGGAGGTCATCAAAAAAAGAGCGGAAATTAGAAATAATTGTGAATAAAGCAGAATGATATAATTTTATTTTTATCTATAATCCAATCTAAAATATAATAATATTGTTATAATGTATCATTTTACAATAATTAAGGTTAAAGTAAATAAATAAAATTTATGTAATATAATAATATGTATTCAATAGATGATAAATTAAATATCAATAAATATTTTAATTCATAAAAAATAGAATCACAAGTGCAATATAAATATTTCAACAATGAAAATAAAAAGTAGCTAAGTTTTAAATGTTATCAAATTAGTGCATAATATAGACATATAATATATAAACAAGAAAAACATTAAGTGATGATATAAAAAAATTGAATGATTATATAGTTAAAAAATTAATTTAATTGATATTTTTTGATTATGATATTAAGTGAATGATTAAAAAAATACCATTTATTAAAAGAATAAATAAAAAAACAGGTTTAAATAAACAAGCCCGCTAATTAAATGTTTAAATGAAAAATACATGTATATATTAAATTAATGATAAATATATAAATTAAACAATAAATGAAAGAATAGAGGAATATTAAATTAAACTTCTACTAAATTTAATATTTTGATGGATTAATAACCAATAAGTCATATAAAGGGTATTTAATGTTTAAATAATTAAAGTATATTTAAACTGTCAAATTATATAATAATGAAATAAACTGATGGTTGTTAATTTTATAGTTAAAAAATATGAAAAAAGACACCTAATCTATAATAAGCAGTGTTTCTATTATTAAGAATTATAAAATAGTAATAATCATAAATTAAACTACAATTACTAGAATTTAATGGCTTAAAAATCACTTACCCAAATAACCAAGCAAATGATATAATTAAAATATGCAAAAATAAAAAACATAATATATATGACAAACTATGGAAAACTTTCATAAAAATTTCTTTTATAAGAGAGTTAAGTATTTAAACGACACATGATAGAATATGTTAATTTTTAGAAAACCAAATGCCGAATACTATATAAAAATACACCAGTTGACAATACAACGCTAAATATTGATTTAATGAAGTAAATAGAAAAGTATAATCCCAAAAATCACTGGAAAATTTGAAAATAAATAACAGAAAATAAACAATAGAGATTTATAAAAACAAAAAATAAATTTGATAAAGTTAAATAATGAAATAACGAAAATCACGAAAAAATTACAGTGTCTCGAAAGTAAATAACTGAAAAATTAAATAATTAAGAGAGGAGGGGAAGAAAATGTAAATAAATAAAGCAACAGCCTAAAAATAACTCCCACAACATTTAATGATTGTGTTTTGATAAATTAATGACTGTTAAATGGCACGAATTAAAATTAATAAAGACAATAATAAATGGTTAGATAAGATATATGCATTTTTGTGATATTAAAATTTAAATCGCTAAGTTAATTGCTTTTTAACTAACGGAACTCCACTAAGATGGCTTCTTTAATTTTAAATTACATCACTATAACTTAAATATTTATATTCATTCTTATATTTCAATCAATATAAACTAGATGCAACTATATCGATAAACTTTTTTATAGTTCCATCTTTTTAATTTACAATCCTGTAAATATAAAATATTCCCTTATAAAAAATCTTCAAAGATATCTTTAGTTCAAATATCGATGACGTGGACTTTAAATTATTGTTAAGTATCATATATGTTCGATTATTGGGTTCTACATATACCTTGTTGTCAGAAATATAATAATAAAAATTATATTAACGGGATAAAAAAAATATATTTTTCATTTTTACCCTTGTATTTTATTATATAATAATCTTTGATTTTAGATATTTTTAATATTTGCCATTTTATTTAGATATTATTAGTAGCTTATGGTTAGTAGACATGGCCCAAATCTTTTGACCTCGTTTTTTATCTGAATAATGGAACACCAGCTCATATATTCCAATGAACAAAATTTCAAAAAAATATGGCTTTTTATACTTTTAATCTAATAATTTTTGTTAAAATAGAACACAATAAAAGTAATTAATTTTCGTCAACGTGATGATACTACTAGAAACAAGAAAAAATTCTACATACACTAAAAATATCAATATAAAAATACTTGAATAAAATGTTTGAAAAAAATGGATACGCGTGGGTATTATTAGAGGTGAGAGTCCTAAGATTAAACGATATAGTCTAACTCCTCATATGTTTTTATTGCATAACTCCGATTTATACGCATACAGATCTCATTTTAGAATAGAACATCGCTATATTGGAAATTCTTTGCATAAAAAATCAACAAGAAACTATGATTTTAATCCACAATTGTTAATTTTTTACATTATATTTTTCGAATTTTTTGCAAGAAAGAATGTAAAAATTATCACTAAATCTTTGCGTTAAAATCACTTTCGCATTATATAATATAAAAATATATCACAAGAAAGAGTTTATTCAACATTTTTCTGAAAAAAAAGAAAAACCCTATACGAAAAATATAATAATTTTAGTTTAAAATGATTTTTTTATTTATTAATCACGAGTGGCATTAGTTTATTGGATATTAGATCACAATAATCAAGTTTGAAAATCATTTAGACTGCTCAATAGATCACCTTTAATATTTCACCTACTACTCAATCAAAGAAAAACACGGCTTGGACAAAGATTTATAATTACAATTAATTTTATATAATCTCAACATATGGATGAATTTCAACGGGTATTATTAAATGCACCGGTTTAAGCTTTATCAAAAAACGAGTTTTCCATTATATTCGTAATTTATATGATTTAGAGATATTGGTTTATTTCAAATAATTTTAAATGATACTATTATTTGATTGATTTAATATTGTACAAAATTTATTGAAGGAATGATCATTTATACCTGTTTTGAGTCTAAAGAAAATACAGTAAACCAATTGAAAAATTCATGAAAAAAACCAAAATATAATGTAATTTTAGCATGATATTTTACATATAAAGTATCTAATCATTTATATAATGGCATTTCTAATTCAATAATTATGAATTGTAAAAAAATTCAGATAGAAGTGTGAAAAAGCCAATTATAAAATAATAAACATAAATGAATAAGTTCAAAATATTTTTACAATTTAATATAAATAGAAAATATTTTACACAAGAAATTGATACACAGCTATTCCAACCTGATATATTTAAACATGTTAAAACATTGGTCCCTTTTAATAATTCTATGAAGATGCAACGCAAGAAAATTCCTTTTTTGTTTTATTTAGAGTATTAGTACATTCATAAGCCTATCAAATTTATATACTTTATAGAAAGAGAAATTTTTTTTCGCAACAAAATAAACAAATTTTATAATGAATCAGTTTTATATAGTATAAGAACAGTTTGTTCCTCAATATAATAAGTAAAATACTACTATTTCAAAATATTGATATGGTAAAAAATGAACTTTCTTGATAATTATTTTTAGCTTTTTTATATATTTCTAGTGGGTAGTCTCGCCGTTTACGAGGCGGGAAATATTCAATTGATAAGTTGTGAAATTTGAGACGAATCTTGATTTTATAAAATAAAAATCCTCTGATAAGTTTTTATAAGATTTATTCATAAATTTTTGTAATAATATGTTTTTTTGTTTTTTTTTTGATTTTTGGAAAAGGCCCATATATGCTTTATCATGTGCTTTTAATTAATTTTTAAAACATTGATAATTAAAGTCTTCTGATTAATATTCTAAAAGATATTAATTAGTTTTCATATTTATATTATTTTAATGCCGAAAATTCCAATTTTTAATGTAATTCTTTCATTTATATATTTTTTTATCAAAAAGATCAATATTTACCATAAAATTCCGGCATTTCAACCGTAAAACATATCTTTTGTTTGGCTTTGATAATAAAATCAAAGTTGTAGACAAATTAAGAATAACATTAAAAACATCCTAGGCATACTTTTGTGTCATAAACCCAGGATCAATTATTTAATTACAATAAAAAGCTTACATAATTCTTTAAATATATCAGAAGCAATCCACGCATAATTAAAATTATCTTGATATTTATTTATTTATATAATAATTTACCTTTTATGGAATCACGCCCATTGAAAAATCACAAATTTTATGATAATCATTATCCATGGTTATGAATGTTCAAATATTCAGCTTCGGATAGTTTACGGTTTTTTCTTATTTTTAAAGCAGATGTAATGATTTTATATATTTAAATAATTGATCGCCTAATTTATATATATTAGTGCTATTTTTTATGGAAATGCCATAAATCTGCTCTAGCCTACCTAACTTGATTACCTGTTTCATGATGATACAAGAATTTGAGATTTGTGATTGGAATCCATATTTTTACATGATATGTTTAGTTTGAATATGAAATTGACGATGGTCCTATTTTTTCGCTATTTTAAAATTTCTTATATATGTAAGATCGAAGTTTTATGCAATATTGTGAAAAAAAGATGTCTCCCTTACCAATAAATATATAAAAATGTATGTTTTTTTGTTTTCATTTCCATGAATAAAATCATTCAGACTTTGAATAATAGTGAAACTTTTTTAAAAAAATTAAACGGGAAAAATTACATTATTGTAATAGAAGCTGAAAGAACAGGATTATGTAAAACAGTGAAATAACATACCTTAAAAGAAGAGGCTGTATTGAGGAACATTAGAAAGATGATGAGTTTGAAAGAACTAGCAGCCAATCTTTTCTAAAGAGCATTCCAAACACTTGTTTTAATACGATTGAATAGCAATAAATCAAATCAACCACAAATAAATAAATGAATTTTTATTAAAATCTACCGTTGCAAATATGTGAATAATGGTATAAAAAAATTATACTTTAATGATCATTTTGAGATAAAAATTTTTTCAAATATTACTAAACATATTTGGCATGTTCATCTATGCAATATAAGGATACTAATAACATAAAACATGGTGCATATATTTATGTCATTATTATTCTAACAAACACGTACTTTTATCATCATCTTAAATTTAACCCAAATATGTGGTTTTAGAGTGCCACTTTTGATTGAAAACATTTAGTTGTTTATTACTTTAATGATTTGAATCAAAAACTGACCTTAGACCACCAAAATAGATAATGATTAGTTTTATGATTTTTTTCATGGTTAATTTCTAGAACTGGATAAAATATTTTTTATTTTTTATTATACAAAAGTAATGAAACCCTTTAGATTTAGTTTTAAATGAAGTTTATATCATATAATGCTTCAGGCATAAATAAATATATAGTAAATTTAGCCATTAAGTATATAAATAAATCGCGACTAGATTATTTTCATCACTTATTTTTCTAATTATTCTACACCATCAATAATTCGCGTTTTCAAGAAAAAATCCACCTTCAGAATTTCAAAACAAGATGAATTGATTCTGAATTGATAAATGAGCAAATTATCTTCTAAACATGAATAATAAATAATTTTATCACTTGTGATAATTTATTAATATAATACTTTATATTTAAAAGTCTATTATAAGCTGAAAATCCGTAAAGTAAACCAAGATGGAAGTGAAAAAGGTATTTATAAAACACAAATAGAATATAAATAATGTAGTGGATTTACCGCTTTTTTATTATCTGAAGTTAAGTAAAGCAATACTATTTTTATTTGCATATATTCAAAGTAAAAATTCGTATTTAAAAAAACCAGGTGTTGTTATTTTCAATGTTTTCTATTCTTAGGATAATCTTTAATTTATTTTATTCAAATATTTATCTTTTTTTCTATATTACTGAATTCGTTAAATAATTGAAGTGCAAAATATATTGACAGAATAATATTTTTGGTCGTCCCAAAAATTAAATCCTTAACACAGAATACTAATACTTGGTCATTCAAATTTTAGCCTTAAATGTATGGTTTTTCAAAATATGATTTCATTATACAGTTCGAAGTGCCAACTATTAAATTTTTTTATATAGGACCATTTTAAAGAGATATTATTGTTTAAACCTCAGTATTCTTATTAATTTACCAACTGTAATAAAGGATAACATTCTAAAGTTTTTTTTGACAAGTTATTTTTGGAAATAATATTTTCTAAAATACAATTATTGTATTTATTTTTATCTGATATATGCTGTATAATCATGGGTTTTTTAAGTGCAAAAAATTTATTTAATGGTATTGTACATTGCTTCTGATATGATTATTATTTAACTACCAAATATTAAAAATGTATGATTATTATTTTACGTCTAAAAACCTTTCGAACTCTTTATATATCTAAGTTATTTATAAATGGTTATAGACGTAAGTATAGGGGTGGTGTCATGGTTTAACAATACTCTGTATAGTAAAAATGCCTATGCCTTTTTCTCGTTAATTCAAATAAAATTTCACTCCACAAAGTTCTTTAAAGCTATCATCATTCCAATAAATTTATCCAATATTTTCATTGGAATTTTATTTAGTATACTAGGTTAACTTTTTTTCTACAGATAAATAAAAAGGTTTTTCTTCAGTAGCATTTTAACGGGAATGCACTTTCATGAATAGAATCTTTCTTAGAATAAATTATTGGCCTAAAATTTAAATTATGTTACAGATGTCTTTTAACTTCTCATTAACGTGAATAGTATTTTTCTAAAGGGATTATATCAAGTTAATTACATTTTTCATGTTATTGATGGTTATATATAAAATATAATGATTTTGCTATGAATGTGTTTTTTTATTATATTTTTCAACTTTTTTAAGCGTGCAAAGTGGTGAATATATTACAGAAAATAACAAAAAGACAATATTTATAATGTCATTCTTCAAATATGTTAAATCGCAGCGATGACTTAATTTCATATAAAAATAAATGGTTTTGAAATTTAATAACATCTGCATATAAATTCCCTATCTTGCGAAAAAATTTACGGATTTTAAATTATTAAGATGTTTTCTCGATTTTTATTTATGATATCTTAATACCAATGTATATAATATGATTTAAATCTATTTCCAAACAAAAATACATTGACATGTAAAAGTTGAGTTGCATACAAAATTAATCAATATTTTCCGCTCAAAAATATATCTAAAAACATCGGATTATTTTATATTCATAATTTTTTAATATGATCATGAGTTTTTTTAACCTCATATGTAAAACATATATGAGCATAAAATAGGTTAATTTGTGGCAAAAAAATATACATAGATACGAAGGGAGATTTAAAATCCCACAATAACGATCATATAACACGAAAATAGATGTATGAAATATAATGGTCGATTTAAATGATTTTAGATGTAGGTATAAATACCGAAGTAGAGTTCATATTTTATATATTTTGCGATAATAATAGTCTATTTTAGTTTCCATAAGCGCGTATTTTTTTTTACAGAAATTTATTTTTTGAAAAAATGTAATTTTTAACAAAAATAGGTTTATATTGTAAGGATTCATAATGCTGGAAATTAGTCTTGTAATATAATTAATAAATCATAAATTCCTAACTTAATATATTTATATCATTGAATTTTTCTTTTGATATATTTTCATATTTAAAATTAATCATCAACATTAAATTTATTATTCAATCATATTTAAAGGTGTTTTTAAATTTATAGAGAATTTAATGAATTTGCTTCTGAAAATATGATTATTTCTTAAACATAGATACTTTAAAAAGCTTAAGATATAATTTTTATTTTAGAATCTATAAATTTTAGATTTTTAAATCATAAAAATCAAAAATAGCTATTTAAGTGTTATTTCATTCATTTATTTTACTATGCAGAAACATAAAAACCGAGCCTTTTAAATAGTCTAAGCTTATATAATTGTTTCAATGGTTTAACCTTGATTTTATTTTGTATTTTGTATTCAAATACTGATTTTGAATCGATATCTCAATAATTAAACCGTTCCAATAGATATTTATTTCATTATCAATTAGTTTTTAAAATTAAATAGTATCCTTTTTTTCTTGCGTATTATCTAAAAAAAAATAAAAACTGGTATAACAATTTTAAAACATTCTTTATAGATTGAGATATTCAAAAAACCATTATATATTGATCTTTTCTAAGAATCCCAGCTAGTAGTTTTAAATTATGTATAAAGCTTCTTTTACTATTATTGCTGAATAAAATTTAATATATGGAATCATAAAATACAATTTTTTGCAGACTCTTGAGTTTTTTAGCACAAAAAAATTTTTATATAAATATGTCTATCGATTTTTGTAATTTAAATATAAAAAGATTAGAAAAACTTATACAGATTGAAGCTACTATTACAGTAAATTTCAGCTAAGAATTAATATTTTTTTCGAAAGCTTATTTTGGATCAATAAATATTTTATTTTTTGTCTTATTACAAACTTCTAAGAGTAAATCCAACAACATCAAGAGAACACGGTTGATCCGATTACCTAGAAATATAATTTTAAACAAAAATTGGGTCTTAAAAAATGAGAATTATTGAAGAAGATGCAAAAGAAGAGAATTTAGACAATGAATAAGATTCAATATGCCATGGGAAATTAATCACTCTATACCTTCAGAGAAAATCTACTATCACAATGCCAAAATTAAGTCATAAATAAAAAGACATAACTAAAAAATTAAATACAGGTTAGGAACAATCTATTTATTGATTATTTTTTTTATAAACATTTAATACCATACAAGAAAGCAATAAATTAAATTTAAATTTAAATATAAGAGAATATAATTTCAATTCTGCATAAAAAGAATGAAATTTTCATCATGGTTCAAAAATAATCGCAATTCTAAGTATAAAATGGTTTCGGACATTTTTTATTGTATTGATAATTTTTTTAAATTTTACATATATCTTATCTTCCAGATTATATTGAAATAGAAAGTACAAACATCTTTAAAAATTCAAATTTGATATGCCTAAATATTATATTAAAATTTTGCGGATTTGATGCAAACTATTAATATTTTAAAGCATGTAAACATTCATATCACATAAAAATCCAAAAATTTGATTATATTTAGAAAAAATGTTTTAGAAAATTTTAATGTAGCATGAACTTCAGATTCGAGAATTTGAACATGTCAATATTAAAAGTGATTTTCTGTACTTATTGTAATTTGAAAAACATAATTCTGTTTATATTTTGTAAATTCACTTTTGGGGAAGTCCACTAAAACATGCTAAATATTTAACCAATTCTTGTCTTAACATTTTAATTAATAAAAAAAGCTATATAATAATTCTGCATAGGCTAATACAGAGAAAAATAACGCTATTTGTTGAATGAAACTTAAAATTAAAAACCACAAGTGGTATAATACACGATAATACATGAATTTTCCACATAATTGATCTTTATATAACCTTAAAGGGTTATAGGATAGCAGTCTTTTAATTATAGAAAACCAAAGTAACTATACATTTAATTTATTTGAGCGCTAGTAGTTAACTATTTTTTATAAAATAACAATTTTATCTTCTGTATTGAATGAAATTACCTATATATCTTTGTTTATAAAAATTTAAAATTTTTTTACATCTGATATACAAAATATTTCAATTTTTTATTATTTGGTAAACTTACTTTGAATTTCAATAGTTTTAGATTACATTAATTATTTTTTACACAGCTTGCTAGGATCTTTCCAAATCTTCAATATTATGTCTATATAAATCTAGAAACAGACAATGAATCTCAAATATATATATATTTCTAAAAGGATTCCCTCTATTTTGGTGTAATTTATTTATGGTTTCTATATATGTTCTTGATGATAATTTTTTCTTCATCCATTTTACATATTGCCAGTATTTTCTGTTTTTATGGTAAATATCTAAAATATAGGGCTTTGTAATATTTAAATATAGGTACAAGGTATTTAAGTTAAATAACGGTTCGCTGCGTTGCAAAATTTACAGAAAAAACGTAAATCTATATTTAAATTATTTTTTTCGGCAAAACAGAAATTTTAAGTATGAATTTACGGCAATTTCATTTATCGGAGACTCATTTTTCCATAATCTATAACGTGAAAAACTTATCTAAATACATAAGACATTTTAGACATGAATATTTAATTTATGTCAAGATTGGAAATGTATATTTTGCAGACTTGAAAGTGCTATTTTATGTTTGAAAGTCTAAATTGATGAAATAAGAAGACAAATTACACACTTTTACTAATTTTTTACTTTTATCAACTTTATTTATGTACATTTAAAAAATTTCATTTGCAAAGACATTCAAAAAAAGTTATATTTTTGATAATTGGATAAAAATTTTGCATATATATTTACATATAAACATACTTTTCTAATTTACAAAAGAATTTGCGTTATTTAAAATTTCATCTTTTATGTTGTTTCTGAAAAACCATGTTCTATTAAAAAATAATTTTAAATGAGTCTTTGCAAACGAAATCAACCAGCACTCTAAAAAAAATGCCGAACAAAGCTCGGAAACAAAAATAAGGAAATATTTAAAGCCAAATAAAAATCAATAAGAAATCTTATCTAATTATGAAATTAAAATAAAATAAATTCTTTATATGTATATAATCATTGAATTATATGAAAGAAGATTATTTTAAGATACATATAACAAGTTCTTCTGTATTTATCTTATAAAAAACAGAATTTATGCTCAATTTTTATCTTAAAAAACCTAGATAAATATGAAATTTATGAAAAAATTAGAAAGGCAGTAAATATAAACAACGTTGAAAGCAACCTATATATAACGATCTAATTTTTAAAACACTTCTAAGGTTTTTTATATAATATACCCAGCATAAAGATCTAACAAATCTATCCTAAAAACATAATGTTGTAGATCAATACAAAGCCCAGAAGCGTGTTTTATATTGAATTTATTGATTATTAAAGCAATTTGTGATATAAATTTAGTGAAAAAAACGTTACAATATAAATAACTAGGTACGAAACATCAAATATATTATATTGCACGGGTTATAAGCAAAATCATTGGTACTTATACCAAAAAAATATTATATTATTATAATCTTAACAATACAACCTGGGAAGTTGTCTTTTTATTTTTAGGTGAATATAAATTATATTTCTATTATAATAGAGTTTTTTCTGGAACTTATTTTGATAATTTTACCGTGTAGTTGGCATCTAATTTATTGACTGTTTTCAGTCTATTTTGCTCAATATATTATTTTTTGACTATTCGGGGCATTTTATATAATAGCATTCGCATAAGTTCTTATTATGCTTATATATCATCTATACTTTATATTTTTTTATTATAGTATTTATTATATTGCATAGCTCTCTTTTTATTTTTATTCACTGCAAAGTTATATTTATCTAATTTTTCATCATATGAACAATTTTTTATTTAATAGCACATAAACAGAAAATTTAAACAGAGGCTAGCATTTTTAGCTAGATTCAAATCTTTAAACCGATATATTCTATGTTTATTTATAAATCTTTAATGGGAAAGATTTTTTATATTTTATCTGGATATTTTGCTTCATTGTTTAATCATATTACAAACAGATTCTGCTGTGTTATTATTATACAATAAAAATTTAATCTTTAACATACAGGTGCAGATCAATACTATATAATTTATTGATTGTTAAGGGATAATTTTTCAAAACTCTTTATGTTTGCATGGGCAAAACTTTAGATTACTCTATATTACAGATTCATTGTATATTATTTTTAAATTTATTATCCTTACAGTCTATGCTCGATTTTTCTTTTAAACTCGCGACTTATACATTCAAGTTGTTATCCAGAGAATTTTTTTCGCATACTCTTTCACTTCCGTCGGCATCCCAATTCCTAAATATACGACTTATGGTATTTTGTGATCATCCCATCTAAAGCTATAATGCATGGCACTATTCGAGTCCCGAATATGCAAATAAAGCGGATTTTACATGCGTAAGAGCCGTTTTTATAGTTTTAATATCTCAACAATCGTCAGATTAATAAAACAAATTGTACTTTCTTCTAATAATGAGGTAAAGTTTTTATTTTTGCAGTAAAAATATAAAGTCAGCCATGGAATAATTTAATATTTGTTTTCATTCTGGTATCTTTAATTTTCTCTGCTATTTCGTTTTCTATTTCCTTTGTCTAATTGATATTTGTAAAGTTGAATTTCCTTGTGTGCATAATGTATATACGCCTATTCATTTTGTTGTATCTTTGTTTATGGTGATCACCAAGCATTCCTTTTAATCAGTTAATAAATAGCATGGTGTTTTATATGCTTCTTCACATTATTGGCATTTATAATTTTCCCGCAATACATATCTATCCTCCATGAAACAAAATATTGCTTCTTCTTTAGGAATAGCGTTATAAATTTTAGACCGTCTTATAATTCATATGTCTCAATAATTGTGTTATTTTTGATACTAGAAGGCTTTCGATTTAGTTTTTTATCTTTTATTATACACATTAAACTTTATTTCTGTTTTAGCCCTATGGATTTTTGAACTTCCACTTAGTCATAATACATACGTTGATTAATTATGAATGCTTTTTATTTTCTTGTTCATTTCGCCCATGCTGCTCTTCTCATTATATATTTATTCATATTTGGGAAGTTTCTTGTTCGCAGAAATTTTTTTTGAAAAAATTTTAATGCCTTATAGTTCTTTCTTTATGTTCATCTTATAAAAAATATAAAATTTCATTATTTTTTTGCTGTACACATGAATACATCCATCAGAACTTTTCTGATATAATAATATATTGCTGAAAAGTTTTTTGTTTCTAATATAAGATAGTTATATGTGAAATTAGGGTATTTTCAAACCTTTTAAATGAGTTCTTGCCGTTAATATTAGATTCGAAACTCTTAATATAATTTCATCACAAATCTTGTCAAATTTCATCTTTTATTGATTGTTTACGTTTATTTGGAA
Organism: Rhyacophila brunnea; assembly: GCF_057557595.1. Classification (NCBI taxonomy): domain Eukaryota; kingdom Metazoa; phylum Arthropoda; class Insecta; order Trichoptera; family Rhyacophilidae; genus Rhyacophila; species Rhyacophila brunnea. Next base: position 1,961,348 of record NW_028233337.1, read on the forward strand.
TTCCGAAGTATTTATATCCATTCTCTCTTCCAATATATTTGCATATTCGCTACACGCGACATGATTTAGTGCCGTTTTCAATTAATTTATTTTGAGATTTCTATATCTTTAGTCGCAAGCTTTAGATCAACATGAATACAAAATATTTATATTATAAAAACTTTCATCTAATTGTATACTTACATGGGTTTTCTTTATACAATCTATTAATGGCTTCAAGCCCAAAATAAATGGAAAAGTTAATAGAGTATAACTTACCTCTAGCCCTTTAATCATATTTATGTTTCTACCTCTTTTCTATTATAATCTACTGAAATTTTTCATTAATCGTTATCACATCTATTAATCCGTTTTATAAGATTAAAATTTTCTAATTCAGTATTCGAATGATGTAAATATATTGGGTCACAAGTATTTTTTACATCAATCCTTATAGTAATCAGTTGTTGTCATATTTCAATTTTTTTCATGTTATAAGAGTTTGCCTTTTAGCTCCAAATAGCTGTAGTATGATAGCCAGTTTATTTTTATATAAAAGGCTATATCTTTCTACTTCCTGGTGTGGGTTTCTGCTATCACTATATTTGACAATTAATGAGATTATTTATGCGGGTTATATTTGCGAACTAACTTTACTTTATAACATTATCTTTTAAAATAAGATATGTTGTTCTTTCACGAATCGCTCATTCTCTATTTTTATTCTCAAGCAAATTTCAGTGATTTATCGGTGCAAACATATCATTTTATCCATAAAAGGTAGTATATACCGTCAGATACTGTAGCTTTTCAATAAACAAGTAGTGAAAAATGGTTTCAAACAAATAAAAATTACTAAAACAGACCTTTACATTCCATTCTATAATAGAATCTTATATATATTTCAAATGTTTTCCGTAATTATCTATTTCCCATATGATTCTTAAAAAAAACATTGCAATTTGGATCTCATCAGCTTTTGTTTCAAATTAATCACCCATATTTAGTGTGCGATAAAACAGCCTTCTTTTTAATATATGGCCAGCTGAAACACCGATCTTATAAGATATGAATCATCTGTTCACTTTTTATTATTCATTAAAATCATAACTTCAAGATCATCCGTTTTTCAGTCTTAATTCTTAGTCAATCGCATTATCTTTCTCAAACTTTCTATTTTTTCTTGCCTTATAAGAGATCTCTAGGTCCGCTTTTACGTCTGTTAGTCGCAATAATTATCTTCTTTCTAAGAAATATAATATTTTTCAAGCCTTTAGATGTTTTCTGATGGGCTCCTTAAATTTCAATTGTACTCTTTGTACAAATTTTTATATCATATTCATAATATTAGGAGGGATGTTTCTAGTTTTTGCCTTAATAAAATTATTTATATTTCATGCAGATTTCGCACTTATCCTATGAAATGTTACTTTGTTATTTCCTTTGCAGTCTTTTATATTTAGATCATAAATTATTTGGAGATTTTGTGATAAAGTAATTAGCATTTCTTAAAACCTATTTCTTTCATACAGTTTTTATTGCTGTCTATAATGTCATGTCTGTTTATCATATTTTTTGAAGTTTAGAAATCAAATTCTTGAACAGGCTCTTCCCACCACTTTGTCCGCTAGAATTTAATTTTTTAGCCTTTTTTATTTGTTGCAAATAAAAGTGCAAATATAATTTGTCTAAATATAAATTCTTGATTTCGAAACTAGGGCGTATCATACCTTTAAAGCGTAGAAGAATTTTTTCATAGCATCCTTGAATATATAAATATTTTGATAAAATTTAATTTCTTATGATTGTGTCATAATGTGTATTTTCGAAGTATTAGATTTTTTTTGTAACTTTTAATTTCTCTTTTCGGTCTTAACAGAATCAATTCCGATGTTTTTACCTATATTTCATCAGAGTCATGGTTTTCCATTTATCCCGCATAAAAGTTCAACAAAAAATATATATTGAAATATAAAAAGTTAAAATCAATTCTTTCACACGAAGTGAATCATATATGCGGGACCTTTATTAGGATGATGGAATTCTTAATTAATAAATATAAAAATTTTACACGCATAAATAAAAATTTTAATTTTCTATAGGGTAAAAATAAAAAAAGATAAAGGCATTAGGCATTAGGTCCCTAAAAAAACGGGTAAATTCTACAGTAATAAAAATATAATATGGAACGTCAAAATAATTTTTAATCAATTGAACAATCAAATTATTATGTATGTGATGTTTTATAGTGTGTATTTATTATACTCATTATGTATATATGCAAGTCATAATAATAGCATCTGCTTATTAAATCATATATAACCTTAAATATCAATAGAAGAATATTAAAGCTATCGATTTTGCTTATTTTATTTCTCCAAATTATATTAGATATAAAGAATTGAATCTAAACTTTCATGATAGCTTTAAATTTTCCCAAAATTATATCTGCTAAAAAATAATATGGAGCTATAAGTATTTCTAATTTTACCCAAATGCGAACATAATTACTAAATAGAAGTTAAAAAAATAGTTTTGAGTGCTGGAAACACAAATATATAATTTATAGGACAAAAACGTGAAGAAATTTTAGTCAAAGTTTATTATAATCTTTTGAAATATTTATTGCGAATATCTGCAAATGCAGAACTTATGAAAAAGATATTTATTGTCAGATATACATTCAATTTGTATAAATGATTATATTTAAAATAATTAAAAAATATATATTTATATTGCAAACTTGGACTCCGAAACTTATGAACGTTCTATTAGGTTGCCCCAATGAATTTCTTAATAATAAAACACCTATTAGGCCAGAAAAAAGCGAAATATTTATTTAATTCGATTTATTCTGTTATAAATTTAACATCATGTCATTATTACCAAAGTTTTATGAATTTAAAATATGTAAGCGTGTGAAACTAAATACTGCTTTAAGATTGTCCTTTTTTTCTTCCAGAATGTAAAATAATTCAATAATAATTATAAAAATCTATATACGGTTAAATATTGACTTCAAATTCTTTCATTTTGGGTATAAGCCCCCTATTTTGATTTTATAACATAAGTATTAACGGTGTTTACTATGCCAATCGGGTCACCACTAAGGGAAAACATCCCCACTAAACAATTATGACGTTGATTACTCGAAAATATATTCCATAATCAGGTCAAGTATATTCAGCGGCATAATAAAGTGTATGACACTAGCCGTAAACTTTTTTTTAAATCAGGTCAACATAATGGTAATTGCTGTATCCTTTGCAGCCAGGCGGCATTAATACCAGTTTGGTTCCAATAAATTTCTTTAAATAATGAGTAACTCGGAATTTAGTCATTTAAACTAGATAATAGGCTATAAAATTTACACCACTCGAGTATCGCTACATATTACACCATATAACATGCGTTTATGTGTTATTTAAAAAATGAAGGCAAAAATTTGCGAAAAAAATGAGTGTTTGATCTGTTAGTTCTTAAATCTTGACGGAATGATTTGACAGGCATTAAATTGAACAAGTATAACAAATTTATACATGCAAAAAGGATACTAAATCTTGTATAAAATAACCATTAAGTTTTAATAATAAATCAGAAAGTATAAAAATTAAAAAAAATACGATCGAAATATTTGCAGCGGCATTTAATCATATTATTAATCATCTAATTATCTTATAATTTGTTTAAAGCGTTTTTTTCATAGAAAAATTGTGTGTATGAACCATCATTTTAATATTTATGTATTATGGAAATGATATAATAACATTATATAAGTTAGAATTTCAGTTTCTTCTATGTACAAATAATTGGAAAAAATTACATAAGTATTTCTGCAAATTTTTATTTCATGTATAATAATTTGGTACAAAAAATACAGTTTCCTTATGTTCTAAGCTAATTTTACAAGTCAAGATATTTCTATACAAAGATTTTATCCCGAAATCCAAGTAATTTAGTGAAGCATATAAATTTTTATATACTGATCACAATTCGAACTGTAAAAAAAATCCTTTAGTCTTATTTAATTTGAAGTTGAGCAAAAATAATTTTAAATGACTTTCCATCAGAGTTTCAAATTAAAAAAAAAATTTGTAATTTTAAATTTATAGCGCATAAAAACCAAATGAATAAACTTTATATTATTGTTTTGATTCGAGAGGAAAAATATACTATAAATTATTTGGATATAATATCTTCTATTGTTTTTTTATCTGATTGATTCACAAAAACATTATAGTTTAGTTCATTTATAAGCCTGTATATCTTGCATAAATAATGCACTTAAGAGTAGACCTATGCTAAAAATAAATAAATTACCCAATATTAGATGGAATCAGGGATGATGATTTTAATCAAATGCAAGTTTTAATGAATAAATTTTTAATATGCAGCTGATGTAAATTATGAGATAAGACTTAAACTATAAAGGTTTATATATGAACTTGAAAATAAGAATTTGAATATTATGCATAAAAATACATCTTTGATGCTACCATGCATTTTATTCGCACAATAAATTATGATAACATAATTCTATCTTTTAAAAATTAGCTTGAAAATCGAATTTGAATATTCAGTTACTTGTGATGATAATAAAAAATTTCTATTTAAACTTATATTGATGAATTTAATGTGTATTTTTGTATTAAAGATAAAAGAACATCATTAAGAAGATAATTCGAAACCTGTTTGTGTTAACGGTGCTATTTTATATTGATATTTTCATGTTTTAAAATAGCTAAAATTATTTAAAATCTTAGTATTTTCTTTTTTAGATCTGCCACACGCCTTGTCAAATTCGAGTAAAAATATAAATCTGTGTTTAAACCCTAATATATAAATTTATAAGAATTATATATATATTTTTTATTTTGAATACATATCAAACATCCAATAATATTAACAAAGCACGTATATTTTTTTAATTCTTTTAAAAATACAAATTGATGGTGATTTTATAATATGACCAATATCAAAGCCCGAGCTTTTGATTTTTAGAACAGAATGCAAAATTAAAGATTTAGTTAAGATAGTTCAAAGGCATCATATATTTTCTGTAAGTATGGATGGTCAATAAATTAATTTTGAAATTGAATTTATGCCGACAAGACTTTTTCTCGCAATTTTCAATTACAAATTTCTAGATATGTTAAGACGAATATTTATAAAAATTTGATTTTCTTTTGAATATATATAGATTTTCATGTCTGCTTTTAAATAATCAAAATTCACTCAAAAATGATTTTGGAATACAAAGACATATTTATAATCTAATAAAAGTATATAAACTAAAAAATTTTGATGTGAGCTTATAATATTACAAAATGAAAAAAAAACTATTGGGACATCAATTCAAGTATATAATGGTATTTTTTGTTTTGATTATTGAATACAGTGGTTGTAGTTAATTTTCATGCCGTTTTCGAAGTTCCCATGCGTATCTTAAAAAATATTATCAGCTTAAATCAATGCATGTATTTTTTATGCATGTTTAGATCCCAATTAGCATACTATACTATTTTAAGGGAATAATAAGTTATTTTTCGTGCTTTATTACTGTATAAAAGAGCTCTATGTAAAGTTATAAATATTCTTCAGCAGTTACCATGGAATATTTTAATACAACACAAACATTTTTTTCATTACTTATACTATATCACTTATATATTTTTAAAATAATAAATGCGAAGTTTTAGATAATATAACTTCCATTGATATTAGTGGTTTACGTTTTAAAGAAGAGATAATAATGGGTTTTAATCATTTAAATTTCGATGCCATTGTACATTAAAATTGAAATATTTTATTATATTGCTACAATATGTCTTTCGTGTATACACGTGGTTATTATAAATGAGGTATTTATTGAACACTAGACTTCTATATATTAATATAAACAAAAAAAATCACATTTAAATAAAAAAAACAAAGATCGCCCTATTAAAATGTATTTATACAACTTAATTATATTCTTTTGGTTATGTAGCTCGAAGGGTGATACAATAGAGATGATCAAACATTCTATCAATGACTTAGGGTCTTTAGAATATATCGAACTTAAAAACTATAACTATATAAAGGAATTATTACCTGTTATTGAGAAAGAAATGATTATTTGTTTTGAAAAGGTGCACAAAAGATGCTTAAAACACCTGCAAAAACTGTTTTCCAGATACACTGAAGATTATTTTTTGATAAAAAGTAAAGTTCCAGGTGAAATATCGAAAGAAGTGGCCATAAAAAATATAATAAATAAAATAGACTTTCCAATAATTAACTTAATAAATTCCGCACCCGATGATGTTAAGGAAAAGCTACTCTCAGGATTTACTAATGTAAAGAAACCAGAATATGATCAAACAAAAGAAAAATATGAAAAATTTTTAAATGAGCTTAGTATAAACAAAATAAGAATGTTAAACTCAAATTGGGGTGATAAAAACTTGCATTCAATTCAAAACGAGTTAATTGATCATATGATGAAAAATATGATAGTTATGGTTTGTTACTATATTCCATGTAAGAATGATATTTACAACTTTTTATTTAGTCACCTATATTGTAATAACTTTGGAAATGAATCATTTCTGGATCAGTACTTGTCTATGAACAACGAAACAGGCATAATTACAGCGATTGAACGAGCTACAAATTTAAAAATATTAGGGAAAGTGAGGTCTGCGAAAATTGAGGAAAATGATAATTTCGATTCCTTAGAATTGGCTAGTGACATAATTAGCTATATTTATCATGATGATGTTTTTGTCGATGATATAAAAAATATAGAATCATTTTCCAAAATAGAAAAATTTTCCTCAAAAAACAAATATAAAAATCTTGATTTTGTCGATAAAGGAATTGTACATAATTTAGGAACGAGATTAGATGAATATCTGGGTGCATTGGCAGATGAAAAAACGGAAATGTCGAAATTAAATGTTTTGCTCATCGAAATTGATATATTTGAAGAACTTGCTAACTCGATAAATAAGGACAGATATAATACATATCTCGAATCTTTTGTTGGTTGCTTAAATTGCTTTCGTTTTGGGTTAAATTCCGAAAGAGATCGCAGAAAATCAATAAATGAGGAACTAAATATTGCAGTTGTATTCATATGTGGACATTTTGATATGAATATAACACCCTTAATGCATTCGAGCGAAGAGCTGTGCCAAAATATTGAGTACAAGTTTTACTATAATAGTTTTGTACAGATACTTGATGGATTTATTAAAGCAAATGGGTTCGGAAAATTTGAATGGGCAGAGCATGATACAAATGTTCATAGGAGTGCAATCGATATTCATGAGTTGCTAAAATATATATTTAGTGATTATATCGAAGAAAAGATTACGATGCAATAAAAATATTCTAGAACCCATTGATTATAAAAATAAATCACCAACCCTGGACTCATTACGTTTTCTTATCGATTTTTGTTAGGTTCACTCTTTCTACTGAAAATCTAAATCCATGTAAAAAGATGTAAAATTACAACCTAATAATACTATAGCATGTTATAATTTAAATATTTTTTTCGTGTTCTAATTGTGTATTTTGAGTGTTGTTTTTTCTTCTTCGATCTTAACTTTATTACTTTACGGAATATATCTTATCTATACCTGTTACGATTTCTTCTTCTCTTAAATTAAAGATGATATTATTTCAATTTGACCATTTTCATCGGGTCATCGCTTCTAGAAAATATCTTCTTTTGCCAATACTGGCTTTGATCATTTGCTCTTGAGTTCAAAATATAGTCAATATGTTGAAGCGCTATCCTGTGTATGTTACAAGCTAAAAGATTTATATTAGTGTTTGTCAGTCTACGATTGTTTACTGTATTATTTGCATTGGAAGGCCTTAATTACGTGTTTGGTAAAGTAACAACTCTTTGCGCGTTTAAAATTTGGTTACTAAAATATTTTAATTTAAGATTTTGGTCGAAAATTGCACAAATAAATCATTGTAATTAGTTTCTTCTCTTAAATTCTCTATTTCTTAGAAACATACCATTTTGGATTATCAATAATGATACAAAATCTTAAGAAAAAAAATATAAAATTGAATCAAGAAAGATAAACCTATAAAATAGAAATTGTGTATAAAAGAACATACCATACGCAGCGAAAAAATGCAGCAGATTTCCGAATTCAATAAACGGTCAATGATCTATGAGATACATTAAAATAACACAAAAAGCTATGAACAGAAGAAATAACAAAAAATATATACAATAACATCCATACCAATGATAAAACACCATTTTTATCTTTAAAGTAGAAAAAATCTTCACTATCAATCGTAATGGAGCGAAAAAGTGGAAGCTATCAACATTGGGAAGTTACATTTGAAAGAATTGATGATCCAGAGGTTTTAAATGTCCATCAATTGCGAATATTTGCGAAAAACCAAGTTTATATATAATAAAAGAAACCATTTTTTTTAATTGTACAAAGGTTCAAAAAAACAAAAATTTGATATTTTATGCTTGTAGTTATTAAATTATACCAAAGTATGCCATATAAAGCAATTAAGAATTTGCAACTGTTTTCTAAAAATATTTAAACGATTCGAATACCATTTAATAAGAGTATAGATTCAAAAGGTTCGAACAACACAATAAATTTTTTTGTTAAAGGTTTTTTATAGAGTAAGTAAATAAAGTTTCATACATTTATTTGACTTATTTTTAGATTTAAGACTACAGAAGATACATTTATGCAATCAATAATAATCAAAGCTTCACGATTTATATTTTACATTAATTCTAATGGTCTTTTGTTGAAAGGATAATTCGAAAAAATAAAATCTGTAGAAAATGACACAATTTTTATTTTATTGCCTTTAAATATATTATATCCAATACTAGTTAATACATAATTTTAAAAATTTCTTTTTATACTTCACAATGAAATGTTCATTTTATGTTACATTAGGGTAATTAATCACACAAAGCCCAATTTAATGGGTAAAATAATATAAATATGGGTTTTAGCGTTTAAAATATTCAAAAAAAGAGTAAATTTGATTTTATTGCAGAAAATTCAAGCTGCATGTCGCAAATAGCAAATGTGTGAAATAGTGCAATCTGGACTTACAATCTGCGAATAAAATATTTGTGCAAAAAATATTTATCTTTAAAGTAATTTTGAGTTAAATACCATAAATAATGCCGATTGTGAAAATCATTAAGCATTTAAAGGCTTTCAATATTTAAAATATGGAGCTTACAGTGAAATTTTAAGTTGAAGGTTAAAAATATCGATTTGATCGTAAAACTACATTACTATCGATTAAAATATTTAAAAATGCAAAAAAAACCAAGAATATATATTTTATAGTGGTTCTCATCATATTAATTTGCAAAGTTATGTTTAGATTTTATATCTTCAAGCATTATTCCTTAGATTATTCTTGCGAAACTATTGTTATTTTAAAATTTATGGCACTAAGAGGGGTAGTTTAAGTTCCATTATTGAAAATAATCTAATTTGATGGCTTCAAAAGATATAAAAGGAGCAAAAAAGCAATTTAAGATTTGATATTTATATATTAAATTCTAGTGACTTTAAAAAATATATAAAATTCTTTAGAAATAAGAATTATTACAATACCAATAAAAATTTCTGTTTATTTTTGATGTTTTTAAGTTATTAATTTTCGAATGAAACAATTTTTCGTAAAAATAAATTAGTGCACAAAAAAAGGTTTATTTTACATAAATTTTTATTATTTTTGTTATTTTATTTTTGAAATGAATTTTTGAAATATTTTTAAAATTACAATAATTATTGTAATATATTAGGATTTATATATTAAAATTCAAGAATATAAATAAATAATATTGATATTTTCTGTCTTCTTTTATAAATTAAAGAAATCTATTGGGTAGTTGATATTGAATTAAGTATTAATTCCAGCATTCTATTTCTTCGAAAGGATGATAATTTCTCTATTAAAAAACACCAAAAGTAGAGTAATGCTGCTTGAAATATCAACTATTATTAAGATTATAATAAACGCTCGTTTGTATACTTAAAAATAAATATTTTATTTAAGTTTCGTATAGATGTTTCAGAATTCATTTCTAGTTGATCATATTTCATGTTAAAAATAACGCAAAATACTAGTTATCTTTAAATGGGAATAGAGTTTTTGTTTATTTCTTTGAAAAAATATCAACAGTCAGCATCTTGACTTTTATATTAGGGTTTTCGTGACGAAGGGCTAATATACATCTCAAATAAATAAATTATTATTTAAAAATCATAAAACTTAAAAAGATGTAGAAGATAAGCCTTAAATCAATTAGAAATAAAAAAAATTCATATCTTCACGAACACTACTTTAAGATGCATAAAAAGAATATAGATTTGGCTTCTACTCTTACGAAATATATAGAGATTATATTAAAAAAATAACTATATAATATAAAGATTTTTTTATGGCAAATTAATCTGTTTAAAAATTAAAAGCGCTTGGAAAATCAAAAATCTTAGTTAGCCTACGAAAAATATAATTTAAAGAATTCGAATTGATCAAAAAGAAAATTTTATTATATATAAGAGATCGGTTTTAGCAGAGAAAAGATCACTTTCTCTCGAAAGACTTCCTATCAAAATGGAAATTAAATTATCTTCGATTGATAAAATTCCAAATTATATGCACAGCTACGCACTATATGTAATAGTAATAAAAAGTGAAATTTAAATTTAATCACGGTAGAGCATTATAGTTATTATGCTCAAAGTTTTATATTTTCTTTTTTTATCGTTTTATTAAAGCCGTTTTTTTGTGAAATTAGAGGCCAACTGTCCAGTTAATTATTTAAACACATATTTATGAATCTTGTGATGGTTCCACAGTGTTTCTTTCTTTTATTAATATTAAATTAATCAATATTAACTTTAACAGCTTTTAAGAGTATAAATTAAACACCTAGTAAACAAAACAATACTGCATGTGCTGTTTTTTCGAAATACTAGACATATTTTTTTAAGATGAAAACGGCATTTTTCTTATGGGGATTTGAACTTTTTTACTTATTATTATATGCAAGAATCTATATTAAAAGAATATTTTAGAAACCTGTTGAATTAAATAATTTATTTCGATGAAATACACTACATCTTGCAGCATTCGTTGATTTATTACCCCTAAATTACAAAATCTAGAATTTTAGGTGGCACCTTTCAAAGGGATTCTATTTAACCGAATAAAAATAATCTTGTGCTACATATAAATTATGAAGCCCTAAAATGTAACATACTTTAAGAAACAGCGAGACTTTTTTATTCAACCATTTATTAAGATGGTTAAAGACAAAAAAATTAGCTTGATATTATCATAATAATCTTTTATTATTTTCTTATTCAGCCATAATAAAATCCTATTTTTCATTATAAAAATTTTCAACCATCTTTGATCTGCTATTAGGTTGAGCATAATTTTATAATGTGTAGGTTTATTGATTAAAGTGTTTTTATTTTGTATTTTACCCTATGAACACGATATTTAGTTTTTTAAAATTGAGTCTAAGAAATCCGTTTTGTCTATTTTCTTGACATTTTTAACCCAGATCAAATATATTCAAAATATTTTGAAATATCTTTCAATGATAAAAATATAAATAGCCGTAATATGGTCTACACATAAAATTCACAACTTAAATGTATAAAACGTCCATCATTGTTATCAAAAAGATTTTTTCCTCGAAGTATAATAGGAAAAAACATCCTAGAAGCTGGATATTAAAATTCAGGTTATTTCCTATATAAACATATCCAAAAACTGTTCGATGCGATTTTTTATATAAAATCAACCAATATTTATTATTAAGAATAGAAAATACAAAATGAATCATACTACTTGTTAAAAAGGTGATTTTGCATGATTTAAAACAAAATTTAACAATTGACGAGTCTAATCATATATGTTTGTGTTTTAAATTCATTAAATAAAATATTATTTACTAATTGAAATATTATAATCAATAGGTTGATACATTGTAATTAGATGATTGCAAATTAACAAATAGTTGCGTTTCCTTTAACTCGAAATATCAAATAAAAAAATGCAGAATTCGGGATTCGATTGGTAGATATCGTTTCATCAAGATCAAAAAGTTCAAATGAACTATTATGAATAATTGAAATGCTGATGATGATGCTTATACAATTTTCTTTGGGGCTAATGCCAATGAATGATTATTTTTTTGATCAGACAACACCTTTTAAACCAGGGGATCCACTTATTCGACAAATGAGCGGATTCTATTTTATTCCGAAATTTGGAACACCTCCAAACGATGTTTTGGGAACTAGTGATCGCAATATGTTCTACAACGGAATTTTCGATGGTATGGTTTCAAATAGATTCTTTCCGTTCGGAACATACGGATATGAACATTGAAATAGATTACATTATAATTAAAATTTTTTTATTAAAACAACATGCTTTCTATAAAACGCTGATAATTTTATGAAAAAAATTGCATAAAATTTTAATTTGAACTTGAAAACCGTAAAAAAAAAGAAGCACATGAAGAATAAGCAAACTTTAGGCGTATAAAACAGGCATTGAAATTTTGAACAAAATTTGTGACATAAGTACCATTTAATTTATCAGTTGGTATGTTATTGAGTTTTCTTTACAGTATATTAGTATTAATAAATTTAAAATACATAAATCGGTTAAAATTCACTCAAATTTAATGTAATTATACAATTATGTATCTTTCTTACAATAAATACAATTGTTTTACGAGGTTTCTGTGTTAATGTTAAAAAAATTAATAAACAACATAATAATTTCTTGATTTTGATATTTGATTATCAGATTTGTAAACATTTTCAACGCTACATAAACATTTTTATACTTAAATGATGATTAATGATAAAAATAATTTCAAGAAAAAGGATTTAATAAGGGTTTATAATAACCTCGAAATTTTATAGGGTAGAATGATTTTAGTAACCTTTTTACGGAAACATACAATCACGTGGAATTTAATTTTATAAGCGAATTGTATTGCGTAATAAAATTTTTCAAGCCAAAATACGACGATTTATGGCGCTTTTTTTCAAATAAGTGTTCTTTTAAAGAATCCAATTTATTATTTAAAATTTGGTCGCAAAAAATAATATAAAGCTATGAAAATCCATGAAAAACTTCAAAGTCAATAAATAAGTAGTTCAAAAATTGTGTTTTATATAATAAAAGCATGATTTTAATTCATATATTTTGGGTTTGTTATTCTTAAAATAGATAGGGCCTCATATAGTAAATAAAATCGATAATTTGCACAAAAAAAATATATCATTACATATTTATTTAATATAGAAAAAATTAAAGACTAAGAATATAATTTTTTGATAATAATTTAAAAATAGGATAAATGCAATTTTTAAAAGTAGTCATTTGTTAGACCAAAAAAAAATGAAGCTTATCCCTGATTTTAGGACACTGATTTAAATGAAAATATTTTGACGTAATTTCTCTCATTGGTTTAAGTAATCGTAATAAACACATCAATCTTTAATGGGTACTAATTATATCTCTGAATCATAATTAACTTCGAAATTATGATATTTTAGTCTTCTATAGTGAATCTTTTGCATTTAATATTTTTTTTGTTTCATAGTTCACATTTTTTCTTTATTTTTAAGATTTAAAATCTAGAAAAATATAGTTGTCGGCTGCATTTGATTCTTTATAAGTTTATTTTGAATAGATATTCTTGTATAAGAATCCTTACTTAATCATGCATATAAGAAAATAATATATGTTCGTAGTAAATTCACAATAACTTTCTTAAGGCTTTTTAAGCGTATCTAAGTCTTAGAGGCGTCTTCAAGTTTTAATTAGTGGATTTTGTGGAATAATACATTTTTAAAATCAATTAAAATGGAATTTTTGGTTTTATATCTGAATATTTTGTAAAGCTAATTCTGCATTTTTTTGAAATTTATGTTTATTCATATAAAGATATCATGATATTTTTTAGATTTATCAATTTAATTTTTTATAAATAATCAATATAAATATTTTTCATGTTAAAGGGAATAAAAATAAATTTATGAAAGATAAAATGAGTTTATTTACAATCATATAGCTATTCATCGCGTAAAAACACGATGTATAAAGCGAAAAAAAATACAAACTTTGAAATTGTGCTTAAAAATCATTTTTTATTGTCAAAAATTATTACGTTTCTTTCTTTTCTCTTCTAATATATGCAACTCGCAATATCATTAAAACTTATGTGTACAATCGTGTTCTAAAGAAATATAGAAAGCTTGAACAAAAAAAAATATCCATCGAACGAAAAACAGTCAATTATATAGTGGTTTACCGAGTATAGAATAAAATTTATTAGATAAATTGTCAAACTATATTTTAAATTTGTAACAATGAAAAGTACAAAACAGAATTTCAGTACAGGATCGAATTTTGATATTCCGGAATTTTCGGATATTTCTGGGCAACAGAACAAAAATGCCCGAAATTCTATTTTTTAAAAAAATTCTATGAAGATCACATTTTTATGGATTTAGTACCAATTAAAGTATCAAAACTAACAAAAAAAAACTTCGATCAGAAGTTAAAATATTAAGAAAGGTTTGTGTCTAGACCAAAGACAAATATAGATTGAAAGTGGTGTTGAAATATGATGATATATTGTAGTGTGGGGGAAAGAATAGTCGATATTATAGAAATTCAAAAATTTAACGACATTGAGGAGGAAAGCTAAAGATTAATTATCAAAGATGCCTGTCCAACAAAGCGAAAGCTTATAAAAATAATAAAATACAGAGTTATTTTGATATAATAACTGTTCTAGGCATATATTCTAATTAATTTATTCAACATGGTAAAAAAACAAAAAAAATAAGTTGAATTGTAGATCGAAACATTTAAACAATAACAAATAAACGTTTTTTACGTAAATATACCATGAATCAACAATTAAATAAGTTATAAAACGAGTTTTTTATTTCAAAATGTCGCAGTTGTTTTAAAATTACTATTAACAAATAAAAGATTTTTTAAATTCTCAATATATAAGTATCCTCTGATAAAAATACAATCTATATTATGTTTTTCTTTATTAAGTCAAATTTAATATTATGGTGCTTATAGAATACAGCAGCAAATAAAAAAAAGCATGCAGCTATATTAAATTAAAATCAATAAAAAAAATTATTGTCGTGGTTTTACGGTGATGATTGTAAAGGTTATATAAGCCCAAAAAAGATTTTCTAAATGCTAATGTAAATACAATTATGAGAATATCGTTGATTTTTCTCTAATTAAGCCCTTTCTTGTTATATTATTTGGCAAAAGCATGCTTATCAAATAAATAAAATGACAGATATGAATATAATATGACGGAATATTTGAAAAACTGTGTATTTACGTATATTTTACATCATTGTAATGATCAGAATATTATTCAGTGCGCTTCGAAAAGAGTAGCAGATTTTTGGTTAACATTATTTAAAACAATTTGATTTTAATCGACGATTATTTTAACACAAAAAAATAAATAAATAAATCATCATCATCATCATCGGTTAAACAAAAAAAATAGAAAATGAAGGTTTATTCTTTACAATTTTATAGTATTTAATCTATTATAATGCAAATTATTATTAAGAAAATAATATTCGCTTTATAAAATAATTTAATTATGTTGGAATAAAAAATATATATGTGCGGATATGACCTCAAAGGCACATAAAGTTTTAAAACTAGTTTTTTAAACAGATCCATGCAAACTAATGACAAAATAAAATAAACATAATATGTTTCTATTTAGAATACAAGAAATCATGCAAATAAAAATTTTAAGATATACAAATCACCTTATAATTATTTATAAAACATATATATATATGTGAAAATATGGATTGAGTTGATTCTGGGGCATTTACATCAATAGATCAATTAAACATCCAGCTCAAAAGATGAATTTTTTTAAAATGAATCTTTAGGTGTTATCAGATTAGTAACTATTTAAATAAAACTTTTTAAGAGATATCAAACATAAAAATGGAATAGTTATATTCATTCTGCATATATTTAAGCATCGAATCGTATAGCCTTTATAAATAACTCGATAATTATGGTAAAATTATCAGGGTTACATATTTGTTTTGGAAAAATGAGTTATCACATAATAGAAACTAAATAAACTTATAAAAAGTATAAGTCTACCGAAATCTGTATTAAATTGGATTTTTTATATCTTTAAATATCCAAAACGATCTATAAAATATAACTAGGGTTATATTTGACAGAAAACAATCTTATCGATGTCATTTTTTTGCTTAAACACACGTTTTATATGCTTTACTCTTGTTAAAACTGTGAGTATCTGCAAGCCAATTTTTTTTTCAAAGACCAATGATGTTTAAAAAGGTTTTAATGAATTTTTTATAGCATTATAGTTGAAAATCAACCTACTTTTAAAATTTATGTAGGGATATATTTTTAAAAAATGCAAAATATCTCAACATAACCAATATGAAACTTGAAGTTCAATAAAATTTATAATATCTTAAAATAAAATTTACAAATCGCATATTTTAATTTAAAAGAATTGGTGGTAAGTGAATCAAGGTATTTTTTTTTATCTATTTATAATTCAAATATATAATAAAGATTTTAAGAGATATTTGCATGTATTTTATATTTTTAATTTCACATATAATCAAATATTTAAGAAGAAAATAAATATTTATACTCTTATACAGCAAAATTAGCGAGAAATTAACATAAAAAAAATACATAATAAAAATAAAAGCAATTGAATATATTAAATATTATTCCTGTGTTTTGTGAAGTGTTTTAAGGTTGAATCCTTTATACTGGAATAAATGAATCAGGTAGCACGGAAGAGGTTATGGTATATTAATTATGCATAGTTTGATTTTATTTTTGTCTTTATCTTACAATTCAATCTTTTTTTCATACAATGAATTCTATATTGTTTTTAAAGCTTGGGCAGATTGTGTAGTTAAAAACTGAAAGAAAAAATATTGCTAACATTTGAATATTTAATTCTGTAAAAGCTAAGAAAAAAATAAGTGCAATTTAAACCTAGTATAAATTCTAAAAATACACAATCCAGGATGCATGGTTTAAAAATAAAGCGGTAGAGGGTATCAATTTTTACATAGAACAAAATTTGCTTAATACATGCAAAATTATACTGTAATGATAGAATACACAGTTCCTATTGCCTTCTATATTAACAATTGCTTTAATTTATTTAAAAAGAGAAAATCTAGAAAACGGTAATATTATATTTCAGCAATGGAGGAAAGCTTTCGTCATCTATTTATAAAAAAATGGAATGACGGGTTTACAAGAGATGACACAACGTTCTATCAGAAAACAGTTGATATATTAGATGAAAAAATCATGGAATTATTTTATCTATAAAAATGGCAAATTTATGTCGATGAATATTAATTCAATGAATTTATTATGAAAAGACAGATTATTAACATTTTATGAGATGATGTTAGCATATGTATTTTCTCGGTACATTTAAAAACAATATAAATTAATAAATACTAGCAAATTTTTTTCTAAAAATATTGTCTGAAAAAATGCGAATATACTATACATTCGTTGTTTGTGCATTTATAAAATACAACGAAATCCTCTTTTACCTTCTAAAAATTGTAGAATATGATTGCTGAATAGCCAATTTTTTTTTGTATAATAAGATCAGGTGTATAGCACGAATCCTCCAGTAAGAGGTGGATTCTTGACGCGATTAATTATTAGATTGATATAAAGATTCGTTCTAAAGCCTCTAAATAACTACAGTTGAATTCCAAATATTTTTGTTATTTTGTTGAAATTGAGTATCAGATATAAAAGCATCACTATTAAAAATGTAGTTAAAATGTTAATATTTATCTTAAAAGTAAAAATATGCGAAATTTAAACCATAAAAAAATAGATAATTTATTATTTATTAAAATACAGTAAATCATTTTTAATTTCTTAAGAATTTACCGTATTTCACATGAATTATTTTAATTTTAATGAAGGATTAAAGGTTTTAAATAACATAATGATGCGCTCTAAATTTTAATCGGTGTATTTTTTTTGCAAAAAAATTGTTTTTTTACCTTTGCAACATTATTAGGCTAAGGAATAGTTTAGGCCATGTTTGCGTCTTTAGTTGGACCAAGAATAATAAAAATCATCCCCGTTATTTGAGCTTAGTATGGGACAAAGATTTATAAGATAGGGAGATTTAAATGAGTATTAGCCGGATTTGTTTTATAGAACAATCAAAGGTTTAGCCTATATAAATTCAAGCCGTCAAAAAACACATGAATAAATAAATTGTATTAATTTTCAATATTTTTTTAATTGATCTGGGGTATTTAATCGAGTTTTTATAAACTTTGTTTTTTAATGGGTTGATTTTCTTCTTTTTATGAATTTTATTTAATGAGACGTAGTTAGCTCATTGGGAATATTGCAGAACTTCCAATGCATCTTTTGCCCAGATCTATACACACTAACTGCTCTTCTTCTCTTAAATGATGCGATTCAAGTAGGCTTCAATAATGAGAGTTTGCATGTATGCCACTATTTCATCTAGATTTTTATGTCCTAAATTTATTTTTTATGTAATTTTGTAACCAACTCATCTCAAGCTATCAAGTCAATTATAAATAATATTATTCGTTTTTATTTCCACATTATACAATTTGTTGTAACATGGAATTGAGTTACAAAACAATATCAAAAAGTGTACTAAAAAAACTCGAAAGCACAAACCAAATCGTGGCACATATTAAATATATACGATTGAGGAAAGTCCTCAAACCAATAGGTTTTGAAGAGGAATGGTATCTAATTAAATCTAAGAGAAGAGGATATAGCCAAGAATATAGAGATTTTTGTCCACGGTTATAAATCACTTTATGCTTTAAGAGAAAATCGGAAATTACAATACCGAAATCGATGCATAAATATTAAGATACTAATTTATTTTAATATTTTATTTCATGCGTAATTTTAAGCAGATTGTGTGGTATTTAATTAAAGTCTATTGTAGAACATATCTATTATTTAAATTAAAAATATGTTAAGGGGCTAAAAATCCAGGACGAAGTAGAAGCATACATGCAAGCTCTCACACTTCGCAAGACACTTGAACTTATCTCATACGAAAGAAGAAGTGCAGTTTATGAAGATAGATCAGGGAAAGGTGTCAAAAGATGTAGCAAGATGTTGTGCAATGTTACCAAATGGGCTGACCACGTCTTAATAGATGAAATTGATAAAAAGAGAAACTTTACTATAAATAAAAAATAGTGCGTATTAAAATTTATGGTACCGTACAAATCAAATGGGATGCCGCTGTCACAAAATACCATAGGTCATATATTAAGGAGTTAGAAATGCGAACCGAAGCAAAGTAAGACTCGAAAAATGGATTAGGATTTGAAGGATATAATAAGCCTCGAAACGAGGCTATATGGAAAAATATTATAAATATGATGTGATTAGAAGAATTTACCGAAAGTTTTCGTTGTACGAATATGATAGTCAAAACTCATAAATAAACCTTTTTTATTTTCATTTTTATCTTAATTTTTAGTTGATCAAGCGTTACTAACATATTCAATTGCTAATATATTTATAAATATTTTATCTTCAGTTTTAAATTGAACTAATGTTATTTATTTGAGAGTCAAAACTCATAAATAAACCTTTTTTTATTGACATATTTTATCTTAAATTTTTAGTTAATCAAGCGTTACTAACATATTCATTTACAAATATATTTATAAATATTTTATCTTAAATTTTAAATTTTCATGGGGTATTTATTTTAGTCCTATTATAAAATATATTTTGTTTAAATTTTGTTGCCCCAAATGGAACCATCAAATATTTCATCTCAATTCACTTATGATACTGCAAGTCAAGATCCAAACACGAGCTTCAACACACCTTCGCAGACAGAGACTTATATTCCGGTTGTTGAGACACATCGAGTCCGTGTGATTTGGGGTACTTCGATCAATATCCAAGAAACATCGGACCAATTCAAAGATTTCATTAACAATAATTATATAAATCTTATTTCAGAAATAATCTCATCACAACAGAATCAACCATCTCTTTATATAAATTGTGCCCTTCTTCCACCTTCTCTTTTCAATTCGTTGCATAACTATCCTCTTGATCTGATACCTATTCTAGAACATTCCATTGCCGAGCTTATTTATGAAAAATCACCAACGACAACAATTACAAATATTACACTTAGGCCATATAATATAGGATATTCAGTATCTATCCGATTACTTGATCCTTCTCTTATAGAAAAATTAGTTACAGTGTGTGGAATTGTTACCAGAACATCCCAGATTATTCCATCCCTTATAAATGCCACATATAAATGCCTCTCATGCAAATACACGTATGAGGTATCCACAGAAACTGTGAGTAATCATGTTGATTGTCCAGGATGTCATTCAAAATACACTTTAGCCCTTGAAAAGTCTATGTCGAGATTTATTGATAAACAAATCTTAAAGTTGCAAGAGCTTCCTTCGTTGGTGCCCCCAGGAAATATGCCATTAACAATATCTGTCCATGCACATAATAATCTTTGTGATACCCTTTTTGCAGGTGATCGTATTCGCATTACAGGGGTTATGAGAGTTAAGGGTGTTAAAGATGGCGGAAAAAATGTTTTTATGAAAAGTTCTTTTGATGTTTATGTTGAAATGTTTAGTTTTGAAAGAGAAACTCACGTAGAAAACAATAATAATACAAATAATATCGATGAGAATAATAAAGATACCATCGGTAATGATAATACTGTAAAAGATGAGCATAATCAGGATAAATCTAACAGTGGTAATACTAACGGTGGTAATGCTAACAGTGGTAATGCTAACAGTGGTAATACTAACGGTGGTAATAGTAATCTAGATAATAATTTTAAAGATACACTTTACAATAATAATACATCAAAAAATGATGATACTATTGATAATAATGCATCTAAGGAAAAGTCTTTTATGTCTTTTGTTGGTGACAATATTTCCCACACCCCAAATATCGATCTACTTTCAAAAACAAAAAATCTTCCCCTTGAAATTCTTTATGCAACACTCTCCAACTCAATTGCACCACAAATTTACGGGCACAAAGTAATAAAACAAGCCATTCTTTTACAACTAATTGGAGGTGTAAGAAAAACAAATTTAAGAGGTGATATAAATATTCTTCTCGTCGGGGATCCAGGAATTGCTAAATCACAAATACTGACATATGTGCATAAAATAAGCAACAGAGGAATGTATACTTCAGGGCAAGGATCTTCTGCTGTTGGTTTAACTGCATCAGTTTCAAGAGATCCAGAAACTAAAAATTATATTCTTGAACCGGGTGCCCTCGTTCTTTCAGACAACTCGATTTGTTGTATTGATGAATTCGACAAAATGAACGATACTACACGTGCTGTTCTTCACGAAGTAATGGAACAACAATCTATTTCAATCTCAAAAGCAGGAATCGTAACTTCATTAAATGCAAGATGCAGTATTCTCGCATCATGTAATCCAATTAAAAGTAAATATGACCCCAAAAAAAGCATTATCGAGAATATAAACTTAGTTCCAACTCTTCTTTCAAGATTCGACGTTGTTGGAATTATGATCGACAAAAGTGACACTGAAAACGATAGAAAAATAGGCGAACACATTGTGGGATTCTATGGAAATGAATCCACAAATAATACCGACGATGTAACGGAAATGGATTCATCTAACATCGAGCATATACACCACGGAGAAATCGATAATCCAGATAAATTTTATCTAAACCCAATAAATTTCAAAGATTACATCACTGAATGTAAAAAAATTAAACCGATTCTTTCAAAAGAAGCCAAAAAAATGCTCAGCCAAAACTATATTTACTTACGACAAATGGACAAGGGAAAATCCATAACTGCCACAACAAGACAACTCGAAAGCCTAATAAGATTATCCGAAGCCCATGCTAAAATGAGATTTGCTAAATACGTCGACAAACTTGACGTCAGCGAAGCTTTTAGAATCATCAGAGAATCCATGCTAATGTACGCAATCGACCCAAAAACTGGAAAAATCGATATGGAAATGGTGTGCACGGGAAAAAGCGCATTCCGGAAAAATGAAATCAAAGAATACGCGTGTAGAATAAAAGAAAAAATCGGAAAAAATAAAATTCGAATCGAGGATCTGCGAAAAACCTTTAGGGATGTTTCGGTTTTTGACGAGGTTATCAGAGGGTTCGAAAATGATGAAAATTTTGTTGTCGAAAATGGATACATCGAAAAAATTAACAATTAAAGAAAAGAAACATTTATTTACTAAAAATCACAAACTATATTTCTTATTATTACACCAAACCAATCTTTAATATACTTATTCTATCTATTATATGAAAAAAATACATTTAAATTTTATTTATTCAGATATTTCATTTCTAGCCATCAAAATTCTAGATCGCTCTACAGAAAAAATTTGGTTTATACTTCTTTTCACCTTATCATGTTCACAATCCTCTTCTCTCAAGACTTATTGGTTTAAGTGTTTTCTTCATTCCTATTGTTTCAGCTTATCTTCCTTTTGCTTGCGTTTCCAACGCCTTAATATACGACTTATGGTATTTGGGGGCCACAATAGCCCATGTTATGGCATATAGTAATATTAGTGTTATGAATTGTCGAATCGTTGAGAGTTCATTTACTAGTAAATATATTTACTTAGCTTCAAACAGGATTTCGACATTCGTATTTTTATTAATATGACCAACATTTTCAATATAAAACAATGTAACAACATACATTGATTTCATTTAATGTGATCAAGTTTTTAATATTAAACAGTTTATCAACATACGTCAGTTTCATTTAATGTAATCAAGTTTTTTAATGTTAAACAGTTTATCAACATACGTTAATTTTCATTAATATGACCATTATTTTCTATATTGATCAGTTTATCTACATACGCTATTTCTATCAACGTGATAAAGTTTTTTAATATTGGATAGTTTATCAACATAAGTTATTTCTATCAACGTGATAAAGTTTTTTAAAATAAACAGGTTTTCAACATACGTTAATTTTCATTAACACGTCCATATTTTATATATTAGTCTGTTAATCAAAATACGTTAATTTTCATTAATATGTCCATATTTTATATATTAGTCTGTTATTCCTATAAACGTGATCAGGTTTTTCTTCATAATCTACACAATTTTTTTTTGTTGTACCAGAAATTTTTACCATAGGATCGACTGGTATCTCTGTTAATTAACTTGTAATAAATACATTAAAAGGCATTGTAACTAGAATGCTATATAAAATTTCAGATTATTAAAGTAAAAATCAATTTTCCAGATCACACATCTAAAGCATAAAAATATTTATATGTCTTCACCAATAACTCAGTATCCCTATATTTTAAATTAAAATTGTTCAATCATACTAATATATTGCATTAAACAAAGTGCAAAAAAATATAATGTTCATTCATTTTTTGATGCACTTAATCGATATTGATCCAGTTTTAAGTATTAGCTTTCACAATTTTTTTTTATTAAGTTTTAATTTTATACCAGATTAATATGAAACACCTTTCTTTGTGATTAATCCCATTTATTGTAAAAATTCTTCGTTTTTTTAACTAAAAGTCAGCAAAAAATTTTGTTTTAAATATATTTGAAATTGTAATATGTTAAAAGAGAGTATCTGGAAATATCGGGGTCTTGGGTGACCCCGCTGAAAGAGATACGGCTTAAATTTGTAGACCAACACACGGCTTAGTAAAACCTTAACAAAAATTCACTTGATTGTAGCCCTAAAACATCTTGACTCGATTACCGAACTTGAGCTCAAGCAATAAAAACCAGTATTAGTATGTTTCCTAGAATCGGCGTCTTGATAAACATGGTTAAATTAAAACCGTTGAACTTAATCGTCAGATAATTTAGCTTCATTAAAAGAATGTATACTTAAATCATTAAATGAACAATCTTTAAGAACGAAAGAAACCGATTAAGAATGAATAGAGTAAAGAACGACATCCTTATTTACGGATATTAATATATATTTTTGGATTCTCACCTTTATCATCATTTTTTATAGAATATTGTATCAATTTTGATAATATAGTGCAAAAAGTCGAGTTTAATGATCAAAAAATCTATTTATGCTAAGGATCTGTGTTTAGTATTCTTATTAAGGTGATTTTTTGCGGGATAAAAATATATAAAATTTATAAACATCCCAGATTTAATTTAGAATGAAAAGATAGAAATATTCAAGATTATATTTATAATAAAATTTGTTAAACATTCAAGATTTAATTTAGAATAAAAAGATAGAAATATTATCGCTAAAAAACATTATTGTGTTCAAATAACGCTCTTTTTTTGTTTATTTCATTTCACACCAGTCATACACATCCTTTTAAAATATTTATCTTTAGCCTAGATATCGATTTTATTAATAAAATTCTAGCGTCTTCAGTGCCTATTTGAAAAATAAAATAATTAGACACTAAAAAAAAATGTACAAAATTTTTGTCATTTAATACCGAATCACAAAGACATTTATAACTTTAAGGTTTTATATAGCCCTGGATTATTATCTAAAATTAAAAAAAAATAGCTTCGGAAAAAATGGAAGGATAATTTGAAATTATATATAAACCACGATAGTAACTATTTTTTTATTCATACAAAGAATCTATGTTATATTTCGAAAGTTTTTGACAAGAAATATTTCGTAAATTTCAAGCCTCTGTAGGCAAGAATATCCGTTTTTGTTGGATTTCATCTAAATTTCTAAATTTTAAAAAGTGAAAAAAAGTTACATATGCTATTTTTATGTTTGTTCATAATAAAACCAAGCCCCTGTTGATAATATAAACACGCTATAATGAAAAAAACTAGTCGATTTTTAAATTAAACATTCTAAAAGTATGTATTTCATCAACTTATTTTAATTAGTAGTAAAAAAAATCAGATAATTGTAATACAGGAAAATTTAGCAACGCAGCATGAATTTATGACATAATAGTAGATAAGGCCGTGATCACATGCCTCTTAAAAGGATAAAGATAAAGCAAATTTGCATTGGATATAGGGTAAATTATTATATAATCTTTGTTCTCGGATTATCTTCGTAGATACAATCCTTTCTACGGCACATTTTTTCCATATTAGACACAGATCAAAATATCTTTTAATTTTAAAACTCTTCGATATTTGTTTCTATATTTAAAAATTGGTTATACAGAGAAAAAGAATATACACGTTGAAATTATACTGTTTATTTTCAAAAAACTAGATTCTTCATTGGTTTTTATAATATATAGAAAAATATTGAAATTATGTAAATATGTATCTAGTGAAATTTTTATACTAATTAGAAAAAATTATCATCACTAAAAATACAAGGTTTATATGCCTTTCATATTGAGGCAATCAAGATAAACACCCTTTCTTGATACAAACATAGAAATTCATTGAGATATATTATAGTTAAAAGCATTTTAAACCGAGAAAACTTACCCTTGATAAATACGCACTACGGTTAAACTCTTACCATTTGATTAATAAAGTTTATTTTTGGATGTTCACAAAAATTAAAAACATATATATTTATGTGGATAAACCAAATAAAAACAGTTTTTCGTTTAAAGTTCTTAATAATTTTTCAACAAATGCAATACAAACTTAACAGTCATTTCATTTATCACACATTTATCTATAATTATATGGGCAGTTGATGAAGATAGATCAGGAGAAGCTGTCAACAGATGCATCGAGGAGTTGTGCAATATTCCCAATTGGCTGACCACATCTAAATACATAAAATTGATAAAAAGAAAGTGTAGCTCATAAATAAATTATAATTATTCGGAGAATACATAGATTTTCAATCTGTTTCGGGCCTTAAAATAAATATCATAATAAATTTTGAATTACAATATTATCCTTGATTTTTTATCTATTTCATATAAATCAATACATAATCTATTAAATACAATAAATGCCCTTATACCATTCTTATTTATTTATGGGTTAATTTTCTTTTTATCGATTTTATCTATTTAGACGTGTTCAGCGTGTTGGGAATATTGCACAACTCCTTGATGCATCTTTTGACACCTTCCTCTGATCTATCTTCATCAACTGCTCTTCTTCTCTCAAATGAGATGAATTCAAGTGTCTTGCGGAGTGTGAGAGCTTGCATGTATGCTTCTACTTCGTCCGGTATTTTTAACTCCTTAACATATTTTTTATGATATTTTGTGACCACCCCATCCCAAGTCATCACATATGGTATTATTCTTGTTTTACATTTGTAAATCTAACCAAGTTCATTTGCTAAGATGTCATATTTTCTATATTTTTCATTCTCAACTTCAGTCAAGTTATCAAGGCTCGTTATAACTATTTCGATCAGCGTAATCATATTTTCTTTTTTATCGTATAGAAAAATATCAGGTCTATTTTGTTTGATTAAAATATCTGTTTTGATTCGGGTATCAACTTTTGTTTCAGCATTTTCGTTTTCGCAGATCTCTTGTACTGAGTGAGTTCTGATCTTTTTGGTTTTCTTGAAGTTATATCGTCCTGATAGGAGGAAATGAAGACATATTCCTTTTTCATTATGTCTTCGCGTGTAATCATGCCCTAACATTTTCTTGCATCTTGTTGCAAGGTGATCAATTGTTTTCATAGCTTCATAACAATGTGGGCATTTTATCCTCTCACCGAAAAACACATTTCTGTCTTGAATAAAACAGAGTTTTCCTTCTTCACTTGATTTAATGTTGCCGTCCTTTATCCATCTTGATGATCCAATAATATCAACCATATCATGATTCTTGGCTTTAAAAAGTTTTTGGTGTAATGGTTTTTCTTTTATTTTGTAAAATATAATTTCTTGCTGCTTTTTCTATAGTGTCTCGATATCATTGATATTGGTATGATATTTATTTTTAAGATATTCTTCAATTAGTGAGAGATGTGTCTTGTTATCTTTTTCTACTTTTAGAATCGCGGCCTATCTCGGTGAGCTGTTATTACTGTTTTCAAGCAGATTTTTTAGCTGGTAGATCATCTTCTCAGCTTTAAATTCGATATTACATAGCCCACGTTCTAGTTTACTTTTCTTTATATATAATTTTTGTTTATTACTAGGCTGGAGGTGAATAGAAAATTCTTAAAGAATAACTCTATCTTATCAACAAGTTTGATGTATTCTTCTGGTTCTAATTTGAATACGCCTATATGGTAATTTATGAATGACGTTTCATGTTCATTAATGGCTTTAATTGATTCCCAACAACTAGTTTAGTCTTACATAAATTTCTTATTCGATTTAATATTTGTTCTGCAATTATATCTATAGTTTCTTGCTTTAGCTCTGATTTGCTATTCTCAATTACTCAAGATATTTGTAGGCTGCCGGGACTTCTATAAATGTTGTTACATCTGCACATATTTCATGGTTAGTGGCTGATTTGTTTTCGTTTATTTCAAGGCCTACTGAATTAAAGAAGGTTAGTGTTTCGTCTGTCATGAGTTTAAGTGTTTCAGGAGTTTTTGATATTAATTTGAGTTCATTTTTGAAGAGTAGGTGATTTGTTGTATATGAGTTTTCATCGTTCAGTACACTCACCCCTGGAAAGCGTTCATTTAATTTTCTGCTTAAGGGGTGAATACATAGAACGAATAAAAAAGGTGACAGACTATCCCCCTGTAGTATTCCTTTATTTATTCTTTTATACATGATTTCTTCTCCCTCTAATCTTAACGATATACTCCATTTACTTGTAATCTTTCTTATGAAAGATGTTATCCATGCTGGTAGATTCAAATATTCAATACATGCATGTAGGTAGTTATGTTTTATTGAGTCAAACGCCTTTTTAACATCAATCCACGTTGTATATAAATTATTTCCATGCTCTTTATTTATCGCAATATTGATAAGAGCTTGTTCTTTTGCTCCTTGAAAGCGCCTTATTGTCCCTAACAAATTTTCGCAATTAATTCTCTTGTCTCTACTTCATACTGAATTATTTTTGAGACCGATTTTGTCGTTAATTTATATAAATTAGACATACACGTTATTGGTCTAAATTCATTTCCCATCTTGACATCTTCTTATGGTATAAGATATGTAGTGCCAGAATAAAACCATTCTTCCTGGCTTTTATTTTCTAAACATTCATCTGATATGATCTGATATATATTTATGAAGGCTCG
Source organism: Rhyacophila brunnea (assembly GCF_057557595.1). Classification (NCBI taxonomy): domain Eukaryota; kingdom Metazoa; phylum Arthropoda; class Insecta; order Trichoptera; family Rhyacophilidae; genus Rhyacophila; species Rhyacophila brunnea. Next base: position 1,989,668 of record NW_028233337.1, read on the forward strand.
GCATTTTTTTAATGAAGAAATTAAAGATTCCATCTGGTCCAGCAGCTTTCCAGTTTAGCAGTGATTTTATTATATTATCAAATTCAATCTCTGTTATGAAGCAATTTTTTTTCCTGTTTTTGGACAGGTAGAAATGGGCATAGGTAATCGTTATAATTATTTTTGCTGTGATTTTCCGTATCTTTTTCCCACATTTTCATCTAAAAATTTTTGATTTGTTCATCTGAAGCTTCGATTACATAATTTTTGAATGCCCTTATATATTATTGATTAAATTAAAATTTACTACACATATAAAATAGAATAAGAGAAAAAAGAAAAGTACTATAATTAGAAAATGGAAAGGTTAATCACCGATGCAAAAGTGGAAATTAGAAAATCACAAAAACTTCTTAAAAGTATTAAACTTATACAAACAAATTTGCCAGAATACCAGACAGATCGGTACATTGAAGATAAAATATATAGACTAGAAGAAATCCTGTACCGATTAGAACGACTAAAAATTGGTGAAATGCCACGAAAGTTCCCTTTTTCACTTATACCATCTTCATATGACCATCTTGTCGATGATTTAGAGAGATGTGGTGTTAGGGATGCTATGACGATTGTTAGCTTATTGGATGATTATGAGGTGAAGGCCTATGGTAAGGTTGGTGGGGATTTAGATGATTGTAGCGGCGAAGATGATGAGTTTAAAAGCATGTGTAAAGATACATAGATCTTATTAGTCCGCATTTTTAAAGAAATAATTAAATACCCAATTTGGAAATAGTATGATTTGGAGAGATGTCAAAAAATTAAAATTATTATTAAATCCAAAATTTTTTATATTGAATATAAGCAATACAAATATTCAAATAAGCTCTTATTGTGATATCAGAGTGCAAATTAGTTTAAATGCTCTTGAATAAAGAATTACTTGATTAAATTATATTGGTTGCTAGATATTTTCTATAAGAACCCAGAATAACAAGTCAAAGGGCTATCAAATTATCAAACAACACCAGGAAAATATTAAAAGGTGCAATAACAGAAGAATACTCACAACCAATAAAATGTAGTAAACAACACAAATCAATAAGCCAAAAATCAGGAACAAGGAAATAAAAAACAAAAGAAACGTATATTTTTTTAGGAATATATGACGGTTTTTTTATTATTACGCAGACTATTAACATTAATTTTCCGGTAAAATATATTATTCTAAATAAATCAATTTAATACACCCGAAAAAAATTAAAAAGCCCATATGGAACAATATATCACATAAACGTTTGACAATAGTATTAATTATAAACAACAATTCCAAAAATATAAAAGCTTATATGGAACAAAATATACCATATAAAAAATTTGATAATAGTATTAATTATAAACAATAAACAAAAAAATTTTAACTTGATAGCTTAAATATAGGTTTAAACATCAAAACTTTATGAATATAGATAATAATAATAATTGAGCAGAATAAATAGGCAAAGTAAATCTTATTTATTTATTTGCCACATGAATTAGGCAAGGAAAATCAATATTTGTGTATTTGCTTCATTTAAACCAACTTACCGGTTTCTCTGCGAAACTCGCGTATCCACCCAAGTTTATACCTTCAAATTATTCAATGCATACTTTGATACAATACAAAATTATAAGAAATTGTCTGAATTTTACCACTGATACAACCTATTCCGTAAATTCTATATAAAACTTTAGATATTATGTATATTTTTCCGCATAATATAATTCTTAGACTCATTTTCAAGGTAAATATTTTCTATGTTCAATTATGATAAGTAATAAAGGTTAAAAATTAACTTTTGTCGGCTTCTTTATAGCTAATATGAGAGATAAATTTGAAATTTATTATTACAAAGCAATTAAAGATTTATATGTATTGATAGTTTATCCAAATATTTATAATAAACTTTAAAGGTGTTAACATGCTCTCATCACATACAATTTAGAATTCAAATTTGTATAGTAATATCGGTTTAAAGTGCAATATCAACATTTACAGCATAATTCATCCCAAAAAAAGGTTGGATATCTATAAATACTTTATATGTGAATTCAAGCAAACATTTAGAATATTTTCGGATAAAAGTCTTGTTTTTCTTGGTTTTTTATTGATATTAAGTCAAAAAAATCGTCTTTTAAACAAAATTTTATCGAAAAGAATAATAAACAACCATCTAATAAAATTCATACAAAAAAAGTAAACTGAAGATTAATAACTATTTTTTCGATTCTTTTATGCTTATAAAACACCATAAATAATTATATCAAGTTTTTTTGCCCATTTAATTCAGAGATTTTATCATAATACATACTTTAGTGTAAAAAAGTCCTTTCTGTTATGTATGGTAATGTTCTGAACCCCATGGTAATTAAAAATCATCTTTCTCATACAAATAAAATAAACCCCCACATGAAAAGGCTGTAATGTTAATATTGGAATAAAAACACAACCACAGATAAATAATTGGTGATTTTTGTCAGTTTGCACATCAATAATATGTTTTTAAAAATATATTGGATGCAAAAAAACATGTAAATTGATCATTGAATCTCTCAGCATCGCAAATTTGCTTCGTAGTTTATATTCCATCTGTCTGAATCAAAATGTATTTGGAAATAAATTTTTTCGATTCAGATTTTACTGCAATCGAGCCAATTTGCAGAGTCATGCGCCATGGTATTTATATTTAAAAAATACTAAATTAAATAAGATTTTAATCATTTTTCATATCTTATCTCGTTTGAAAAAATTTGTTTACTAAATCCCAAAAAACACCTTCTTTTGCACGATAAACCAGAAAGTATTGCACATGTCATTTTTGTTTTCTCACGCACCGGGATCAAGTGGATTATCTCTGCTCGAAAATCTTCTAATTTTAAAAAAAGTGAAATTTTATTTTACATAAATTCTTGCTGAATATGATGAACAAGAAAATATTTCATCATATATTTGTGATGGACTTTTATTTTGAAACAACGATGAATTTAAATTATTAAGGGCATTTATATGTTTAAGCATAGAATAATTTCAAAATAGGTAAGTTGTAGGCCTTCTTTATTGATAATGCAAGTTCATGAATATAAATAAGATGGTTTTTATATTAAACCAAAAAATAAACCCTAAACCAAAAGTATTCAAATTAAGTTGTGTGTAATGTGTTTAAAAACATCACTGCTGATCGGTAACCCACGTTTCATCATTTATAAGATAAATGAAATAGAACTTAGATTATTTTGTAAGTTCACAACAAAAAACCGATAAAAATACGCGACAAGATGAACCAAAAGTTGCTTTATGCTAGAAAATATGGTCATTAATATATCATAACATGTTAGTTGAGCAAGTAATTTCAATAATAAATCAAATATTATTATAATCTTTTATGGTAATAATAATTTTTTATAATTTACACCATAAAATCATCTATTCAAAAGAAAATTATCAAACTAATTAGATAGTAGTAGCACAAGCTTGTTTCTGTAACACATTAAATATTTAATTATATTCAATCTGACATCATCTTGTAAAAATCATTCCAAAGAAATATTATACCCCTATTATAGGAAAAGAAATTTTTGACCGGTAAAAGAGACTTTGGAATCCTCCAAAAGCGGTACCGATACCATTATTATTTCGCCACAGTATAAGAATTTGGCGACATTCGTTCATTGTGAGATATTATGCATATGACAGGCCAAAAAGGTTTATGGAATTTCATTTTTTTATATAAAACTTTTAAACGCTCTTAATATATCGCAACTATAATACTGATGACGATATGTTAAATCTAGAAACACAATCTTTTTTTTTAGATTGTAAATTTCTTAGATTTCATCAATATTAAAATATATTTCTGGTATTTTTTTAGGCTGAATTTTACTATCTTATGATATTTTATCTTGTTTTTACATAAAATTATATTTTTATATTACGTTATTTTATACATTTTTCGCAAAATATTCTTTTAATCCATTATTGCTATCTTCTTACACAAAATTTTACCAAATTTTTTGTATCTTATCCTTTTAAGCAATTAGCCGTCTTTTTTTAAATCTTTGAAACTTTTGATTTTTAAATTATTTAAAAATATCATGAATTATTTGATTTAGTATAAACACTCACAAATATTTTCACCTGCACTGATATTACCACCTTTTATTTTTTTTAAGAGAAGTGCCGTTTATCATGTAAAATATATAATCCAAAAGAATACGAATTATATAATCTCTAGATTATATTGAAATAGTAGAAGTACTATTGGGCAGTTTAAAGGATTTCATATACCCAAAGATAACTTGTTTTTTTAGCATACCTAGTAGATGTAACAATAATTTATAATACCTTTTATCCCCTTGCTGATTCTTTTGGATTTTATCTACCCATAGATTGATTAGAGGCATACAGAAAGCATATAGTCAATATATACATGTATATTACCCAATATATATTAGATAATCTTCTTTTGGTGTCGGATTCCCATAATTATGAATCGCTTTCCAATAATTTAGCCTATATTTGCGGCGCAATGCTTTCTTTTCTTATATTTTCATGAATCCGATTCCTTTTCTTCTTTTTATAAAAATCGATTATAAAATAATTCGTCTTGTTAATTCACAATAATCCAAAGAAAATATTTTTAGATGGAACTCCAATTTCGATATTTTATATAATAATTTGCTAAGCATTTTAGTTAGCTTTAATTTTATTTACCCAATTCATAAATACACAACAGGATTCCCCACGATAAAATTCTGTCATTGTATTTTACATCTAAATTTAGATTCTAGGAAAATTTTTATGTATATTGTATGCCTTTCTATTGGATCCAAATTAATCTGCCTGAGACCATCTACCATCCAAGATTCGTACTTTCCTGCAGAAATTTTTTTTTTCATAATCAGAAATAAAAAAATTCCATAAACCTTTAACTTTATTTTAAATAATTTTATCTAACTCGCTCTGCCTTTTTTCATTCCTTTTAATTTAATTTAATAAAAATTTTTAGCGAAGAGTTTTCATTAAAAAAATTTCAGTTTTCCAAACCACATTAAAATCGCCAAATATTGCCCATAATCTTAAATCTTTTAGGGTTTTTTTGAATGATTATATTGTTTACCCATGTTCCACTTACTTTTATATATTTATTATTTTTTCATCGTTTGTTAAATAATATAACTTTATTCAAAAAATTGTATTTTGTTGGTTTTAAACTTTAATTTTCGTTAAACACATCTTTACAACTTTTATGCGAATTTATTCATGTATTTTATATCTTTTATAATAACAACTATGTTATCACGGCGCATTATAGCTTTTTTATATCAAATCACTGTAAATTTTAATGGTATCTTTTATTATAATTATGAGCTTTTGAAATACATCTCATACTATTCCACACATAAAATTGCTCTTTAACTTTAAAATATGTTTTTATTTCACCTTATCACCCAAATGCAATAAAATGCCGCTTTAAATATAACGGGCAACTCATCAAAAATAATCATGCCTCTATTATATATAACCGTAAAAATTCTTTCATACTAAAATTTCATGTTTCTTCAAATTATAAAATCAAGGTAGTTCGGCATCAGGTTTCCGACTTGTATTGCCTTTCTTAAACAGATCTAGTTTCTTAAAGACATCAAATATCGGTATTTTAATCTTCCGGGATTTAAGATAATGTTAAACTTCTCGAGGGCTATTTATCCTGCTGATGTTTTAGTTTTAATTTCCCTGTTTCTTAAGATCTAAATATTTTTTTGCTATTTATATAAAATTGACATTAAATATTTATATCATGCTAATTTTCAAAAAATTTAATTTAGATACTTCAATTCTTATTTCATTTAAAACAAATGATTCATAATGAAATCTACCTTATTTATTTTCCTTTCTATTATCATAACAATTGAAATCTATATGGTAATTCCTTTCAAATTTAAAACTTCATGTTTATTTAAAAGCCCTTCACTAGCATCCAATCCCATTATTACCAATTTTTCAATGATCTTTCACCAATAGAACCCCTTTTATTTATTTTCTTGCATCATTTTTCATTCTTACCACAATTTTTCACTTTGGTATTTTTCCAACCGCCAAATTTCTTTAAAATGTTTCTAAAAACCCAAATTTTTAAAAAAAGAAGTTTTTTTTCAATGTTAATAATTTCACACCCCAAATAACCCCCTTTTAACATTACATCTTATCAAAGATCACGATGGACTTCATATTCACGCTCTAAAAAATATAAGTTTTTAATTATTAAAAGGAACATCATTTTATTCACACATTTTAAAAAATAGTGGGTATCTATACTCACATATTTATTATATTTTTCGAATTTTACTGGATCTTTCACGTATAAATATTTATCTTCAATTAATTTTGCAGGGTTTAAATTAGATAAACGCAAAATTGAAGGTTTTAGCAAATTTATGTCATAGATATTATTAATTTGAAAATAAAATACGACTTTCGTTATTCTATGACTAATAAATCTATTTCTTCTCGTTCCGTATTAATATATTTTTAAAAAAGTTATGCGTCAGGGTTTAATTTGTGATTACCAATCTTATATGATAGAAATTTGATTTTTATCTCACAATCGAACCACTATTAAACTACAAGAATTAAAATCACGACAACTTGGTTTGATAATATTCACTCAAAGCTCTAAATTTATCTAAAACTGCATTATGAACACTATAATATGGTCATTACCCCTTTTCCATCGCTAATTTCAGAAAAATAGTGATTTTTCTAAATGAATATACCAATATGAATCTTCATTTCTTTCGCTAATTTAGGATTTTTATCATCTTCGACCGTTAGGTTATTTAGATGTCATTCATTTTTTTGTACAAAATAGGTCACAATACATATGACATCCAAGATAGCATACACGTCTCTATGTATTAAATATTTTTTTTAGAAGCATTGTATTTATATATTAGAGAGATTATGGGCTGTATAAAGACAATATTACCGTATCATTTTAGATTTAATCTTTTTTTTATTTAATAAGTTTCATCCTGTTGTTTTTATTGATCTAAGTTGCTCAAGTAATCAATATTTGTCTAAAAATTTTTAAAACACCTAGCTTTTTTAATGTCTAAATATAACACTGGCCAAAGACTGTCCATAATTATAAATTGGAATTCTTTCTATCAAACTTAGACATATTATGCTAGTATGATATGATATTTTTTTATAATGTGGCTTTTCACCACATACTACGAATTTATTTATTTTAAAGGGGTATTTTTTCTGTCAAAATAAATGCGCAAAATATAATAAAGAATGCATGGTTCAATTTTTTTTAACCGAGCCGATCCCTTTCAATATACGAACATGATTTGGAATTCAATGCACCATTTATATTTTTAATTAGTTATTCATAAGTTTTTTTTTGTAATAAGAGCTTTTAGGTATATAAAGTAATTTTTGGATAATTTTATTTTTTCGACGGTGACCAGTATTTATCGGTTTTGTTTTATCCCATTCATCTTCTGTTTCATCTTCTGTTTCATTTTTTTTTGAATTTTATTCTGATGAATGTGTAAACATTTATTCAAGAGAGTTTGACGCTATTCTAAGAATTTTTCATCTTTTTTACAGTATAATTTTTCGATTTATTTTCTTATTTTTTTACAATTTATTTATCATATGTTTTGTTATTATACATAAAATTCTAATTTGTTTTATGCACAAAAATTCATCTCAGACTTACAATTTGTTTTAATATAAATTTTATTGGTTTACGCGCAAAACTACTTTTATATCCTTTTCTAAGAGTAATATCTTAGAATCTTATGTTTAATAAAATATTTATCAATTTAAAACTTAAAAAGATACGATTTCATTTGAGAAAAGCATATATTTAGTTTAATCAATAAAATCTTTCCTAGCTAAGCTATGCTTCGAAATTACTGCCAATTTTACTATGTATCCCCTTTTGTCTATATTTTTTATAAAAAAATCAAAAATCTTTGATCTCGATTGCTTATTGTTAGCCCACTGTTTCAATTTTATTGTAGTTATTTTTGATCCATTATAAAATTCATCAATAAGATATACTTAGAGCGGGGTATAAATGTTTTACTGCGAATTATCAATGAGTTCATTAATCAATATTTTTTATTTTTGAATTGAGGAATTTTAAACAAATTAATTAACCTTTACAAAATGGTATAATTATGTTTTCAATTTTAAATGAATTTAAGGCATTTTTTCATTAGCTCATTCAAACAAGCATGCTGGGTTTTTGAGGGAGGAATTATTTATATACATATGCAAGGGATATTTTATCCATGATTCATAGGATAATCGGTATAAAAACTCACAGTATTTAATATAAGAGTAAGAGCCCATGTTTTTTTAAAGTTTAATAATCAAATACAAATCCAACAGGATTATAAAACATTTCCATTGAAATTACATATTCAATCGGCATTATAAAATCTTTATTTTTTAGAATAAAGATATTACACTTTTCTCGAATTATATCTGGAAGATTTAAGATATTTCTATCGAACTCAATGTTTTTTTATTTATATAGATAATGCTCCTAATTCACCAGCAACATATATTCATTCAGCTTTATAAACATATAAAGAGTATTTTAAATACTAATTTTATACTAATTGATGGGTTAAACATAACATTTTTATTTCTTGTTTATTTTTTGCCCGGTTTAAAACTCACTCGCTTGTTACTTGACCCATTAAGTATTCGAACCTTGTTCTAATGTAGTTAGCTTCTATGAAATCAAATTTATTAATAAAGCCACGTAAAATTATTTTTCAGACTTCATAATTATTCTTTCTCTTCTTTCATCAAGCATTCAGTATTTGTATGAAAGTTTGAATTTGATGTGAAAAAAAACATTGCAAAAAGGAATCTATATGCTAGAAACACTAGATCCTATAATAAAAACATATTGAACCTAAAAATGCATTTTTAATAATACGAAACTGTATTTAAATTATTTATATTTAGGTTGGACCTTATATTTTATTTGAAAGAGAGCTTTAAAATAAATACTGTTAATTTCCGCAGCCATTCCTAATATTTAGAAGAAAGATATTAGTATAATCGAGAACTAGATATTGTAAATAAGGTTTATTCATAAATAGTATTCAAAATAATAGAAATCTACTGTTACAAATATCCTTATATTGTTTTCTACGTAATTTATAAATGATTCATAAATTTCATCTTCTGATGGAAAGATTAGAAATATAATAGTTGATTTTATTATTTAAATCATATTTTTTGAACTTCCTGATATCTTGAAGGTCTTGGGGAAATATTCACGGTTTTTTTTACGACAGATTGTGAAATTTTCTAAAAATAAACTAAACCGTCTTAAATAAAATCAATAAGATCTTCATATTATATATACAAAATTACATTTAAAAATCATTTAAAGTATTTGTTTTCCGATTTTTGGGGTAAATTCGAAGTTTTTAGGTTGTTTAGCCTTTAACTTAATTTTCATTTTACTAACCGTCATAATATCGCTCTAAATTGTTTTTTATTTGTGCAAGGGTTTCTGAAACAGGAAATTACAACCTAATATAATTTATATATGAACATCAAAAATTGTTAGTAATTGTTGGCTTTATAATCAATTATGTTTTTTAAAAGAGTAAAGCATGATGTATGTATTCGCACTCTCTCCATATTGTTCATTTATATGCCTAATCTGGACTTTTTTGCATAATTTATCAACGATTTGAAATCATTTTGCTTTTTTTGTGTTAAATAGAATCTTAATCGCCACACTAGCCCTTATTTTTGATAAGTAGTCAATATTTATCATCAATGCAAATTTATATGCATTGGCTACAAAAAATTTGAGTAATTTGATTAATTCAATTATATATCGTTCTCTTATTTTTTTCATTAGATAATAAATATAGAACACATTTTGGCGAAAATTGCTTGAGATCGATATAATCTAAAGAAATTGAGTCCATGGTATTAGGTTTATGAGACCACCCATAAAGGTATATTTATTTAATATTACCCACTATTCTTATATAAATTTTGATTAATTAGCATGTTGTTTTTTTATAAAAGCCAAATAATGTGCCACATATCAATCCGCATTAGCCTTTAGGGTCTGAAAATTATATAAATACACAGACCAACTTTTTATCTTCTTTATGTATATAGAAAAATTTATAATCAGCAAAAATTTAGTCTTAGCCAAGAATTTGCTCCCCGTAAAATTAGCGATATCCCATCACGTCAATTCTTATCAATAAAAAAGATTCACGCAGTTTTTATCATATAAATTTATTATAAAATAAAATGGCTGATAAAACGGTCTAAAAATATATCATGTTAAATTAGAGCAATAATTTTTATTTATTTATATGCAATTCTTCGTATTTAGTATTTTTTCATAACACTAAAATACAGTTGACTTGGATTTTTTATTCCAGTAGGATCACGAGACACTATCGATTCTGTATAATACCAACTCAATTATATTAACCCGCAATCATCTTTAAAGACTGTGTATAAGACAGCGCAAGCATTTTCACCTGTAGTACATGAAATATTGATTGATTTTTATAAAAAAAATATATGCGTGAAATAGGTGTGTTGCATGTTGATAAGAGAGAACGATATAGAGTGAGAAAGCTCATATATAAATACAAAAATATATTAGAAGCATATAATTCTGTTTTTCCTTCCATATATCATTAGATCTTTAGATAAACCTTAGACTCTTCAAGATGAGTATAAGTCCAAATTATGCTAAAATTTAGGTGATAAATTTATGTTTAAAATTTAAACAAATGTGTTTTTAGGCGTTAAAATACTCTTGATATACATTTAGAGTTAAAAAATGCCATCTTTATAATCAAATGAGCGTTTAGCAATTAGTTGGATCTATGTAAAATCTTTTCATTTATCATCACTGCTTTTAAGAGATTATAGATATTTAGGTTCGTAAATTGCTGCATACCATCAAGCTAAGATTAGACATATTTAGTCTAAGAAAACATATGGATTAAAATTAGCAATAAACAAACAAATGATCTATAATTTATATAATATTTTTTGTTTTGTTTCAAACAATATAAAAATCCAAAATATCTTACCAACAAACCATCAAATTAATTTCTATTTTATGTATTTTTTACGTTATTTATCAATCCATGGCTCATGGAGATGAAAATTTTGCCTTTATCAGTGATTTTATTTTTTCTACAGTGAATCGGCGTCTCACAATAAATTATATAATAATATTTTTTATAATAGCATTTTAGAATTTCATATGTATTGACTTTATGGCGACCCTACTCTCGATTAAATTGTGTTTCACACAGGCGGATCAACTATTATATACATTATGCGAATCTATAAATGCTTCATTATGTGCAGGATTACCTTGATTTTAATATTCAATATATTTTCTGTAGTACAACTCAGAATATAGAACAAGTGATGCTCACATATTTTGTTAGAGAACATAAAGAATGGTAAAAGCAATTCCCTCTTAGTCCTAGAATTATATATTTTATTTTTACAGTGTCACATTATAAATGCATTTTAACTGATATTTTGGTGAAAAATTGTCACAAAAAATGAAATTACTGTGCTCTTTTAGTTCTTCAATCAGAAGAAAAAAGAATGATAGAAATTTTTCAAGATATTTATTTTTACAAACTAGCAATAAAAAATTAATGGCATTTGAGTGGACTAATCGGGTCAACGCCACGAGGAAATATCCTCATCACGCCAATTAGCTTTGATTACCTGTACATGCGCTTTAAACATCGAGTCAAGTTGTTTAAGCGACAAGATTGTGTGTTTTTTTTCCAGAAAACTTCATTTTACTGCTTTTTATTCTACTTGTGTTTGCTGTATTCCTTATATCTATGCGGTATGTAATACCAGTTTGATAATTTATCAACACTCGTGCTTGAGAAGAATATTTACTATAAATTTTTAAATGAAAAATAAAAACTGAATATTTTTACCATTCACCCATTTTCACTTTAAAATTTAAGATTATACTTGATACCAATTTTTTATTATGAAAAGCCTGGATTTTGGAGACAATGCAAAAGAAATTTTATTTGCGGTATATTTACATATGTCCTATCGACACATTTTTATTTTTTCTAATTTTTTAGATGCATCATAATAACCTATCGTGATTTATTTTCTATTGCATAATTCCTTTTATTTGTATGTTCAAATAAATTTCATTCGATAAAAAAGGGATTTTCGAAAAAAAAACGATGTATTCTGTTTCCGCAAAGGGCGATAAGCTCAATATATTATGGGGTGCACTCGAAAATTATATAATGATATGCTAATTAAAATTTTTGCAATAAAAAAAATATCAAACAACTTATTTTTTGAAGCAGTGAAGGCTACGTAATGAATAACTTTTTTAGGAGCCGGAAATTAAACACATAAAAGTCTCAGAATTTTATAGAAGCTAGACTATAAATAACATATTCTGTTCAATTAAGAAATGTAATACAGCCGAGTTTATGGTGCTGGGCTTGATAAAGACCATTTTTGGCAGAAAAAACTACATTCGTTTGTTAAAAGTATAATTTGATCCCTAGATATATAATGTTAATAGAAATAGTTTTCTATCCTTTAAAAGTAGATTGATGAAGTTACAGAAGTAAAACAACAATATAGTTATAAATAGTTGCATCAAAATACGATTATTTAGATGAAATAAAACTAGCCAATATGTAGCATTAAATAGACATATAATATATCTTACCAGGCAGAAGCTTGTATATAGAACCTTATAATGAGCGCAAAAGGTATTTTTTTTCTCGTCCAAATAAAAAAAATTTGAATTTATTGAAGTTTTTTTTTGCAATCGTTAGAAACATTATATAAAAACCTAGATAGAAATTTTCTTAAGATGAATGGTACGGGTCTGATAAAACTAATTTAAAAAATGCTGAAAATACGATAATTAAACAAATTATCGTATTGGCAATGAACGAGTGGTCTAAATACGTGACTAGACGCTTTAATTCAAGTGTTTACAGACACGAAACCACCATTTTAAAGGCATTATAAATTAAAGAACACTGGTAGGTCAAAATACGTAAAAAGCATCATTACAAACGTATCCCTGATTGAGGAGCTGAAACAGTTTGACTTGATTTCCAAACAAAGTGTAAGTAATCAAAAGTATAACTAGTAGGTAGAAGTGTTTCCGCATCGTGGTGATCCAGTTGCTGTGCATAGATTTGGATCGTTTGTTTTCTTTCAAAATGATCCATCATGTAATTATGTTACATATATAAATAAAAGAACGCGCGGGCGCATTTTGCATAAAACTATTAAATAAGATACGTAATTATTTTATAAACTCAAACACATATTTAACGTAAACTATCAAAAATAAATGTGTTCCAGATACAACTGTTCTATATAATTGATAACAATCCATGCTCTTGATAGAAAATAATTATAATTAAAACCTAACTAACGAAGAGCCAATATGAATTTATATGATATTTTCACGATTGTTTTCATATTAAAAAAAATAAAAGATAAGACATGTCGAGTAAGAGTGAATATTTAATATTCGAACCGATTCCAACCAACTTATTCATTTTACACTCATATAATATTTATTATAAAAATCAATCTTAGAATGTGTATGTAAACGAATATATAAAACGCAGTTAAATTGCAAAAATAGTTAAAGGGGGTAAACTACCTGGTCTGATTAATTTTTAGATAAGCAATATTGTATTTGAACAAAAATGAATTTGAGGGATTAAAGCAACAAAGTTACTATATATATGATAATAATACATGTTATCATATTAGTATTATCAAAGGGGCACGGTGGCGCAATTGTTTTCAAAACGCTTTCATAAGTAACCCAAGTCTGACTGCAACGCACTGTAAATTATTTTGAATCTACTAAAAATGATAAATATCCGAAAGGAAGTGATTATTATAAACTAAAAAGTAAAACCATAACAATACTGACAAGCTCGAGAGTAAATTAAGAGATTTCTATGTAAGACGCCGAAAATGTGCGCCAAACATCGAAATGCTGCCACATCGTTCAGCAAGAATATAAGTAAATATAGAGCGGTTGTGTGATTCCTAGTTAACCAGCAACAAAAAAAGACAGAATCATATTATCGTATCGACCACCACTGATAAAACAGGACAATCCGTGAGAATTACACTGTTTACAGAAAATTTGAAGGAAAGAAAGTGTGGGTGTATCAGATAAGTAAAAATTCCTATTAGTCATAAGTGAACTTCCTATAGATAGATATACAGATAAATAAATTAAATGAAAAGTAAATTCGTTTCGAATTTTCAGTATTATCAAGTGTTATTTTAGATAATATATATTCGAAAAAGTACTTGTTAAATTTATTAAGACTTTATTTATATTATAGTTGTATATATATAATCTTTAATGTAAGATTGTGTGTTTTGTTATAATTATATTTGTTTAATATTATATAGATTATATTTTTCACCATAATGATATCTTTAAACTCTTTAAAATGCAATCAAAAAAAATAAGAAGCAGAATCATTAAGATTCATATATTAGCATCTTTTAAAATTATATAAAGCATCCTTTTACTTTTCTTAATATTTATACTCTAACAGTATTTCTATCAAGCCATATGTTGAAACCTATGCTTTTCAGGCTTTTTAAATACACAAATGTGATATTTGTGTTTTTTAGTCAACAATTTCATTTTGAATCAATGATATAAAATATGATGTTAGTTTAAATTAATATATATATAAAATTTACATCAATTAAGTAAACAGTTATCATTTAGCCATCTTCAAATGGAATGAAATAACACCCCAATTTTTTTCTATTTTTGAATAAAATTCCACAAATATATACATATACCAACACATACCAGAGACCTAAGGATTTATGATATCTATTATTTCCACATTCAAAATCAATGTTCAATAATACAATATAAAAACCTGTTCTACCAGAGCTCGAATATATATTAAGAAGCAGAATTCCTGATATAAATTAACTATATTCTATTTATTTTATAAACAAACAAGCTTTTTTTTATTTTAATTGGAATGATCAATTATGACATTTTTTACGCGAGTGTGGCGAATCTGAATATTAAAAAACAATATATTACACCCTTTAATATATTCACTTAAATCATTCTTGTATACAGCTTTTATTTTTTAATATATCATATAAGGTCTTTTTAAGTGTGAGCTGGCATTAAGACTTTAATTAATACGGGCATTTCAACTTATAAATTTCATTTTAGTTGCATCCTATTCTAAATCATTGCTTAGAATTAAATTTTTAATCTAAATTTACATAAAAAATATAGTCTATTTGCTAAGATGCAACACTTCCGGTATTTTTGATTTTACATTTCGTTTCAATTGTTATTACAAGTAATATCTAGCATAAAAAAGAACATTTATTTTTATCTGATCCTACGTAAAAGAACAGCTCACCATGATTTTATTAAATAAATTGTATTTTTAGTATCTAATTTATACAAGCACATTTATTTTTACAGATTTCTTGAACGGCGTGAGTTCGAGTTAGATTTGTTTGATTAGACTTGTAACAGAAGCCGGTGGCAATAATTGATTGTGTATATTTTCGAGATGTTATGTTCAATTTTAATGGTTTAAAGTTCGAATTTCGCCCACGCAACTGTGTTAATCAATTACTAAATTGATACCGCCTAACTGCAAGGGATACAACAAATACTGTTAGACCGACCTACAATAAAAGAAGGCCTTTGGCTTTGAACATACACCAGATTGTAGCGCTGTAACAACCAGACTCGATTCCCGAATGATAGTTTAAACAACCAAAGCCAGTATTGGTTGAAGAGGATGCTTGTTTCTAGCGTAGTAAACGCCGTTAATCTTTTTCTTAGGCTTGCGACAGCTTATTATCATAAAATAAATAGATCACATTATTTTTTGTGTTCCCTTGTGCAATAATTATATATTATTTTCTCATATAGATTTGCCAAATATTTATTCTTTGCCTAGTTACAACATAGAGTTCTTTTTTTCGCACAAGAAAACATTGCATCAGTGTAAAATAAAAATTTAACTCTTTCCTCGGCTTTTAATTACTATATTTTATTTCCTTCAAGGATTCAGTCATATCGAAGCAACATACTTTGTTGTTTTAAAATAGTTTTTTTATATTATTTTAACAACAAAAATTTAATTTGATACTCTTAAATGCCTCGGTAAAATTGTTAAGTATAGATTATTTCTTAAAATATGACTTGCACTTTTCTTTTATTTTTTTGGTCATTAAGCACAGTTAAAGAAGTTATTTTTACTATTTTCAAGCAATCATTTTAGTTTATAATTTTTTTAAACGCTGTAAATATAATATAGCTACTGTGATTTGGCTCATAAAAATTGACATATAATGTTTTTATACAGACTAAAAGACAAGCTTATATGTTTAGCGCATATTTTATCACAAATTCTGATATATTCTTCAAAAATCATATTATTATAAATATAATAATCTTTCTATAATTATGTATGCTTGTAATTCATTGATAAAGTAATCCCCATTGTTGAGCTTTGTCTTGTCTAGATTACTAGAATTAAATAGAATCCTTAATTAAAATAAATATTTTTCGTTATCATTCTGATACGTCATTTTAGCATACAAAAAAGTACCAAAAGCAGCCTGACTATAATCATTATATATTTTGGGATTAGCAGTTGTTTTTTATATCATATAGTTCTAGAACTACAGTATATAAAAAGCGATTCTTTTATCAGTTAGTTAATAGAGTGTTTATGTGTTAGTTTATGTTATTTTCACATCATTTACTAGCAATAGTCGATTTTAAAATTGTAATTCATATTCTTAATCATAATTATGCAACAAAATCCTTATTCATTATTCTACTTAAAGAATCCATATTGTTTAAAATAAGAAGGGATAAAAATTACTCCTGCTAAAGATCTTTTAATTATTTTAGGTAAGATTAAATCAATTTTTTATGCAGTGTGATATTTTATTGGCTTTTTTTGTTAAAAAAAATCACAATGTATTGCTATTATTAAGTTTTTTTTATGGATTTTTGAATAAGGTCTCTCTTAGATGAAGACTTGGTTTACATAAATATATTATGCAGAAAAGTATGCAACATATTTATTGATAGTAGTATAAAAGTATCCTGGTCCACATATTTGTATAGCTATAATCATAGATTATTTATAATTATTTTTCTTGTTTAGTCTTATATTATTATGGTTTTATAATTCCCGGCTTTGTATATTCATTTAAATAGAGAATTACAATAATTCGTCGCAGTAAATTTCGTATTTTTGGCATAGCGTCAACCTTGCAACAATAAATAAAATGATTAAAAGCTTTAAAGATGTAGGTAAAGATTAAAGTAAAATTATGTTTTAAGAATTTTCTATTTCAAAACTTCAGACCCCACACTAAACATATAATTGAAACAAGTCCCATGCGATTTAGGCAGCTTGATGGTTTGAATAATATGGTATTAATCGTATATTATTTATTTTTTCTGTTCTTTATTATGTTTTTGTTTATGTTCATCTTACCGATTAATATCTTTGTATGCGAAACTTGTGTTTTACTTCTTCCCATAGATCACATATAAAAATTAGGCTATATTAGAATGAGTTATATGTGAACAAAAGTTGATGACTCCATGCCTGCCTCTAACAAAATTCGTTATTATTCAACATTCATACAATCTACAGTAAACATTCCTATATTAAGGTATGTTCTTTGAATATAAACTTGAAATTCACCATCATAGCAATTTTTTCTAATACAATTGTCTTCAAAGTACTCAAAAATATATGAAAAATCAGCTTCGAGATTCTCAGATCTTACAAACTCAACTAAAACAAAAATTTGCTAGTTTTACAAAAGAAAAAAAGAAAAAATTGGTTTATATAATAAGACTTTGCAAAAGCTCCCAGTTTTTTTTTATAAGCAGCTATTTATTGCAGGATATGTACCTTTTTCCACAAAAATAAACAATCATGCATTTTGGTATTTCTAAATTTGTTCTTTTTTGTATTAATTAAGACCCTCTATCATATGATAACCTTGGAACTATTTTATAGGCATTTTTGAGATCTTGAAAACTTTGGTTTTTAAATTATGAGCCTTACTAGTCATCAATTTAAAAATTATAGGATAGAATTTACCAAATATTTCACTAAAAGCTATCTAAGTTCGATAAAATCTACCTGGTGTAGATATATAGGTCCTGTAATCTATTAAACATACTTTTGATTTTTCTATGAATTTCGTTTTGCGAGAAGTGAGAAAATGAAACCTATTGTTAATACTTTCCAGTATAGTATATCAAAAATAGATTGGCTTGAAAATATGCAGCAAATTTTTAGGAATACCAATATAAAATATAGTTGAGATAATATTATTTTCTTCTAATTTGAATATAATAGCTTTAAGAGATGGTAAAGCGTATCTAAGATTACTATTTTCGATGAAATATTTTGCCCTTACAGCTATTTCAGAGCAGAACTTGAGGATTTCATTTGTATTCCTATTAGTTTGTTCATAATCCTATTTTTTTTTTAATTTTTACCTCTTGCGTGGGATGAGATTGAACTTTTTCGTCTATGATTTGCTAATCACAATCGACATTAGGAACATTAAAAACTACTATTCCAACACCACCATGTAAAACCATAATTTGTGCTATGTTTAGAATATATTATCCACTGTTTCACAAAAGTTCACTATCTCTCTGCAATTTGAAAAATTAAATTATATTTAAGATTTTCTTTTTAATTTTAATTTTTTTTGCGAGTTGACGCCTTCCCACAATTTCCGAACACTTCGTATTTTTCTGTAATAACGGATTAAATTCAGTTTGAGGATGCCAGTTGTTTTCTTTTGCTGAATTGAAATCATATCTTTGTTTTTATATACTATGGTCATGTTTTAAGTTGTCATCATTATTTTTGAAACACACAACTCATCCCATAAGCTCTAAAACTTAATAAGTCTTAGCATTTGTTCACACCACTAATATCACAATTATATACTTTTCTTTGACAAGAGAGCGAAATAAAAGCTATGAAATTGATAGTCGTGTACACCAGTTCAAATTTACCGAAAAAATCAACGAAGCTGGCAAATTCTTATTTATTTCAAACTGAAACAGCTAACAAATCGAACACACTGGCAAAGGGGAGAAATTAATCAAAATGCTCTTGAAACTGTAACGAATTTAGCATAAAAAAATGTAGGTGAATATATCAGCATCTTTTTATGCAGAGAGTATTTGGAACATTCGTTTCTGTTTTATTTTTTTTACGATTTTAATGCATTTATTTATATCATTCGATGATACACCTAAATAACAGATACCGCAGTATTATGTGTAGTCTAAATTGTTCATAATTTTTTTATACATAGTATATACAAACCCCTTTAAAAACTTTCAATTTTAAAGCTCTATTCCCATAAAAAGCGATGTATTTATAGTATTAGATATTCTATATATGAATAAAAAATTTATTATAACCAGTATAATTTTTTTGTCGATAGTTCAATCTGGAAACCATTTATAAAATAATATAGGTATAAACGTTTTATGCGTAACTTATATAAGGGTCGTTTGAACATTGTTTTTATATTATTCTGGTTTCATAAATCAACCAACCGATAGTTTAGAATCGTTCTTCTTAGATTTTCATTATTATATCTTATAAAGTCTTTCAAAAATAGAGTATACAAGCAATAAAAATTTTGCTGGACTATATTGAATCTAAGAATAAGGGGAAATATCAATGTATTTCTTGTGTAGATCTTTTATTGATATTATTTTTTTCGAAGCAAAGTAAATGTTAAAATATAATCACTGTATTGTATATAAACACAAAAAACACAGATTTTTATAAATTATAATCTAAGGGGTTCTTATTTTAATGCAATGTATTTTTTGCTATGTTTTTGTTATTGAATACTATCTATTCGTTATGTTGCTCATAATATAAATGACCCGGTGCAGCTTTAAAGCCGGTATGTAACACATTTAAGAATAGATATAATTTAGTTCATGTAATTCTATTAGTAGTTTTTTTTTTTCATAAAATATTTTTTACCGAGTTCTCCATTACTTGTACCTTTGTCAAAAATATTTTCAATTTCAATTTTTATAATGAAGATATTGAAAAAAAATTATAAAAAAAATAAATCATTCACAGTTTTAAAACTCTGAAAAGTGTTATTGTTGTTTTAGGTGAGATTTTGTGCATTGCTCTTTGTATTTTTTTTACAAAGAGATCCCTTTTAAGCAGAAGTGATGATTAAAAAATATATTAATGCGTGCGTATGCAATATTAAAATTGAAAATCTATCGTAAAAATCCAACAAATTCGCTTGCACAACTAATTTAGGCAGTCAGACATTGTGTTAGAACAACTGGATTTTAAACAATTAAAACCGCTCCAAACAGCATTGGAATTTTATAAACGTATTATTATATACTAAATATGTAAAAGCTTTGATTTTGTAAAAAATTATTGTCTTTGGTAATTTAATGAATAAATAGATTTGAGTTTTTATGCTGTGAGTTTAGTCAAAAAAATATATTTGAAGTGCCCATATCCATAAAGCTATTTTATATATATATGGTTTAAAGCTATATATTCAACATTATGATACATAGTATTTTGTATAATATTGAATTATAGATATCAAATTTTTATTAATAAATCTACAGATTTTAATAAAATTTCGCTTGATAAACATCTCAAGGTACTTATAAAATTATTATCTTAAAATTCATACGATTATGGTTGCTGGCAAAAAGAATAAAAAAATATATTAGTAGCATTAAGCATATTTACTAATTTTTATATTTAGCATATTCATCATATTTGCTTTCATTGTAAAAATACATTTGAAATGGTACAGAATAAAAAAGTTACGCCTCTTCTTAAGAAAGCAAGTCATAATCAAAGGAAACTTGATATTTTGCAATATTGCCATTAAGAGCATTATTCCAAAATATTTTTTCATTCTATAGATTTACTGTCAGTATATTTTTAATTTTACTTATCAGAATCTAAATTAATGACAACGAACAAAATCCCGTCCATATTTTTGCTAACGAATCTACGAACAATCGTTATGATCAGAAAACATAATGCTATGTTAAAGTAAACTCACATAGAATGGTAAAATTGTGCAGTGAAAAAAACATGCAGAGGCAAAAACAAGTTAGATACAAAACAGCATGAATATATTTTAGTCCACTAATTGGCTTTTAATGTTATTCAATTAATTCTAAATGTGATTTATATAGGTCTTAAAACACACTTCGTAGCAGGGTTTGATTTTCCGTCGCTCTTGTGTCTTATTGAAGAGCTAAGGCTGTACCTCACACACTATTATATTAACGAAAGTTCCATCATTTTTTTTTCTTATTTTTACTAGAACAAGGCATGTATCAGGGAGTGAAAATTAATTTAGTTTATTTATATGCTAAGATCAATCCCCCATAATTGTATATTAAATATATATTTATGCTTACCTCAAAGGTTATGGGCTGATCAATTCTATATTGAAGAAAGCATTTTTTGAAAATCTATAATCGTAAAGAAACGGCCATAAAAGATAGATAAAAAGAAAAATGCAACAATATTACAAGGCCCCAACGTGATTGTAAAAGTCGTAGGCACAAAATTTTGATAATTGCAAATACTATAATTAATGATCAAACGAAGCACAATAATGATAGATAAAGAAAAAAATTTTCTTCATCTGTAAGTGGTTAACAGAGAAGTAGCTACAATTATTAAAATACAGCAATAAAGAATCCGAGGGACGGCCAGTGTGTTTAGATTTATGCACAAGCATGTTAAAAAAAAATTACCAAATAATCCAAATGGAGAGTCTGCTCTAATATAATAAAAAGCTAAAATGATAATGTATAATGAGAATAGTCTATTATAACTAAAAAAAAACTTCGGAATAAGATGAAATACAGCATATATTATAAAAAAATTGTATTTGTCTTCAGTAAATTTTATGAATCTTTATAGCAATTTTTTAATAATAAAAAAGATCATTTCTTATTGCTTTTTTATAATTTAACCAGTATAAAAATTCACTGTAGTTTTTTTTCTACTGATGAATGTACGATGTTTAAATATTATTTCTTTTGGTATGTTATCATACATAACATCTTCAATCCACACAAACCTATTTAGTGTAACATAATTTTTCCTGCAAAATTACTATGCTCTAGTTTAACCATATAGATACGGTTTAACATTTCTTTTTTGTAATTCCCCTTTTCTATTTTTTTATTTACTATGATACTGTTTTTTTTATAGTTTTTTTTTCTTATTATAACCTTTTTACCAATTTTGAATTTTTTCTGATTTTTCCCTATTTTTATGTGTGATGTATCATTGTATCTAGCGATCCTGAATCTGAACTATTATTGTAAACATATCTAATTAGTTTATAGTGATGACGCATTAATATTCATATGAGTCTTTCCACACATCCATTGCTTTGATTGTATTCTACCCAGTGCAACATTGATTGATTCCCTTATTTTAACAATTTTTTTAAAACTTGATATCCAAACCCTTTGCTATTATTTGTTATTCATATTACTAGGTTATTTATTAGAAACCACTCGTTTCGTTTCTATATCACTTTTCGATTTTTACTTTCAATAACCTCTACAAATGCAGACCTTGAGAAGAGGTCGATTGAGACCAGTATAGAGATTGCTTGGAATTAATAACTTATATATAAAATTTCAATGTTTTCTAACTTTTTGATGTGGTAACATATTATGCAAGTTTGCGCATTTTTTTAAAAAACTATAATGCCTATTTCATACTCTTCATATCGTTTTCATCGTCTGTTTTTGCCAGTCCAACAATATAACTTTTTAGATTCCTGAAAAATGTCTGTAGCTGCTTTATGATTCAGTTCTGCATGCATTCTTTCAACTAAATCACCATTGCATTTATTTCAGGGGCTATTTTGTATTCACCAAATTCAATATTTCGTTTCCTGTAACTCTCTATATCTTGCGTTCTCTTTAGAATTATTAAATCAAAAATTTTTATCAGAAGCGTTTTACATCCTAATCTTTGTATAATAGTATTAAAGTTACATAACTCGTGCACTTTTTGAAATTAATCTGACCTATTATATTCTATGATTAAAAAGAATTGCTAAATCATTTTTTAATACCAGTTTATCTAAACTTCTTAGAATTTAGATTGCTTCAATATACTCCAATGCCTTAGGATTCTTTGTTTATTTTAATTATACTTTTTTTGATTCATCGTCAATCTTATACACACCCAAAAACAGAAGAAATCCCTTTTCTGTATTAAAAATTCGTGCACGGCGAGTTTAATATTTTAAGTATACACTTTATCTGTCCTACTTCTTTTATAACGACTCGTGTAAGACAGCATTGATTTCAATGCTTACTGCATCTATTTTAAGAAGGAGACCTTGATTGTAATTTGACAATTATATCACCTTTAAATGGCAGATTAAATGCTTCTTTCTGCAAACATGCGTATTTCCTCTTTTTTAATTACATATTTTGTTACCGTTCTTCCGATTTTCTGACAAAGTAATATATAATCTATAAAATTCAAGAAAAGTACAAATTAATTTTAGAACTAAGAAAATACAACTCGTTATTGCTTTTTGGTGATGAGTTGTAAAAAAAATTCTTTCTTTTTTTCGTTTGTTCTAATTTATTTAAGATTTATTATAACACCTATAAGTTTTACTTTTTGTTTCACTAATTTAATTTTCTTTTGTTTGATTTTAAATTATTTCTTTTGTGTAGATTCAAAACTTAATGCATTAGTATGCTCTTCCTGTTTTTCTTGAGAATAATATTTCTAGATCTAGATATATCACAATTAGTTTTCATCCGATTGTCTTCAGAATTTAAAAATTACACCTCTTTGTAGATTTATGTGGAATTTTTATCTCGATTGCAAATAGATTTTATTAATACACTCTGCCATCTTTAATTGTAGTTTTACTTGTTTTAATTGAATTTATGATGCAATTATATCCTCTATTAGAATTTTAAAACAATTAATATTTTCTATATTTGTACTTATCACAAAATTTCAATAAAGGTTTTTATTAGAAAGTATTTTCCACAAGAACTATTAAATACAATAAAATTGCACATAAATCTATCCTATATATCCGGGTTTTCAATAAATATGATTGGATTTCTTTAATATTTCTGCTTTTTTGTATCATCACTCGTTTTATAATTTTTTTTATACATTCTGTTTGTTCTTTTGACACTCGTGCAATAACATATTCTTTTTTCAAAAAAGCATCTTTGCCATTTTAGTTTGCATTTCCAACCCTCCAAAAACTATAATTCTTCATCTTGAAAAAATATTTTATTGTTTTTTTATTTAATTTTTTCGTGAAATTTTATTTCTGTACTTCCTTTAAACGGATTTTCTGTTTTTTTATAGAAATATAAGTTTGGTAAATATTTTTAATTACCCCTTCATTTCATCATTCTACAAAATATTGCCTTTAAATTGAGTTATTATACATGTTAATATTTTCCATTCATGTTAAACCTTTTTAATTTGATTTTTTTAATTCACAATTAACCAATTCAATGAAAAGAATCTATTTACAAGACTTCTCGACTCATCTTTTTTTTCTAATTACTGCACCTTCACTATTATTTCCTCGGCTTATTTAATGATACCCCCCTTTTTTTAAAAAATTTATGCCTTCGACATATTGGAAGCTTTTGTAGAATGCACGAAATTTTGAAAAGAAATACATAATTTTTTTCTTGTAAGTTATGTTTCAATATAGGGCGAATAAACCTTCTTACTTTATCATCTTGATTCCCATCTTTTAGGCCATTAAAAGTCTAATCTAAAAATCAAATTATTTTATCATTAAACAATGTTTCTTATAGACCTAATTTTATACAATACATCTTTTTGCATATTTTTAAATACATAAGTATGCTTTATTTTTCTAATATTTATTTAATGGTTCTAATAAAATCATAGGAAAAAATATATGTAAGAACCTAATAGAATAATGGCAGCGCATTTGAACTCATCTTTTTGCGAAATTTTTATTATGGAAATATCTTGGTTCACGTGATATTGGTCGTATAGGATGTAAAATCGTTTTAGCAAAAAAGTTGATCTTCTGTTTTTAAGTTTGGTTCCTTTTAAGACAATAACCTATAACTTTCATGTTATGCCAGATACAGAATGTATAAATGAGAGAATATCAGGCCGTGTGTTTTTACAAAACCCATAGTGTTCATATGTAAATGCAAGCTAAGCAGCCAGGGCTGTAAATGGGTTAATTTTAGAACACAACCTGGTTA
The DNA here is from genome assembly GCF_057557595.1 of Rhyacophila brunnea. Taxonomy (NCBI): domain Eukaryota; kingdom Metazoa; phylum Arthropoda; class Insecta; order Trichoptera; family Rhyacophilidae; genus Rhyacophila; species Rhyacophila brunnea. Next base: position 2,015,116 of record NW_028233337.1, read on the forward strand.
CGAAATTGTATGTTAAATGCTGTGAAGGCATACGCCTGGAGAATCCCAAATTACATTCGATAAGACAATATTTTATTAAAAGATGCTAAAAATCGAGTACAGAAAAAAAATAAGAAATATTATATCACAATAAGAGGGACCTTAAATATATCGAAAACTTAGGTGAGAAAAAGGCAATGTTTTCTTAACTTAGAAGAGAGGGGAGATGATGCTATGCTGTTTAAATACATAATAAAAGTGTAATGTGCTTAAGAAGCGATCGCCCCGATAAATATGAGAGTGAACATAAAATAAGTTAAAAGTGATCAATTCATAGAATGGTGTTTTTATCTGCTTTAAATAATTTTTATGATGTAAGTATATTCTCGAACTGATAATTGTACGACGAAAACTAAATATTCTTTAAATCCGCAGAAATATGATCAAAAGGCATTGATGTACTTCATTCGGTAAACATACTTCATTAAAACACAGACTACCTGATATTGTAAGTGAATTTAAAATTTAAATTTTTCAGTGAATAAATTATAAATAGCCATGCTTTTTCTATGACAGGAAAAGTATATATAGTGACTTGGCAAGATATAATTTGGGATTATTGGTATTGCTATTTGGCAAATATCATAGCGCACAGCATCTAATAGGAGTAAATCAGGTTAAAGTTTTAATGTAAGAATATACGAGCTTTGATTGTTGAAATCAACTCAGTATAAATATTTCTATAAGTAAAACGCCGGATGGTATATTAAAATGATAATTAGTCAATTAAAAGGTTAATATAAATGTCGAAAAAAATAAAATTAAGATAAAAGATTTCTGCATTCCCAAATAAACGAAAAGCCTATTGACCATGTCCTTGCATCAAAGTCACCCATAGCAATAAAAAATGTAATGAAAGGTTAAAATGAATATAATCTATAGTTGTAGCATGTATAACATCTTTTTATTAGTACCATATGTACCATTAGATGTGTTTTTATCTGTGCTGTCTTTTAAAAACACATTCGGCTTCTTCATCAAAAGAATATCGTTATACCCATAGATTCAAAAAAACTAAAAGGGTCCACTAAAATTTAATATCCTAAAAATGTGTGATTTAGTTTTAAAAATTTACTGATACATCAGGATATATTTTGAAGTGTCTTAGAAAGGCAAAATATGTAATAACAATATTCATAAACGAGTATAGAAGTAGTTTTTACATTTTGACTTTAATATAGACCAACCAATTTAATCGGTTAAATATTAGAATAAAAAATGGTTCCAAGATATCTGTTACTAAAGAGAAAAGCGCAAGCTTTATAGATACAATATCAGAGAAACACCTTGTAATGGATAAAGATATATTCCAAAGTAGAAAGATTGAAGAGCTATGTTAACGGGATGTAGAGATTAAAAACAAAAAATAGTGAGTTCAGTCTATTGTAAAGGTTATATATCTTGGAAAAGCCCAATAGAAAACTAAGTGCACAACTAAATGATGTGTATGTATTACAAAGTTATGATATATAAACATGCAAGTATATTGTGCTAATAAATATAGATATCGTATGGTTGTGGATTTTGGTGGCAATTAATAATGTAAGGAACGTTAAAGCTTGTGGAATCGAATAGAATTCTTACAGAGGTGCACATTTTGGTTCATAGAAATTAATAAATAAAAAATCTTTAAGTAAGTGTTCATAATGTATTATATCATGTTTTCTTGACTTGAATTTTGATAAAAATATGTAATAATTTTATTCTCTATCAATAGAATACATTTTTCTTCATTTCCAACAACTATCGTTTGTTTTCTTCTAAACAGCACCTTATTATAGAAAGTATCGAGAGGGTCTACGAAAAAAATTATGATTATTATCGTAAAAAAATCCAATTGAAATAAAGCAGCTAATTTTTATTCATTTGAAATAATTTTTAAGTCATTCTGATAGCTTGGTTTATGTCAGTAATAACGTAAGTTTTATGCTAAAAATAACGCGCTGTTTTAGATGCGACATTTACAAAAATATAGATTTAACTTTTGAAAACTTTAAAATGACTACATTGAAGTTAGCAAATTATATTTGTTTAATATCTTAATTGTACGTTATAGCGATTTCTTTAATATAATACAATGCATATAGTAATTATATATGTTTAGCAAATCGACAAGCTTTTTTTCTATTCTACAATAAATTCTTCCTATTCAAATTAAGTATGTTTATCAAAAGAGTGAATTTATATTCCTTTCTTGTCATGATGTTTTTTCTTGAAAACTACATTAGATAAGTGGTAATCGACGAATGTGATAGATTAATAGAGCTTTTTTTGCTACTATTAATGAATTAAAATATATTTGTCATCAAAATATATTAGATCGTATTTGCTCTATGCAATCTAACGAGCAATAATTTCACTTAATAGAAAATTTTGTGGGCCGACTAAATTAATGTATCCTCTTTTTCTTCAACGAAAAATGTAAATTTTTGCTTTTGTTTATTAATAAATAATTTTTAATATTTTTGCTGTATCATGTTAAAGTCCCAGTATTGATTTTCTATAAGATATTGTCTTATAATTTTTTTCATCATATATAAATTCAAACATGAATCGACAATTTCTTCATCTACAGCTAATTGGGTATATGCTTTTTATTCTTCTAAAACTTTCTATGTTGGTATTTTATGAATTACACTCTCATATATCTTTCTTAAATATACAATAATAGATTAATTTTAAATTCACACATTCCAGTATTTCTTATTCCAGATCCTTTCTATTTGTCGTCGTCCCCCTGAAACATTCTCTGTTATTGCAGTATGAAGAGGTTCCTTGTCATATACTATATCTAGTAGACTATTTTATTGAAGTTTCTTTGCTCCGAAATTACGCTTAATTTAGTTGATTATACTTCTTTCAGATTTAATTTGTAAATTATGATAATCTTGCTGTTATTCTAACTTTTATCTTTTCAACCGTTAAGACTTTTCAAAGATTAAATTTATTTCGTCAATCTATCTTCTAACAATAGCCCTTTCAAAATTAAAACAAATTCAATATGGTAATTTTAATTGTATATCTCCATGATCTAAATCAATAAATACAAGCATAATTTTTTTGAAGTTCTCTCATAGGATCGTATTCTTAAACACGAAGAATATCTTCCTGCACGTATTGTGAATAAAGCGCCAGATATTCTTTATCACATATTTAAATTACTTATACACGAACTTCAAATCCTACATCCGGAAATTTTATATAATTTCTTAGATTAATTCTCGATGAAGTCGCTAAACCAGGTGTCATAATGATGATGTTTTACAGAATAATTATAATATAGACCCACATCAAAATCTACCTAAAAGATAAGCATATGCTAAAATACATTTTCAAATAGATCAATTGACATATTTAATTTCCACCATCTAAAACCTTTAAAATTTTTGAATCAAAAAAGTTATCCCCTGGTGGATATTGTAAATATATATCAACTGAATTGATTTTTAGCCATTAAAAAAATACATATAATATTTGGGTGAAATTATTGGAACATATTTTGCAAATGTACATGGTATTTATAAATTAATAATTATGGTTAATCTTCAAAATTTAATTGAGGTCAAATAAGTTTCAAATACCTTACATTCTAGATGATCATGAACATGTGGAGTTTTAAAAATTCGTCTCTATGTTCTTTTCTCACACATCTCCTATATATTCTCTACTTCCACTTGTTGTTGCACGACTCATCATTTTGTTTTAAATTCAACACTCATAAATAATTTTTGTCATGCATTCGATCCTATGTTGATCATGCTAATTCACTACAATATCATTATAGCCTGTCTATTTATTAATCGTTATCACAGAATCACTCCTTAACACTCTCATAATGACATCCGTTAGTGTTCCTTTAGTTATATTTGTCAAACTTTAAAAATAATTTTTTTACCTATCAGCTTGTATTTACATGAATCATGGATAAATCAATTATGTCTGAATGATTCCATGGTGGACTCAACTTTGAAATCAAGAATTGTCTATTGGCTAGAAAAATGTATCTTCACCATATTTTTGCTAAAATATTTTATAATTAGTTTCTTATTCTTATGACTTAATCCACTGGCGCAACTTTGATTCATGCCAACGGCTATGCATATTGTTCTTTGCTAAAGGCTTTTGATATTTTACAACAGATATTTATGCGAAGCCCTAATATCTGTTTTATATTTAATCTGCTGTATAGCTTGTAAATTTATTTGTAGTTTGGTTTTTATGGCATATTTTATATCATGTACCAATAGTTATAATAATTATGACTATCTTTCGTAGCTTTTAAATTATTTGTAAACCTGGTAGTGTAATATACCACACAACCTTTATTCATGCCACATTATTTAATTTTGAAATAGAAAATTGATTGTTTTAAGTTTTCACTCTGAATTACTCAACAAATATATAAGTTTTTTGTGATTGTTTAATTTGTTTAGATTGCTGTAACAAAATTACGAAAGTGATCGATTTAAATACACCTTAATGCCAAGGAACATGTATTGTGCATTTAAAAAACCAAAGTTGTTTTATATAATATACTTTTAGAATCGGTTCATGGTCAGTGTTATATAATCCTTGCATGGGTCATTTATGTAACGGATATAAATACTTAGTTATAATTGTGGCTTATGATTGGTTTCTAAACTAGGTAATCATCTTTATTTAGGGACATACATCCGAACATACTTATACGTTTTTTCGAATATCCCGGCAAATTATCTGTTCGAAATTAAAACACAATCATAGACAAAACTTTAAAACCGAATACAGCACATATATGAGAGGCTGTGCGTTCAAAGTTCAAAAGATACTCTTTTAATTATTTATTTGGATATATTTTCTTAATATTTTAAACAGATTTTCACATGTTTGAAGTTCTTTTTTTTTGAAAAGGTAAGATATGCAAGGATTTTATAGTTTAGATATAAAAAAATATATTATATATACTTGAGTATAAATATATCTGGAGCTTAGAAGGTTCATTCATAGTAAAATTGTTTGAAAAGTCTAAATAATTGCATAATAAGAATTTAAATAAAATACATTCTTTTTAAAATTTTCATTACATCATCATTACATCATCATACAGCAAATAATTAAATTGCGTAAAGTTATTTCGAATTCTTCGGGTATAACTTTCCCTCATTGTATATATAATCTATAATGTTTTTTAATTGATTTCTTGCCCATTGTCATCAGAAGCTTCGCACTTTTATTGGCGTCTAATCAATTTAAAAAAATAAAAATGGTATTTTTGATTGTATTTATTTTAAACTGCGGCGTCGCAAGCCTTTTCATGAAAAAGTAGTCTTTATTTCTTGTTCTGTAGCTTGGGTCTTTGTGAACACTGAACTTGCTATTCTTATACTTTTATCGAGTTCAATTATATTATTGTATATCTGCAACATTGAAGGCACCCCTATGTAACATAATTTATACTTTCAGAATGATGATGTCATTGTATCAGGTGTAAAAAAAAAATTTGCCTTTTGTATGTATCTGAGTTAGACCAACACATTTTTGACAACATTCAGTTGTGAATCCCACAAAAAAATATTCACGAGTTGGTAAATAGCGCATCATATGTGTAATACATTGCAGACAATATAACGCAAAAGTCCATTGGGTTGCTTTACATCAAAACAAGACGTAGATAAAGCTAATACTACCTATATGCTTGTTTAGATGTAACGAAAGCTAAAGATATGTTTCACAAAAAAATATTTCTGTTCGAGTTGTAATGAATATATTTTTCGGAAAAAATAATTGTTGTATAATGGTTGTTTATTGCAATTTAAAGTCGTTTTTGAAATAACTATTCCTTTAGTTATAAAAAATAATTTTAGTCATAAACCAAACGCTCTTGTTACTTTCAATATAATTTGTGCTTCTACTAATGATTTCAAGGGTTTTGTATACATAATTTGCACTATATAGATCCATTTAATCATTTCTGTCATAATAATTGATTAAATAACTGCAAATTCGATTCTTTAAAATAAGCTTTCAACTTAGTTCTTAGATTTATTTTCGGGGTGATTTTTTTGCCTTGTCTCATTCCTAAATGATTCTTAGATTACTATCGTAAAGTCAGATACATTTTTTCACAATAAATATCATGTTTTTTCTTCATATTTTTTGTATACTGCACGGAAAGAATAAGTTTTCTTGTTTATTCGAAACACACGAAATTATCTAATTAAGAACCATAATTACCTTAGTATCAGATGTTTATCATACAAAATTTTATATCTTTATCTTCATCATTCCCATTATACATTTTGGATTAAACTGGTTATTAACTCCAATTTTTGTATCACACAACATTTTTTATGCCATATTTCTTGCAAAGAATACTTCATTTCAGTTTCTGTGCATCGATATGAACTTTAGTTACCCGGTTGGAATTGTGGTTTATTTTTTCGATTTAATACAAATATTGAATTTATTCTATTCCGCCTAAAGAACATTTTTTTCGGATCGCGTCTTCTTCCTTAAATTTAATTCAGCTTGTTAACTTATCGATCAGCTACTAAGATGGTTACGCAACAGTATAGAACAACAACGAGAGCTTAGCTGACTAATTTAGGAATTTATTTTGTGTTAAATTCAACTTGTCGTCATTGCCGCAAAAAAGTTACTTCAATTTATGATTAACATAAAACTCATGTTCAGCACTAACTTATCTTCGTGACATACATCACCGCAAAAAACATAAATTATGCATTAAAAATAAATGTTTATTTAAATTTTCGCCATTCTTTATCAAAAAATATCCTATACAGTAGTTTATTGTTTTACTAGCGTTCAAGACTAATAAACTAGATTAATCTCATCATATTCTATAATAACAAGAAATTTACTTAAATAATATTTTATTTAAGCTATAATCTACATTCGTTTTTTATCTAATTCCTTCACAAGATATAACATAATTTTTCTACAATAGGAGTACTCTTTTTACTTGCATACTGGGTTTACAAGGCGTTTTATATAGCTTTCGAATGTTCTATTACATACTATAAACATAAGGTTGCTATTATTTGTTGATAAAAATTATATTTAAATAGCTATATTTAATTAGTTTGCCAGCATTTACTTTGTGAGTTTAATATAATTACCATACTTACAGCATATTAGTTGCTAAAATTCAATGAAATTTTCAAATATATTTACCTTGGCTCATATCTATAATTATATCTATGTATTGTGGATCTTGACCCGCTATGATCTTATATACACATTTCACTTTCTTTTTATAACATATTTTTACACAGCTTTAAAAATTTAAACCTATTTTATTGTGTATATTAGCATGCATTCTGCACTTTTCTTGCTAATTTATGGTGGTGCCAAATCTGCATGAAGATATAGGTTTCAAACTGTCTATAAATATGACGATTTTAATGGTCAAATCTACAGGACGGGGAAACGGCAGCAGATAAAAAGAAATGTAATTCTTGAAACTATGATTCTGTACATTTGTGATACAAAGCTAACAACAATTGAATTAAAATTTACGTTTATAAATTTGGCAAGGAAAATGTTTTAATAAACAGTAAGAAAATGCTACTGATATCCTATCTCAATTAGCATATTGGTTCAGAAATACAAAAAGCATCGTTTGAGATAACTTTTTTGATAAGAGGTGAAAAAAATACAAATTCTTTTATACAGGAAAATGAGTAACCAAAGATCAGATTATTAGAAATGTTAAGAATCAACTTTGATTTGATTGATAGTAGAGATTGAAAAGTATATAAGAACACTTAGTTGTATAAAATTAATAATTTTAACGCCCAACATAATAATTATAAGGGTTCAGAATATTGCTAGGCCAAAGAAAACTGACGAGGAATCATGTAATTAAGTCGATTAAATTTTCAATTGCCAGGATATGTTATTTTGAAGTGCAAATATGTAGCACTGATGTCTATACATGTGCGAAAACGAACATAAAGTCATACCCTGCTAGATTTGAAAATAATTTAATAAATGATTTGCAACAAAACATGTAGAATAAAGATATATATATAGTGGTGTTATAGGGGTGGTGAGGTTGAGTGGTTTACAAGTCTGACCCCTAGGTCAGGGGTCGCGGATCCCATTTCCACCTACCCCACTAATTTCCGAAACGAATTTACTCTAAAAAAAAATACCCAAAGGGGCGGCCAGTGAACCATAAAAGATAAACCATAAAGCACTGACAAGCCATGAGAAAAAGGATGTTGCTGTGTAAGCCGTTGAACTGTGCCTTCAGTATTGAAAAAGATCCCACACCGTTCAGCAAGGATATAGTTAAGTGTAGAGTGTGGTTGTAGCTTTTAGCGATGAACAGTAGACAGAATCTCATTTCCTTCACATAATGACTGCCGCTTATGAAAAAGGGCCCAATCCACGGTGATTACGAGTGACAATGAGTGCTGGAGGAGTCCCACAGAGAGATGCAGCAGTTAAGCAAGAGTTCCTATTAGTATAAAGAGAACTTCTTAAAAGTAATAGAATTAAAACATAAATAAATAAAGTAAATTCGATTATAATTTTTAAAAATTTAGTGGTGTTATAGAAATAATTTATGTTAAAGAGCAAAGCTATTAAACATTACTTTGGTGTTATAGAGAGGGGTACAAAAGATAGCATGAATTTTTGGTGTGGTTTCTTTTTTGTTGTTATAAATATAAATAGGATCATAAAAGTCGATTTTGATTAAATAGAATCTGGTTTATTATTCTTACATGAAAACCACATCCAAAGCATCTTAAAAGGTTTATTTCATAGAAACTAAGGAGATCACGAACCCCAGTAGTAAACAGTATTCTTAAATTTGTTTGGAAAACAGAATTCATTGGAACACTAGCACAGTCAAATATATTATAGAGATTTTGTTAGGATTAAAAAAAATCAGTTAAAATAATAAAATTCAATATGTTTTTTTATCATCGAAATGGAAATTAAAAATTTTCGGGAATTTCTATAAATCAAATTTTACAATTATAATTTAAACTATGAAAAATATAAAAAAATAATTTTTGTCAGAATTATATATATTTGAAGTGCTGATTGCCCCCAAAACAGTCTCAATTTATAGATGGCGCGAAAAGTAAAGCTAAGCTTGATGTCGAATAATTAATGGATTATTCACATGCAAAGAAAAAAAGGAACGAACAAGTATTATAACCAATGGCTAAATGCATTCTCTAGAAGATGGTGCGTTAAGCCTGGAGAGAAAATAAATAGAAAGAAGATGTTTGATAGATAGAATGAAGTGACATTTGTGCTAATTATAAAATAAACTTATATCGATAATATGTAGGCGAAATGGATTTATAAACTATCAGAAGTACCTTGTAACAAATCGAAATATGTAATTTTCTTATATAAAAAATCTAGATTTAAGATTTGATTTGGGGCTTAAAAACAAAGAAATTTCGGGAAACGAAGACATTAAAATTTGTCAAGAATTATAATACACATAACGAAAAGAAAGAAAACATTATGTGATAAGAAGCAAAAAGAAATGATATTAATTGTTACGAATATAAAAAGATAAAATGAAATTTTTATTTTATTCTGATGATGATAAATTAAAGGCAATCTCAAATGCCTAAATCACGGCTGTAATAATAGTAAAATATTAAACGAAGATAAACATATAAAAAAATAAATCACAATGAATTTGCATATAAATTATCAGTAACGATGGACACAAAAAGAAAACTAGTTTAACCGATATATATGGTAAAAATAATTTTATCTGTTCAGCAACATAAGTAAAGAATATGCAAATGAATTTATAGAACAAATGTATGGTTAGATATAGTTTGATGCAGGATATATGTTAGAAAAATTGCCTTTTTTCGATTCATATATTTATAAACGTGCCTGGTGTCTTTTATCACGAAAAAAAGGGCATTATTAGAAATTGGAGAAACTTCGAATAAATTATGTAACAAATACATGTAAAATATGGATACACGTATATATTATAATAGATGAAAAGGAAACAAATACCGGGCATTAAAAAAACGATTATGGGAATATAGTAGGTAAATTTGAGAGACTAAAAAAGTTATCAGATAAAATAAATGCCCAAAAATAGTAAGAAATATGAGAAAAGAAAGTTACACAAAATACCTTTAATTCTAAATTCAATCAATCAATAGATTTACTTAAACCGATTTCTGATTACATGATCAAGAACTAGTGGTAACCAAATCTGTCAAATATAGTGAAAAAAAGATAATAAAATGAAAAAGCCCAGACAAAAAATAGAAAAAGAAACTGCCATAGACAATCCATACACAGAAAAACACCGTAAACTAAGGTGGTCGAGCAAAATGATTTGTAACTCGCAAAATATGCGGAGTGAAAATGATTGAGATAGTTTCTATAATAATAAAAAACTATTCAGAAAAGATTAGATAATAACAAAATATCATATAATAATTACCAATTTAAAAGAGAAAAAACACATTAAAGTAGTTACAAGTATAATCATAATATAAAAAGGTCAAAAGATAGATAAATTATAATCAAAGTAAAGTGAATGAACTTTATTAAAAACTTACAGCTAATAATAAAGTCAAAAAAATGCTAAACACAAACCTTCTATAATTTTTAATGTTTAAACATGAAAAACTACATTTGTTTTGCGGTATCTATATAACTTTTAATACAATTAATAAACAATATTGAAGAATGTCTAGATCTATAAAAATCATGGATTAGGAGCTTTTCTTTTTTTATGATATGAATATAAAACGTATTTTAGATAAAAGAGCGACCATGCCTGTAATATCAGAAAGATATGTGGAAAAACTACTATTACCGATTAATATTGAAATAATTCAAATTCATTATTTATCAACAATTTGTTTTTTTATCTCTTAAACATGCAATATCATCATAAAAATTGACAGTAATGAAGATCATTTTTGCACAGCAATTGACAATAAGACGCATACCTGGACTTACTATTGTGAATTTATTGGTTTTAAAAATGTTCGATGTAAAAAATTTGATGAAGGTGCATTTGCGATAATTTATGACGAAAGAAAAAAAATATTCTTCTTACACAATCTTTATAAACTATAAAAACAAACTTAAAGGAATATAAAAGCAGACAAAATATATTTCAATAAAATGGCGTTTGTAAAGACTTTTTTACCTTGCAGAATATTTAAACACATAAAAATAAAAGACTTGAAATAAAGAAATTACTATCTACCATATTTCGCTGTTTCGCGTAAGTCATGATCAAAGTAAAAATTTAGTGAACACTATTTGATTTTATGTCGCCAAAAATCTAATTGAAAAATTTATGAAAGCAAATTAAAGTTGATAATAAAAAAATATTAAGAGGATCGAACTAATAAAGGAAATTCTGTATCATGTAACTTCACATTGAAAAATCGAAAAAGCTACAAAGGTTAAATTATTTTAAATATATTCAATTGCGTTTTAAACGTAACGAACTAATTAAAATTATTTTTGAAAATATGCTCAAAATATTGTAAACATTAAGATTAAAAAAAGAGTTAATAGATTCGCATGATCAGACTTATTGATGAGCATCTAAAATACTAAGCAAGCGTTATGGAATGCAGAAAACACGAAAAAAAGTCATGTCAAATAAAAGTAAAAAATTATTGAAAATTTAAAAATTCGAGAACATTTCATGATTTCAATTTAAAGGTTTTTCTCTGTGAAAACACAATAAACACATATTGTTTCCGTTTTAATACAGAAAATTAAAGCGGGACAACAATTGATCTGTTTTTCTGGGTAAGCAATTTAAAGGCCCTAAATAATTTATCAAAGACCGTTAATTTTATTATTATTTGATTCATACAAGGAATTATGTTTAATAGAAATAAAGAAGTAAAACAAAAATAATACAGCGTTTGGAAGAAATTTAATAGATATATTTAATGTTTTACAATTCGGCTGAGAAAATTCATCAACCTATTTCAACATATAGCATATAATTTGCGCAATAAATTCGTAGGCTAATTTTAAAGCGTAAATTTAGATGATTATTGAGTTTGAAAAAAGATCCAAAAAAAATTTAATAAACAATCATAATAAAAAACGATTAGAATAGTATGAGATAAAGATAATACAAGAAAAAGCATTACATTCTGAAAAGAAAATAAAATCCATGGTTATAATTAGATTAAAATAAAAGTCTTATAATCAGAAAATAAAAGACTGAAGCAATAAAAAAACATTTTTTGGCATGTAAAAATCAAAAAATGCAGCAGTTTAGAGGTCTGTGACGCATTAATATTAAGTTTTTTTTTTGCATCAAAATCTTGACCACCAACAAATTTACTACTATAGAATATCTATTCAAATGTAATTAAGAACACAATCTAGTTTAATATAATTGACGAATGTCTGAAAAAATACACAATCATAGTTTTTAACAAGAAGTTTATTTCAACCGTAAATGCCTTAAAAGATGTTTAAGGCACCTATTTATCACGAATATTCGGATTGAAAAAAAATATTTTTTTCTATGCCATCCAGGTTAAGAATTTTTACAATTTTTTACTTACGAATCTAAAACAAAGTTTAAGTCGTGCGTGCTTCCTTTTTTCAATAAATCATAGCAAAATGAACCTATTAAAAATATAAAGAATTTCGATACAAACTTGCGAAACATATTATAAATAATATACTCGTTAGATTTTATATTTTTTAACGGGTATGAAATAGCTAGAGCTCCCATCTAAGTCGGTTTATATATGACAAATCTATTTCTATAAATCAACTCCAGAATCACTAATAGTATTTCTTAGTATCATAAATCGAACTAGATAAATGTCGATAGTAGTTAAATAAGAAGAAAAGCAGATATTTTCTTTTTGCAAGCTAACCATATTCCTTTAATTGAATGTATATGCGCGCTATTATGTGGATTTACAAAATTCCAGAATCGAATGTTGTTTGATTGAATTTTATAATTTTTATCACTAAATGTATTTTCCCATAGATTAATGTTTAATCTATACTCACTATCCATGTACTCAATTTATCTTTCAATCCTCACCTTCAGTAATTACAACTTTTCTTTCAATGATGCGTTTGATAAATCAAAAAAAAATGCTTTCGACTTGATGCTATTTATTACATTTTCTTTTTAAAAATTTATTTCTTCTTTTATAACTATTATATTGATTCTTTTTCTATTTATTCTTGCCAAATAAAAATTTTCTGCCATTAATGATATATCTCCTAGCACTCTGTTGACTGTGTCATAAAAAAACGCCCAAAATATATGATTTTTGTTTTTGAGCCCTTCTTTCAATTACATTTAGTATTTTAGTTAAGAATATGGTTATGTAATTAAATATACTTAGTTTTAGTAGACTCTCGGTTTTTCTACAATGAGACCTTGTGCATTGTATATAAAAATTTCGCTATATTATTTAGATAGTCAACCACATTGTAAACATTGCGAATTTTCTTATTTATATAGTTGCCGAATATTTTACAACTTCGTTTCTTGCTTCATTTTACAGATTAAAATTCTACGGTGTCCAAATGTTTTTTTCCTTTTATATGGAAAAAAGAAACTCTAAACTTATTCGACTTTGATGTAGTTATATAGCTATATAAATGTAGAAATAATAGATTAAGATATAGAAAGTCTATTCTATTTTTTTTTGTGCACATATATCATAAGTAAAAAAATATTAACAATTTTTATTGCTACCTAATAGAAACAAAGGTTTAAGTTTGTTGAAAGTGCTGGTTTTTCGTAAATAATTATTGTAAATAATGTAGGGCTCGGATAAAATAGCACCGGGAAATATTAAAATAGATAGGCTAGGCGTCACTGTAAAGTTAAAAAGTCAAAACTTGATAAGAGAAAATAAACCATGTGCAACAAATTCAAATGCCTATTATGTATCGTTTGTATTGAAATATTTGCCTAAAAAACCTTTAAGCTTGTGATGCTGCTAAGAATAACGCTACACTATAAATTTTTTTATAAAAACATTGAAAAGAGATTTATCAACCCTACCGATAAATAAAAAGCATATCGAAAGGTTTTTCGTTGCTTATACTAGACCTAAAGTTAGTGATTCTTATAAAAAATCACAAAGACCTCAATGCAGAACTTCGTATCAAAAAGGTAGTGGGGAAATAATGTTATTAGTTAAAGCAAATTAAAAATCATATGGTCTATTTTGATATAAATGGCCGATTTAGTGCTATTTGGCGATGCATAAGCTACATATTTGTCCAAATTTTTCTTTTGGAGATTTTGTGATACTTCTTTTTAAATAAAAAGAAAAGTTCGAATAATTTTTTTTTGAAAATCCCTGCTAGTCTTAAATGTCTAATATTGTATATATCTGGATAATAAATACTACTAACACAATTTAAAACGACTTTAAGGCTTTCATATTGGGCCCAATGTACATCATGTCTCAAGTTTTATGATCAGATGACAATGAATGGTGATACTTTAATTATTAAAAAAAATACATATATTATGAAATAAAGTATAATAAATAATAGCTAAAAAAATTTATCAATACTTTTGGTGGCTGCCTTGAGTAAAAAATAAACCATTATTGCATAAAAAATGAATAAAACGATTTTATTACATTTTTTTCTTTTTAATAAATTTTTAAAATTCAGAATGATTAGAATATAAGTTTAAATTAGAATTTACCTTTGACTACTAACTGTTTAATAAAAAAGAGATGCCTTTGTAAGTGACAGTAATGCTCTTAAAAAGTATTCATTTATCAACAATGCCTTTTAGGACCTACTTACCATAAATCAAGTACATAAGAAGGCTTGAGCAGAAATTAAGCTCATATTTAAGAAGAAGCCACAAATATGATTAAAATGCACAGTAAGATCGAGAAAAATGCATTTTAGATAAAAAGAGCCAGAGCAAGATGAAATGGCAGGAATGATAGCTAATATAACTATATTTTTTTGAATAAAGGTAATTTTCGACACCCTAAAATACATAGGCTTAAGGATTGATTGTATGACTGAAATGCACTAAAACGATGCAACTGAGCCGCAAACGCCATAATATATGTGACAAGATTATAAAGAAAATTGAGGCGCAAACCATGATAATAGGAAACTGTAAATGGAAAATCTGTCTATAAAATGTAAATATATAATAAAATTTAAGTTCTAAATATTTGTAGAGCTCAAGAAATAAACATGGTATCGAAGATAAGGGAATTTTTATGCATACTCAATATTTTAGCGTAACGAGAATTTTTTTTGACTGTATCGATATATGTTTGCTATAAAGAAAATATGAAAAATACTGTTTTAACTTGTTATTGTATGCGTAAATTTTACAAAGAAATAATAAGAAATGTGTTCTTATTTACTGAAATACTAAAGGAAAACTAAAAGATGTTATGAAGAATCAAAAAGTGCATATACTTAAAGAAATCAGGTACTTAAACAGATACTATGGTAGCTCGAAGATCAGATGAATTTAGTATTCGCTTACTAGACATAAACATCTAAAGCTCGATTTTAGAAGCGCGGTGTGCTACATATCAGTGATTTATATATTTTTGTGAGATAAGAAAGAACAAGACTTTGGGACAGTAAAATTAAATAGTTTACCTAACATTTGTAAAAATAAATAGTATTTTTTTTCGACCTCGTAAGACATTGGTTATCTATATGTAAATACATTCACATATGATGCGTTATGTAAGTTAGAAAATACTGAGAATGCATTGAGTTGCCGGGCTAGAAAGCTTATGAACTCCAGCTGATAATTTGGTTTTTTATGAAATTTAATTAAACTATCGTATTTATGTTATTCCTGTCTATAACTTAGGATAGATATGTAGCCCTGTGGACACGAATTTTTAGCGAAACGCCAAGTAAAACCCTTACTCGGGAGAGCGTTGTGCGAGATACTTCGATAAAACAGCTAAAATGCCAAGGAATATAAGTAATAGGACACAGTAAAGCTTAAAATACATTTTGCTAAAAATTTTATAGTCCAATTTAATTGATTTTTGATATCACTTAAAAATTGGTTAAAAAAGATAAAGAGAACTTAAAAATGACAAAAACACATAAAAATAAAAGATGTTGAGGAAAATAATTATTTATAAAAAATCAAACAAAATTTTCAAACACTAGGAATACAGTACATGCACACAATCTTGCCAAACACGAATGATCAAGGTAGTTAAGCTTAATTACAAAAGTTAAAAGTTCTGTGTACATACTTTACCTTCTTAATCAAAAAAGCAGCACAAGTCATCTATGCATGTTAGTTTAAGAATTATGTTCTTTTTGGAAATATTTTTTTACGAGGATAATGCAAGAGGGGTGGTTTAGTCGGAGTAAAGGAAAGGTTGTATTAAAAACAGAACATAAGACTAAAGTGAATAATACTGTGATCTATTCACTAGCAATAATCATATCAGTATGTCATAAAACTTCTATTAAGTTTTGTAACTAGCTCAAAAATAAGTGATGCACAACGAAATTTAAGAGAAAAAGTATCTAACTATGTAAAAAAAAATACTAACACCAAATAATAATGGAGATATTTAATGAGTATTTAGGATAAAAGTATCGTAAAAAGTCGCCAGATGTGTATAAAAAAGGTACAAACAACACCATTAAATGTGCTATTATATTGCACAAGACCGAAAATATTCATTTTAAGAATATAAGTTAGACCTAGTGCCGATATATGTTAGCGAATTCTATAGCCGAATCCATTGACAGAAATATTTTCGTATAGGAAAAATTCCAAGCTCTAGCAATAGATCTTTATATATTTGCCTTTTTATATCGGCTTGTGATTTTTTATATTTATATCTTTTGCATAAAACGAAATAAAAGAAATAGGTACAAGGAATTTGCGAAATAACAATAAAAATCAATGTTATGAGCTGTAAAGCATGTACTTTGTAAGATAAGTTTCTGAAGAACATTAAGCGCATAAAACAATTTTTTAATGTCAATGCAGATTAGTTAAAAAAATCATGATCATTACACATTTTATAATACAAACCCCACGCATAAAAAAATTCTATGTGTGTATAAGATTTCATCTCCAGATTTTAAAACGATATATGGCGTATATTTGACTTCATATAAGAAAAAAAACTCGAAATTATCGAATAGCTTCATAGAAGTTACCGGAAATTATATTTGTATAATGGGTGAATAAGTCTAAATTTGGAAATTTAAAATACAAAAGAGAATACATGGTTGGAGACTTTTGGGTCGTTTAGTACGTGGAAAATTATACGAACTGAAAAAATATGTGAATGTTTAGAAATTTTAATTTTGAATTGTGCACTGAATAATATAAAAAATGCAGAAAGTGCATAAAGTTAAGAGAATATGCCTTTGTGCCTTAAAACTAAAAACAGATATACTTTCTAAATTATGCGTTCTATGTTTTAAGAAATGAAAGAGAAATATAAACATCGATTTATATATAGTTATATTTGCCTTTCTTAGAACATTTAATAAATTTAATGATAAACGATAGATTTTAATATCGATCGCATTGTAGTTGTTCTGTAATTTTATAAATGAAAGCATGTGTTAAGACAAAATCAATTATAAATTAAAGTAGGTGGCAGAAGTTAATTTACAGTGTACTCTATTTTAAACACATTTTCGTAAATAATATGAAAAAGAAAAATATATATCGGAAAAAATATATGCTTGATACAATTAGATGTTTAACTATCTATCAAAGACAAAAATCATAAACTGATAGATCTAGAATAAAATATCTTTAAAAGGAAGTTTTAAGAACACAGAAACTAGATGAAAGCATAAATAAAATAGACACATGGGGCAAATTAAAAAACTCAAGAAAATAGTAAAAAGACAATAATATCAACACATACCATAAATTAAATGAAAAAGGTTTTTTTAAATGCCAATTTCTATACAAAAAAAGTAGATCATACTATAGTAAAATAAATATAACTACACATGAAATATTATATATCACACTAGTGTGATTTACTAACAAAAAAATTATAATGTAATCATTAGAGATGATTTAAAAACATGTATGCACGTCGAATCGAAAAGAACTTATGAATTTTTTTTTTTAAATGATCATACTAAATTTTAGTTTTACACAGAGCCGCATACAATATTACTTTAAACACAAGCCCCTGTAGTTTAAGATGGCCGTACATATTTTGATATACATAATATATTTTGTAAAAAAACTCTAAATATAGGTATTTTTGATGTATATTTACTAATTTAGAACATCCGATGCTCTAAAAAAAATTTATGATTCGGTACATATGTAAATTTTGCTCTATATATAATAATTAGCAGAAAAAAACAAAACCAACTATTTTTTGCAATTTTTTAAATTTTTTCTCGAAAAGTCATGGTTTTTATATTTTTACAGGTATAGGTTATAAAATAAATTTTCCTTTCAAATGTATCAATGTTAATATATTGTATTTTTGTTTATCATAATTCATTTTGCATTTTTTATTACATGTATAAAAATTGATTACACTGGCGTGCCCTCCTATACAAAATTACTACCATTTCAGGCAAATAAGTACCCTAGATCATCTTTGGTTGAATTATTATGTTTAAATGTTTTATTCACGCAAAATCAAGATTCCTATTGTTTAGATTGCAAGTATCTAATAATAATATATGGTTTTATGTAGCTAACATAAACATTAAATTTTTATATACATTTTTTATTGAGAAAACTAATAATAGAAATCGAAAGGGGCATTATTTCACGCAAAAACATGAAGAAAACTTGTACGAAACAATATGTATACAGCGATTTAAACAGCCCCATTAAGAATTTTGTTGTACAAAGATGTGAGGAAAAATTGATGCAAAAAAAGCAAAGATTCTAAATACACAATCGTAGAACCATGTATAAAATTTAAGTTAAGAATTTAAAAATGTATTTGTTTTAGAAAATCTTGATGCAAAAAATGCAAAGAGAACATAATGTTTTTATGAAAAATGTATAAGATGCTAACCATAGACACAATTTAGTAATTATGAAGAAAATAATGAAGTTATTATATACATATACCCTAAAACATCTATCCAGAAACTGCGGTAAGGTAGCAAAAATTATACAAACAACATAGTTGCATTGAAGAAATGACGATAAAACCGATGATAACAACCAAAAATTGTCGTCAAATTAAAAATAATAGGTATATAAGTAAATAGTAACATAAATACCGAGTAAACATCATATATTACAGATAAAACATCCTCATCACACAGAAAATCTTTTTTCTTCAAAAAAATAAGATTACAACATCGCAAACTTCACCAAAAATAATGATTCAAAAAGTAATAATCATTAAAATCTTAAAAATATGTGCAGTGCAAAGAATTTACCAAATAAAACGGCTTGCCTTAACAAAAATAAATTTAGAATACCTAATAGATAATTAGCAGATCAGTATCTGAAACTAAACAAACTAGAAGTAAGGGCATTGAATTATAAATTAAGTATTTTTTTGTGATATATGTGTATATATGTTATAGATTTTAAGTTTTAGAAGGACTCAAAGATTAAACTACAAAGAACAACTAGACATGTGTTATGTACAACAACAAAAATCGTAATTATTTGTAAATTTTTTATACTTAATTAACTGGTTGTTATTTAATTTTTTTTACATTCAAATAACAAATTTATTTGATTTTATTCATGTTTGAATCAAATCGTGAAGTAATTTTTTTGGAGAACAGTTTTATGTTAAAGGTTTTTACCAGGTTCACAGATCTTATTCTGAAAAACAGATATTTTCATCTGAAAATAATAAAGCTCATCAACATACATGACACATTTATATAAAAACCTATAATGTCAATTTCATATTACAATAATTAAATATATCTTAACATATTATAGCTGAAAATCAACTGGGAACATTACGAAAAGTAGAGAGAATCAAAGAACAAGCCTATATGAAAGAAGTAGTAAATAATTAAAGTGAAAATATGCTATTTGCAACTTCGTTCAATGTGTAAAAATCTTTGGATTCTTAAACATAAATATTTGATAGGTTGTCTTTAAGCAACTTTTATGCATGATCAAATGAGTAATTATGTGGTAAAATTGACAAACTCATTTATATATCACTTGATTGATCTTAAAGAAATCGCTGGAAAGAAATTAGAAATGAGAATCTTTTGTATATTAATTTATCCTCAGAGGTTTTTGTAATCGGTATCAACTTTATAAACCCAACTAATTGAAAAATAGCGTCTCGAGATTTTTCACTTAATAAAAGTTTATTTTGAACAACCAATTTTCATTATATTAACATCTTTAAAATAGTTGATAAAAACCTTAAAACTTAGAACTGATATCGCAAGAAGCGTTTATTTTTAAACAAATACAGGTTGAAAACTAATAAAGACAACTTAATATAAAAACGTATATTTTCTGCTGATCGGAAATATTTTTAATATAAAGGAAAGATTATATAACCTTGGATTCTCGAATACTAAAAATAAACATAAAATTAGAAACCATGGATAAGATATTGAATAAAATTGTTTATGGTGTAAAAAACTTATCTACAAAGAGATCGAACGCAAATAACAAATAAAATCAATGCATATATATGCTATGCAGCTTGAAAAATTTTCATATGAGTAATAGAATTAAAACGATATATTAATCCAAACTAGATGATGCCATAAAAAAATATATAGTTGGAAACAACATACATCTACAACCAGCAGACAAATATAAAAATAAATAAAATCATGTGAAAAAAGACGAACTAGGCATGGAAACTAATATAAACCCAAATTTGAAAATACATTATGCCAATTAAACAGATCTCTAAGATTCGAAAATCGAGTATCTAGCAGAAAAGCAACTATTTCTAAACTTTAAAAGGACATCGAAAATAAATATAGCAAAAATTAGATATTATTTATAGTATAAAGATCATATTTAGATGATTTTATTGCAAAATCTTATTTCTAAATTAATTGTGAAACTATTGTGTAGAATAAAAAAAATCACGTACAGAAAGCAAAATTCCATGTTAAGATCATAGATCCAAAAAAATGGTTACACTATAAAAAAAAATTATACTACAAAAGAGGCTAGATTCTTGTTTATACTAGAACTAGTATATTTTTAAGTGATATATTAAAAGACCACACTGTAATCCATATTATAAAACAGTCTTTATTTAGAAATAGATGTAAAAAAATGTTAGAAAATGATTAAACAAGAAGAAATAATAAAAATTTTATAAGTATTCATTTTATGATATGATGAATATAGAATTTCAAAAAAAAAGAAGAGAATATGTTGATATTCAGTGCATGAAATTATGAAAAAAAATTTGCTCAACTATTATTTTATACGAGAATAAAAACAAAATTATGCTATAAATCATCATCAATGCATACGTATCCATGAAAAAAAAATTATTGTACGAAATTGATGAAAATATGATCTGATTGCAAATGTATTGTCTTCGATCTATAAATGTTAAGCAACCAATATTTGATATACAAAAAATATGATCAGGTGGTATCAAAATTTAATATGAAAATTTACAGAACTTGTGATATTTAATAACTCGTTGAACCATATATTCAAATACTACGATTGCTAAGAACTTTGAACTCATAATTCTTGAGACTGAAGAGGTATTGGTTAGTATATTAGCAGAGATAATAGTAAAAATATAGTTTGCTCACGGGATGCAAGACACTGTCTGTTTGAGAAAATATAAAATTAAAATCAAAACTTTATCCAATGATAAAATTTATGATACAGAAATCTTTTGTTATATTTTTGGATCAACAAATATTTACATTTAAACCTCGAAAATAATATTAATTAAAGCTTGTAGTATATATCAAATTTTCACATCGCAGCTAAAAATCGTAAATATATTTAATTCTATGCGTTAATCTTTTCATTTTGTATTTAAGTATATTTTTATGAGGGGATATAAAAAAATTTGTCGCACAAAAGTTGACTAGCAATTAATGTTTCTCTTGTGCGTAATAGATGTATTATAAAATAAAAATATGTATTTGCTTTTTGAAGATGCCAACTAGTGCGTATAATCTGCACTTACACCATGAGTTTTACTTAAAATACGCCGTGAACCATGCGATAATATATTTTACATATTTTTTATTGTAATTTAATTGATTCGATATAAGATATGTTTAATTAATCCTAATACTACTATGTTTCTTTTTTATAGTGATTATTTTACTTAATAAAGACACCTTTAACTGTTATAAAACATCAATATTGCAAAAGTAATTATATTGGTGATAGTTTTGGATACTAGATTTGAATTTTTTTTATATCTTTTAGAATTTACAGCGGTTAATTTAAAAAAAATAAAACCGCAAAAAACCCACTCAAAACATTGTATTTTCATGCAATAAAACAAGCTATTATATAATTGATATAATATTTTTTAATCAATTTTTTTTCGACGGCTTATAAAAATACAAGTTACCGCATCGTTTTTAAAATTTCCATAATACCACTTAATAATATCTTTAGAATTTATTACTGATTGAAAAAATACGCTTATTGTGGAAAATTCTGGAAATTATTTGGTTTACCCTCCGCAATTATATCATGAAGCTTAAAAATTTCATTCAGTTGTCTATACTTCCCCAAAGAAGGTTTTTTCTAATATTCCGTTCAATCGCCTCAATATTGTGCCATAGACAGAAAAACTATACACCGTGATACTATATAACATGGTATTTGCTCTCTGGTCAACTTTTCTATATATAACATCTGCAATTTACGCGTCCTAAATTATAATGTTTGTATCATCATCTTTAAAATTTACTTATCTTTTTAATACCTCCTGGTCGCCTTTTATATATTTCTTATCATTATTTATTTGATTAGCTATATTGAAAAATGTAAATGAATATAACAAAAAAGGTTTTTGCTTATTGATATCAGGCTAAAAAGACCTAGACTATCGCATTTATGGTTGTCATTTTTTCACCATTCTTTATATAATAACAATCAACAAACTTATAGAAATTAAACTTTAATTTTTTAACATGTGATGTGTAAATCAATATAATATATTATTATAATTTTTAGATTCGATGTCTACATTCTTTTCTGTAAAAAAATATGAATGGGTTAATTCTAGGCTTATGCATGGATCTTTGCTACGTCTTTTATTTTTTAACGTTCTAGTCTAGTAATTCAAAAAAAGCCTATACGAAGAACCCGTTTTGCGGGAAAATTAGGCGCTAAGATTAAATAGACGCTCATTGGATGATTTTTACGTTTTATATAAGCAATATTAACAAGAGAAATCGCTAAAATACGTTAAGTATACTTCGCTATGGTAAAAAAAGAAATAAAATGTCTTTCGATATGATGTATTTAATTAACTACATTAACCAATTCTAGACGAATCAATATAAATTTGGTGGTTATTTGAGAAGTTAAATGTGATCAAATTAATAATTTAATAAATTTCTCAAATTACCATTCATCTTCTGAAACATAATCTTATGAAACATTTAGAAAAATACGACTCGATTAAAAGGATTGCTGCTAAAGGAATAATCGAAAATATTATAAGAGCTTATATTAGAAAACGCAGATACGTAAAACAAAGTATGTCGCGGTCAAAAATTTATGGTGAAAAATCATTTTGGTTCTGGTCAGTTTCGGGCTCGGGAAATAGCTGTTTGGTTAAGTCACAGAAAATTGTTACACAGCCAAACAAATAATATTTTTAAAGTATTCCTGTATAAACCCAAATAATGCTTGTAGGAAGTAACACAAAGCTAGTTTTTTCATTTTTCCTAAAAATGACGGCATTCTAAGTCAAACTTATCCTAAAAACGCTTTATTAAACATTAACTCTAAAATCAAAACCAAAAATTACTTCTTAGATACTCATTACATGGCTAGTGTCACAAGTTATTTTTACCATTGGGATTCAAATTTCTGAGCCTCTTTTCTGTTATAGGATCAACAAAATTGTGATTGCGAGTGGCGGTCTTGGGCTACTAGTCAAGTTCTTTCTCGATATTGGTGTATGCAGCCCAAGCCTTTGATGAAATAATTGTATCTGAACTGCAGACTCTTATTACGAATTCGTGTACCAAAATAGCACACCATTCCTCAGAATGACAATATACAATCTTTCAGGAATTCTGAAGGCATCTAAAATTCAAAACGCATACACATTTACAGGAAGTGCTTTTCAGCTGTGATTTTTAAGCTTTTGCACAAATCAACTTTTATCAATTATATAGAAATTTTAGTTCCGCTCAATAAAATGTATCAAAAACACAAAAATCTTTTACCGTTTCCAATTGTTTTTTGTGTTTACTAGGGTAGGTTTCATGTCAATTCAATATCAGAGATCATGTATTTAAGTTCTCTTTTCTGAACTGTGAATCATAATGGTCAAGAAACCAGACAATAAAAGCACGAATACTATAAATAAGATGGAATGGCAAAAATTCTATAAACGTTTCTGTAGCGACTGTAGTTTTTATTGTGACACATCTAACTTAAGCCATCTTATATAACTTCCTCTTTTTAATAATATTTTCTGAAAAACATTACAAGAAGCACTTTATGTGGAAGATTCTAAATTCTGAAAATATAAAAGGCTTATTCAACGGTCATATGCCTATTTTTTACAAATATGAAATATTTCGTTTGTTTTTTTTTCATTTTAGTTTTGAAAATTAAACAATTTTACAAGATGATTCTTAATGTAACAAATGAAATGTAATAAATCAAAGGAAATCTTGTTTTATACAATAAAATTAGAATTTATTTACTTAGTTATGGAAAATATTTTCTAGATATTATGAATAGCTATAAAATAAAAACTACAATTTATATAATTTGTACTTTAGGATTGCCGTGCATTGGAGTGTAAGAGCTATGTTTTAATGTATAGTACGAAAAAAACAGAATCAAAATATGTGTATATTATATAAATACGTTATACTAGAAGTAAAATTGAATTCACAGAAAAAATTACACAGTTAATGAACTTTATTAATCAAGACATTTGCGGGTGAACAAAATATAAAAAAATATTTAACACAACAAAATAGGAAAATGTCTAGGCAATTTAGTAATAAGAGAGGTCTTAGACATTAAGCTTCATGATCCAATATTTAAACACAAAAAAACTTACGAAAAGGTTATCACAAATATACTGAAACATTTTGTACACTCCGGTTCACGGAAAGCCTACAGAAATTGTTATCTTCTTATAAGCTAATACAGCTCTTCTACTAAGAAGAATTGACTTAATCATGCATAGCCAGCAAAATTTTATTCGAAAAATATGTCGAAAACATGACATTGTTTTGGATATAAATATTAAATTTCAATACATAAGCAAGTAATATCTAGACTAAAATTTCTTGGATAATATATTAAAAATTTAAAAGAATTGTTTTATATCGTTTGTATATTACACGAAATATCTTGTGTATCAATATATATTTTTTACTATGTGGTGTCGCTGTTTTTTTTGCGATTATTGCAAAAATGAATGAATTTCTTTAGAAACATACTTTAAAAAAATTAAAGGCAAGTGAACTTAAACCATTTATTATTATTTTATTTATAGAAAATAGAGTAAAAGTGCAAATAATGTTGCTTAAAAAGTATATTGAATGATAAAGAACTCAGAAGTATGTGTTCTTAACATTTTTCGGCATTTAATATTCGGTATGATCAAATATAATATTTTAAAGCCAAGGTTATATTAAAAAATTTTTTCTCTGCTATTTAAATTCATGCAAATATATATATTAATATCATATGGATGCGAGGTAAATAGAAAGAGTACATTCAGGCTTATGTTGGAATTCTAACAGATTTTTTGCTAAGATATCATGAGCGATATGAATTGTTGAAATAGACGCAAGTACATCCAGTGAGAGAAAATATGTGGAAGATTTTCAAATAATTGTGTATGAATTTTTTTATGAAGTTAGGCTTTGTAGAAGAAATATGTGATTAGTTGTTGTTGTTTACTACCAGAAACAAAATTGACGGATAAATTGTAGTAAATGTTAATAATGAGTGTATCATTTATTCTGATTGTGGAAAGATTAACGTGATTTATACAATAGTATACACACATCAAACAGAAAATCACCCGAACATTTCATGTATCTCGAAACAAAAGATATAATCAATTTACTCGAAGGAACTTGTAAAGGAAGTTCCGATGTATGTTCTGTTGTGTGCAGGGAAAAGATATAATCAATTTAAGCCTTGATGAGTATGATTATATAATTTAAAAAAGCAAGTCTGATTGTTCCTAATGACTTTTTCATAAATAAATTTTTTGAATTAAATTTAGGTGGTTAATTTTTATTAAGTTTAATTTTATGATGAACCTATAAATCTATATTTTAATCCGAAGTCTATAAATGCACCTAATTTTATATTTGATAAAAATAGATGATGCGAGTTTCTTACGCTACACTGGATTTATGATCTTTGTGTAAAAAATTGAGGACGTGAGAACAATCCCGTAAAATTTATTTAAAAAGTTTCAAAATCATTATAACAATTATATAATATAAAAATGAATAGTTTATTTCAAGTTATTCTTTTAATCATTCATTTCAATAAATAATTATCATCAAAGTATATTGGTTTTGTAAGGGATTTTTTAAGTGAAAAATTCTCCACCTATCGTATATGATTATTAAGAACAAAAATTTATCACTGTATTTTCAATACTATAAAACTTACCTTTATTCTAGGATATATACTAAAAAATTTGGCAAGCTAATAATTGCAATATTTAAATTCAAGCTGAATTTACATTACATCTATACCAAAAAAGTTATAAGTGCTATTTTTAATGCCTCTACAACTTAAAAATTATGATCGAAACTTTAAAAAAATATATAGGTTGCGAAGATGCCTTGAATTTTCACTTATATATTAATCATTTTTTCAAACAATTGGCGTAAATACAGGACATATACATTTGTTTAAAGGCCTAACCTATTTTAAGTGATAAAATTTGTTAGATAAATATTTATGAGATTTCGTTATTGAAAAGTACAACTTTTAAATGACCAAAATTACGAAGAAATTCTATAAAAAGTAATTAGAGATTAAATACCAATTAGTAAAATAACCAATACCATTTACAAACAACCGACTTACCAATACCGAGATTTAAGCAATATTACTAGCAAAAATATTGACATACAATTTACATATTCCTGAAATAAAATAGAAAAAAAAACTTAATTTGATCATATTTAGATTTTATATAAAAGAATCATGTCGCTTTTATACTAGGATATTTTATTTTGATTAAAAGCTCCACATTTAGTGTATCTTTTTATAATTTTTTGGGAAGAAGCAAACCTGCAATGTCTTTAAAACAAATAAATCATATAAGTATGGATTAAAATTCTATAATAAGTAATAGAGAAGAATTGTTATTGGTATAAATATTGATGGTATTTTGTAAGAATTACAGAAGTTTAAATATGCTCTATTATATCAAAACTATCTTCGTTACAATAATTTACATGTAAAAATAATTTTTTTATCATTAAATGGTCATATCATTTTACAATCAATTTAATTATGTGAGTCACTTTCAAATTCTTCTTGCACAACTATATTATCTATACCTTTTTATGATAATTATTGAATTCCTATGTATGGTTTTTATGATCGTATATAAAATTATAGAATTATATTGTTAATGCCATGAATTATTTCTAATTTGTTTTTATATTAGTATTTAGAGTTTAAATCTGGGGTAGGTAATCTTTTTAACCCGTGTGGCAATTTTCTTGTTATGGATATGGTCATGAGACCACGAAACTTATAGACTTCTTAATTTAAAAATATATATAAATTAGTTTTAACACATAAAAAATAAAAAGATTTTCTAGGAGTGTTAAATTTAATGTGATTTTTGGTATTCCTTTTCTTTCACCATTAGTTCATATACTGGCTCAAATTCTACAAATTTAAATCTTAATAGATCTTCTAAAGGATACATGTCAATTATATTCTTAAGTGATTCTTAAATAGGTAAGGTGGGAAAAGGTAGACTCACACCAACAAATACTTATAAAGCATGACAACATACTAAGTGTATTCTGTTGTAATTTTAAATACATCATTGCATTTTTCCATATTAATAATGGATCTGTCTTATTTTAAAGAGTGATAAAGTAATATCATACTCTGCTAATTATAATGGCTCCATTTGAAGCTTACTAGGAGCATGTATTATGTTCACATGATGGGGTTCAACACATTTGCATATTAATTAAATTTTATTCAAAATACTGAATCTTTCATCATATTCAATGATCAGGGATTCTAAAACTTCTGCATATGTTTCCATCTCAACTATTTCCGTAATATTCTGAAGTATAACGATCTTATGCAATTGTCTAAATGTATTTCTTAAATCTTTCTCACACAAAAAAGATCTCTAAAAAATCACAACTTTTCCCAAAAACCTATATATTTTTCCACATGAAAATCATGTTTGTATTCTTTCCTTGTAGCGACAATTTGTGCAAAATTCTGTTTATGTGTAATATCAGATATAAAAGTAAAACTTGCGCCATAATGTTCTATCTTCCAATCGCTGGGCGATCTATTTTACCAAAAAAATATTTTATATGTTCTGAAAGCTCAAAGACTTCCGTTAACATACCCTTATCGGAAGCCAACGAACTTGGAAATCTTAGGGAAAATAATACAGGTGGGTTCTGCATCCGAAATCAGTAAATTTCTAAACTGAAGTTGTCTAGTCGCGCTTTTTTAGGTATAATTTACGATTTTAAATACGTCTTCAATAGTTTCTTTTAATTAAGTGTATTAACACGAAGATGTTGTTGATGTAAAATTCAGCGGAAATCAATCAGATTAATAAGACGGGTATTCTCTTTTTAACAGGGCAGTATATCCTTCTCGTTTGATATTCTTTACATATACTCACTATATTATTTAAATAAACATCTGATAATCTACATTTTCCTGTGAAGTCTTTCAAAGAATCAATCCCTCGTGTTCTACAACCTAATGTTCCCAAGACCAATACATCACATAAAAGCAAAAGTCTATAGTAATCATGCAAATAAAATAGAGAACCTGTGCATAATCTGTTTTATCTGTCGATTAATCGACAGTAATGAGAAAATATGGATCGACATTTTGTAAAATCATAAAAAATTGTTTTTAAGATTAACTGACAATTCATGTTGTCTTTTGGTGATGGTACCTCTTGATAGTGAAAGATAACTATATTTCTTAACAGTATCAGGATGTATGCATTTATACAGTTTCCATTGGCATTCCCTGATTATTTTGAGTTAGCTGTAAGATTTGCCTTTTTTCCTAACAGACAAGCTAGTCTGTAAGTCGCCTCTGTAGCATTTTATATATTTTTTAACACAGTTTACTAATAGCTTGGTTTGCTTTTGTTTGTCTTTCTTTAATTCAAACAGCTTCTGTTTACGTTCTTCTCCTACTAAATTAAGGTATTTATGTTCTCTGTAAGAGCATAATGTATATTTGCATATGTTTATTCAAAAAAGTGAGCATCCTACTACAACTCAAACAGACCATCTTATCTTTTGCTGTAACGAAGAAATAAGCAAGTTCCCAATCACCGTAAATTTTTCATCGAATTCATAGTATAGGGACTGTTAAATTAGTTATGAAAAAATTTAGATGTACCAATTAAAAATGAAAGAGCTAATAGCCAATTGTGTCTAAAGGCCCCGGGTTATCGATCCAAGTTTTAAATAGTTAAGTGTCGACTATTATGTTTATATGCTGATTTGGCCCATCTGATTTGCTGATCTTATCATTGCATATAATTTTTTTTTATATGAATTAATTGCTTTATTTTGAATGCACATTTAATATAAAATATTACAAATTTTTTTAAATTGTATTCAAATGATGTATCTAAACATTACTGTTAAATTTATGCTTGCAAGAATATGTCGGTCTTTTTTATTTATAAAAAAACAACAGTACTTTTAACTAACGCGTAAACATAAAAACTTGCTAAATTTTAGTGGAAAGCAGAAAAAACCAAATGTTACACAGCCTATTTTACCAATATACTCGTGTAAATCCCACCCATCATACCATGCGGCTTAGATTACCGAGGGTATATCTAGCAGTAGCTAAATGAGAGTATTTAATCGTCGTCTCACAATACATGCATTTTGATAGGGCATTGTTTATGAAAAATACTTGATTGTATCAAGTCGCATTCTAGGAAGCTTCTTGTGGAAAGCTACCGACACATTCACAAAAGTATTATAATAAATGCAATTCAAAACCCTTCTGAGCAATTCTATTAAAAAAATAATTTTATTATTTAATGCTTTTTTTGAGCATCTTCATTTGCACTGATACAAAATGTGCCAACTTTCCTTTTTTATGGCTTGTAAAAACAAAAACATCTATTTTAGAATTCTGGTGGCAGCGCTTGTATTATTAATATTTCGAAAACTTGAACTTTTTTGTCCTTGGCTTAAATAGCGAATTTACAGCTATCGAATCTATTTCGAATTCTATTTCGCTTTTTCGTGGTTTTTTTACCACTTGCAATATTGACACGTCAGCATTTCCCACGCCATAGATGTGTCTTGTCGAAAAGCACCTACATCCTTTCTTCTTTAACATATTTTTTTCCTAATTTGCCAGATATTTTTGTCTCTTTTGCCCAGGTTGATTTCCTGGACTTGTAATCGTTGGCTGAACCAATCAATGTAACTACAATTCTTTTTGTGGTTTTCCCTATTAGAAAACATCTTGTTATTGCAACAGCATTTGTATCATACGGAGGGATGATATTAATATCTATATAGATTCGTAGTCGACCAAATTATGATTTTCTTATGATACACTTGAGCACATTGTCAAGTACTCGTTTCATTGTTCGTGTTCTTTACAAACTCCTTCCATAAATTTCCGTACCAAATGCTGTCGTGGTATCAAACAATTTTTATAAACATGCTTTTATACGTCAACGGTATTCTTTGTTAAATAGAGTACTTTATATACTTTTCGGATTTCCCCGTCTTTTTAACTCTAAATCTTCCTCATCTCTTACAAGTCGAATTTTTTGTTGATCTTATGCCTAAATACACATATTTATTTTTTTTAAAAATGGTTTCAACCATATTTATTTGGTTCTATCATTAGCCAATCTTCGTTAGAATAAATTTTTATTATTTCACATTTGCATAGATTTATTCGCATATGGCTTTATCAGGACTGGATTTTATCTGTCCTGATTTTGGATTAGTTCGTCTCTTTTCAGGGAAACTATTACCGTGTCAAAAGCGAATATTAGACCGCCTTTAATTCTTTCCACTGGTATTTTTCTCCGTTCTTCTAATATACTATCGTAGTATATGTTGAAGATAGGTGAGGATGCGAGGCACCCTTGCCTAACACGTCTCTCGTATTTGAGCTAGAGCAGATTTTATTTTCAATCGTAACCGTTATTTTTGTGTTATAATACATTCTGTCTATGGATTCTACGAACTTCGGTCCGAGACCAGTTTGCTTCGGCTGGTCAAAAGTCGTTAGTTTGGTATCATATCATATGCTTTCTTGTTATATAGAAAGTACAGCTAGGTATTATTGCCGCTTATCCTTCTTTTTGTGCATGCTACTGGCTTACACATTCTCTACCTGTAATGAAGCCAGTTCGTATCCGCCGGACTAGGCTTAAACATTGACAGACTAATTGCAGCCATAACGCTAGAATTTTTGTAAATCATATTAAGCATATATATTAATTTATTCATCTATGGTTATTGGATTCAAATTCGATCCGTTTTGTTGCATAAGAATGAATAAATATTCCATGTTTTGGTGAGTCTTCGAAGAAAAGAACGTTTAGCAGACTACTTTTACTTTTGCTAAGTTTCTAGTTCGCTTTACTTATAAGAGACTGGCATATTTATCTTTCAATGTATTCAATTAGGTTGAAAAGACCTTTAATTTCTCATTTAAAATTAAACTTGCCGTATTTTATTCCATTTGATATTTATGTATGTGTTTTTTTTAATGGACTATTTAGATTACTTGTATTTTTTCCTAAGTCGTTTTACTTATGTTTTTACATAGGATACCATAGTAGTTTCACTATATTCATACGGATTATAGTAGGTTTTCGTCTACTACCTTCGTGATGGGTTGATATATAGCTCAATCCATTTTTTTCTATTTTGAAGTGTGGAATATGTTTTCGCACACTTTTGGTCCTTTAATATTGCATACTATTTTTTGATAAAGAGAAGTTATGCTATTCTTTTTGGCATGTTTATCACTTGTCTGAATTTTCTTCTTGCCGCCTCTAATTCTTCAAGAGTGGCTAAAGATGTTATGACAAATCATTCTATTTGTCTATTTTTATTAGATTGCTTCTTTGCTTACTCTTGCAGTAGTAAGTTTTTTTCCTATGAAAGTTTTGTTTCGATTACTTTTTCATATTGTATTTCCACTAAAAATCAATTGGATATTAATAATTTTAATTTTGTTCTTTAATCCAAGATTTTCTTTATATCGGTAACTGTTGCCATCATGGGTTTGTTTCTTATGACATTACGTCGATAGTTATTATAATTAGAAAGTTGTCTGAGAGTCACCATTTCCTATGCATCGTGTGATCTTTTCTAAATCTACAGTGTTTCTCACTGCAAAGACAATTGCTATTTTTGTGATTTTGCAAATTTGGAAATTTATGTAGCATTTTTAGGACTATTAGTGGCTTCAGTTTTGTGATATTTTTCTTAATTTCTGTATTGCACTCTAATCATTAACTAATACTTTTTTTTTATTCCCACATTGTAATAGGGTTGTATTGATTTCCATTTCCGTTGACTTTCGAATCATTCTATTTTAGAATCTATATACTTACTATAATCTCTTCTACCGATGGTTCTCTTATTACTGCAGCTATTATTCCATGTAGTTAACAGATGATAGAGGTTCGTAACGAATAGCCTTCTCTACACCCTAGCAGTAGCCTATTTTGATTGTTATCAATGTAAACTTCAAGTATGGCTCAACGAAGTATATTCAGTTTTATATCCCTCATCCCCTTTTCGTTTCTTGCAGAAATATAGTCTCTGGATTTTTTTCTTCTAGCAATAGGTTCAGATCTAAAATTTTAGACTTTATACCATCGATATTTAAAGTCAAAATTTTAATTTTTTCTAGTGGTTAGAAATTATGCCCTTCTAGAATTATGTTTCATTTCAGACTCTGTTTTTTGCGTGAAATCACTTTTATTATTCTTTTTATTATGAAATCATTATTTTTTTATTTCTTTTAATAGTACCGGGTATATTTTTCCTGGTTTGTTAATTGTATTTGAGTTGCAGATGAAGTGGTTGGCTTGTGCTTTATATTCGTTAAAATAATTGGTTTAGTTAGATCAAAATAATTGGAATCTTTCATTATATTGAGGTCAGCTTTTTAAAAACTATTAATTTTACTATTAGTTAAATAAATAGTGTTTATTTTTCTTATATGATTATTATGGGTCCTATTTTGAAAGTTTTCTACATTAATGATTGTGTTTTATAAATTTTTTTTAAGAATACTTTGTAGATTTGTAATTACTTGTGTTTTTTTCTTATTTAATATTTTATTATATTTTTTAGCTACTATTTAATTTTTTAGAGAAACCTTCTGCCATATTTAGGCTTACTCTTTCTTTCGGAATTCTTTTATTTAAGTCTGAAGTAAGATTATTCATAATGTCTTCAGTTTTATGATTATGCCAAGTGAATTTCTCTTCTAAAGCTCGGATATCTTTCTATCATACTGTTCCTTGTCTCTTTATTCGATTTTCGGTTTCTTGATTTGATTAGTCACCATAATAAATATCTGTTCGTTGTATACGGACAGTTTATTATTTTCAGGGGCAAGGATCTGTATATTTAGTTCATCTGCGTATTTTCTCAGCGGAGCTTCTCAAATTACCACTATAAAGCGCCCACTTAAAAGTCAAAAGATGATCGAGATATCTATTTCTGATAAATCAACCAACTCCATTAATTTTTGTATAATTCGTTGAATAAGTCGATCTTTCTATTTGTGTCTGCTACCGCTAGTAGAAACTTCCTCTCCGGCGTGTATGTTTTGTAAAGGAGCATTTATTCACACTTTACATATTGTTTTTTATGTTTACTTAAGAGCCATTTTTCAAGTTTTGATGGTCTCCATCATCTGGTTTTTGTGAGTCTTTGCGCTGACACTCTCTATCAGCCGCGATTTATAGGCTTCGGTTAGTTTTATTTAGCTGATAGCAGTAGTTTATTCTAAAATGATTTCGTTTTCATCCATTGAATTTGTTTATTTATGGATCTTCATCTATATGTGACTTCCTTTTTTTTTCTATTATAGAAAGACTTTTTTTAAGACTTTAGTTTCCTCCTCTGTTTTTATAGCTTTCTTGTTTATCTTCGTCAGTTACAATACAGGGGATTTTTTTTAAAAAAATTTATGGCATAAAGATCGGTATCCAGGAGTCTGTTCGATTTAAATATTTTTTCGCGCCTCTATTATTATTGGCAGCACTTGTAGGTCAGATTTAGTGTTACCTAATCTTATGTTTTTTTTCGGTATTTATTTTTATCTGGATTTTTCTTAAAATTCTTTACATAATATGAGCAACAATTCATCCTTCAAATTTAGGAATTATAATATTTTTGAAAATTGGATTTTTTATTATATTCACCTTAGGATTTTCTATAGATAATAATTTTATGAAAAGCATTTTGGTCTATAGGTATAATTTTTATTTTTTCGTTAATATTATTTTATTAAACATGACGATTATTTATCTTGCAGCTTCAATAAAATAATCGATAGCTTTACCTTTTCTCAGTGACGAATTATTTTCTTTGCAATTATTACACAAAAAATTTGCCAGGTTATATATACATTTCTGGCTTTTAGTAGCAAATGCCTATACAATTTCGTGAAGTGATGGGATTCGAGATTTCTATTTTCATGTGTATTAGTTTTACCGTAACTCTGGATAATGCTGTAAGAATTCAATAATATTCATAAGAAAAATCTGAAGTATTTAAATTTATATTATCCAGAACATGACGGAAATGAAAATAAATTTAAATTATTTCCTCAAAAAAACAGTTTTTAGATTAATAATAGGTTTCGAAGACTAGTCTATTCCACAGCCTAAGTTAAGCTCACAATTATTTCTCACTAATTCTATTTCCTCCCTTTTTATAAATTATGTAATTAAAAGAAAATGTTTTTGAACACACCTTAGTTACAGTTTTATAACTTTTATATGTCTGTGTTCTATCTTGATCGTGGATTTCCCTTTTTATTCTAGTACTTTCTTTGTTTTTAATTGGCTCTCCCCTATGTTTGTGAAGTTTTGATTGATTTATATGCGATTTGGAGAACGTTTGTGTGATATTGTTGCCTTTTATTTAGTTTATCACCATTGAAAATCTTCATGTTGTTTGTGATGGATGTTCCTTTTATATTTTTTAATTCGTTCTTGTTCGAATTTAGTAACTCGTCAAGGAGTATAAGTTTAGAGAGAATGTATTTTTTTTTTGAAGTCTTATATTCATCACATCCATCAGAATTATTAACGATTGACTACTTAAGAATTAAACTTATATTATTTAAGTTTTGTCGTCTTAGACTGTTTTCACTGTCTTTTATTACCTGATTGACCATGTTGAACATGATCTTCTTTTTGTTAAAGATGTCGTTTTAGAGGGTTTAAACTCATATGTCTCATAAATATATTCGTATTTCAAGTATTCATATAATAGAGAAACTCTTACTATTTGGAAGTATGTTTTTATTAACATTATTTTCCATGTGTGTATAAGCTGTACTCTTACTAGAATTGGATTGAATTGACACAAAACTCGTATCTAGCACATTCTTAAATATCTCTTTTATTGGCTTTGTCTATTGGTCTTGTTCGGAGGCTTTTTTCACACA
This sequence comes from Rhyacophila brunnea, assembly GCF_057557595.1. Classification (NCBI taxonomy): domain Eukaryota; kingdom Metazoa; phylum Arthropoda; class Insecta; order Trichoptera; family Rhyacophilidae; genus Rhyacophila; species Rhyacophila brunnea. Next base: position 2,051,195 of record NW_028233337.1, read on the forward strand.
TGCATAACTAATTATATGTTTTTATCGTATTCCCTTATCCTTTCACTTCCATTTTAAAATTTGGTAGAAAATAGCTTGTCTTTGATAAATACCCCAGTATAAAATTTAAATTAGCTCGAAGAGAAAGTAAAATGTTTTATTTTAGTTCATGATATTTAAAAGAAAATATTTCTGGTATTAAATGCAGAAGATTGAATCGCACATAAGAGAATATGCAATTATTGCTCTTTTTAATTTTTTATATAGCTGCATATTACTTCTTTTCTTGTAAAATATAGGAAACTATTGACTTCAATTATGTTTAATTGCCATTAATAGCCGAAATTGGTTTTTGGGATAGTTTTTTCTCTTCTCTCTCCTTTTAAATTGTTATAAATTAATTGAAATTGCATCAATAAAAAGACGCAGCAAAAGAATTTTACCATATATTTATAAAAAAATACAATCTTTATAATAATATAACCGTTGTAAAGTAGATAAACGTGCATTTGTATTTTTAGATATAAGATTTTATGTATCAAATAAAATTTCTATCTTAAAATCAAAAAAATAGAAGTGCAAACACATTAGTATGATAATAAAATAAATTTGCTGATTTTTTACTTTGATAACAAAATTTTCCATACTATAATACCCGAAGATATGCAAATTTTTTTATGCTTTGTGCAATGATTTTGTATTTTTAATATTGATTTAAAATTTATAAAGTGCGGTTTTCTGTATATTTGCCTGTATTGTTTGTGATATAAGATATATTAAAAAGAAATCATTTGTGAAAGTACTTATAAGGTAAGAAAATAAAAGACCATATGTTTTTAACGTTTTTATTATTTTAGTTTATTATAATTTAGAGCTATTATATAAATTTACAAATAAGATTTAAAGTAAGAAAATATCGGCTATGTCTATTATCACTTCGCTTAAAAAAATATGCAACTAAATTTTAAAAAATTCTGTTTCATACAAATCGAAAAATTAATATGTGAATTTATAAATATAAAAGAGAAAATATATATCTATAAGTATCTGAAAAATATTTCAGTATTTGTATTGGTAAAAACGCGATGAATCTAGAAACCGATATCTAAACATGTATAATAACAACCTAATATTCAAAAATTCACAAACCAATTTTTTCTGTAAAATTGCGTTCAATTGATTTTTAAATACAATTTTTTTTCTAGAATCGATAGAAAAAGAAAAATATCATACTAAGTTAGAGTATGAATGTGCTTTATTCACTGTTGCATCAGATTTGTGGTGCAGTAAAAAATAAATTACAAAAGTTTAGTTAACACTCTAATACGATTTTTATATATATTAGATGAAGTCTAGTATATTATTTAGGTTGACGTGAGAAAATAACATTAAAAAGTTGTCGTCTTAGCAATTAACATAAATTATAAAATGCTTGTATAGTGTTTTTTTGTTTTTTTAAAAATTAATTTATGATATGCAGATTAACTATGTCTTTATTTTGTTCATTTAAGATTGAAATTGTTATATTTGGTGTTTCAAATACACCCATTGTAACTTTAAATCTTCTAAGTATTGAAACGCAATCTTTATATATTTCGTTGACGATTTTGCCATTTTTAAATTTAATGAATTTGCCTATCTAAATTTCGTTTTCCTTTATCTTTCGTTATGATTCATAAACTGAGAGAATTTTTGTAATTTAGCTTTTATAGTTTTATTATATTTAAATCATAATTGACGCGTAATTTTAAACTATTAGTTATTGTATATTTATATTAATGTTTTTAACAACGCGTAGATTTTAAATATCACGTAAAAAATTATATTTTTTATAACAGTATAAGACTACATACAGATTATTTACTTTTTTTTTATTTTTCATATTTCAATTTTACGATAATATAAGTATACAATTATTTAAATACCGATATGGAATTTTTTAAATATTTTAATATCATGTTATTGCGCTTAAAATTTTATTTTATGTTATATAGAATGTTTCTTCAATCCCAATATATTTTAATAAGAAATATGGTGGAGATTACAGATAATTTTACAGAAACAAGCGGATCTTCATGGGAGGCAAAAGATCAGGCAAGTTTTGTGAAGGTAATTGAGTAGAAAATGAAAAAGAATAAAATTGAAGCTCACGTTGAGAGAATGTATTTTGCTCTTAATGAGTTAGATGAACGATCGATGAAATGTTTTGTGTAGTTACTGGAGGTGCCAAGTGAAAGACAGATATTCGAGAGTTAATTTATAGAGGATAATGTAAAGAGTGAACGATCGATGAAATGGTTTGTGTAGTTACTGGAGGTGCCAAGTGAAAGACAGATATTCGAGAGTTAATTTATAGAGGATAAGGTAAAGAATGAATTTCGATGAAAAGAAGTGAGGCTGCAATCACAAATGATCTCAGCGAGGCGCAAAAAGGGATATGATAGGAAACAAAAATATAAGGATAGCAAAAATAGACAGAATTTATGAAAGCAATTTAGAAAATCTAGGATGACAGCAACTAAGAACTTAGCAAGACCATATAATAATAAAAGAGAAATTTTTGCAATTTGGATTTTAACGTGAGAACAAGGAGGAAAACAGAAATGAAGGGATGGTTTGCTATAAGTCTAACGAGAAATAGCACATTGCAATAAGGCTGCGCAAAATATAAAAGAAGCGGGTTTAATGTAAATAAAATAATATTAAGGATTATTCGATTAGAATAAATTATAAAACGAAAATCTTCGTATAATGAAAAAAAGTCTTAAAGTATTTTAGACCAGCTATTTCAACGATTTAATGTGGTTTTTACAAATGATGTATTAAATTTGCTAAGTATTTCCCCATCACTAAATGATCTATAAAAACGCATACTGCTAAGATCGATGTATATGAGGAACAATCATGCCTCAAAGTATAAAAAATGTGAGAGAGAGTATATTCAAAAGTTTAAACGCGGATGAATATTAAGAGAATCGGAATCTCGATGGAGAACCTCGACAAAGCCCAATGAAAACCCATAATTAAAAATTATTTTGGTATCAAATCCAATGGTTCTAAATATTAAATAGAAAAAGACTTATATAAAATACCATTAGTCAAAAGAGAAATATACATGACGGTAGGGGTAAACGAAATAACAATTATAGACATATAAGAATCCCTTTATCATTTATAAATTGAGGAAGAGGATAAAATGCAAACTGCTTTTGAGTATAACAAGAAATTCTACGAACGGAATAGTATGATTTTGGGCTTTAAAGAAGCTCTGATGTTATCTCAAAAAAATACGGTTGCTATCTTCAAAGATCTTATTAGGAAAGGTGTCGAGGATTTATGAATAATCTTATAATTTACAGTCTTACACAAAAAAGGCTCGATCACTTAGTGAAGGGGGTTTATGGGTGATTATTATAAAAAATTATCCAAAATTGATATGAAAAGATATGAATTGTGCAACCTAAAAGGCTAATGCAGTGTCTAACCGTGACGGAAAAAATAAAGTAACATCAGAAATAGAAATAACAGAAGCATAGAGGTCTAAATGTGAAAATGAACTTAGGTCATTATCTGAAGAGATGGATTATCACATAAGTTTTATATCTAACATTGCAGAAAAGTCGCAGAATACATGAAATTTTAAAAAGAAAGTAACGATTTATTTGAGACAAAAATGCAGAAAAATCTTACGCCAAGCTGGAGGAAATCAATAGGGATGTACGTAAATATAAATTTCCAGAATAAATAGTAGTTTAATACTAAATACAAGCGCATAAAACAAAGGTCTAGGTGTAGTCTCATTACAAAGAAACGATAAGGTAAGAAAAAACCAATTCAGTGGGCATTCAATAAACCCACTGAAACAAAAAAAGGATATATTGCCCGAGAAAGAAGCATTAGTAATCAAATTGGATATATATCATTTTTCTTATGGGCTAAAAGGGCGTTAATTCCTTCCAAACACTGATCAGCGGGCCTTAGAGTATTTAGAAATAATAATGAATTCTAAATAATAGTGTTGATAGGTGGGTGTGTAAATCGATGAAAATGACTTTGGTATAGGATATCAGGAAGGGAAAAGTTTCGTTGATGCGGATGCTTTAAGTAGACTATATGAGAAAGAAAATAAAGGGACATTAAACCTAAAATAATGCAAAAATGAACATGGTAATAAAATAAAAATCGAGAAAATGACAAAAATACGTGTTTGGTAAAAATGAAAAGAAATATTTGATGTTTGATGGTAATTAAAGAGAGATTCGATTAAACGAAAAAAGAATATAAATAATAAAGAGAGTACATGAGAAATTTTTACACCGAGGTGTCGATATAATATACTACAAAATTAAAAGGACTAATAATTGGCAAAAGAATGCAGAAAAATTAAAGAATTTCGATAAGAAATGTGAGATTTGTATGAAGAATAATAGAAAAAAGACAAATGGAAATACATTCGTCACGATAAATGTTAGACTTGACATAGTTTCTATGGGTATAATATTAATTAGTGTGATTTTGGGTATGCGTGGTTTTAACAGATTATTTTACAAGATATTGTCAGATAAAAATTATAAAAAGTCGGAAATCAGATATAAACGTAAAGGTTTTAATGGTAATAATTTCAAATACAGAATTACCAATAAGATAAGAAGTGATAGCGCGAAAGAATTAATTTGGAAGGAATAAAAGCTTTTTGTATAGAGAACAGCATTTATAATTTTGTTACAGCAATCGAAAGTCATAAAACGAATAGAAGGGTAGAGAAGTTGATAGGTACAATAAGAAAAGTTTATGTAAAGTCTCAGAAGAAAATAACTATATAAAATTGTAAAGTTATTGGAAGTTATAATGTAGCTACCCACACCGGAATTAAATGCTGCCCAAAGAAGCATGGGAATATGAATCTGGTGTTGCTAGATAAATTTATAGCAATAAGGAAATTATGCTAAACAGTAGTAGAAAAAGATAAGAGAAAATTTTATAAAAGAAGAAAAGACAGATGGGCCCAAAGAAAGGGTTTGGGATTAGCGTATAAAAACCAATCAGACGGGTCTATAAACTGAGGCGACATAGCACAAAATTACATAAGAAGATTTAGACCTTTATAAAAACTGAAAAGGGAAAATCCAAAAATAAGAGATTATGATATAAAAAATATTTTTATTCGTTATGATGAGACACCGTATAGAGGGGTCGTTATATAGGGGGTTTCTTCAACCAAAAAATATTAAGAAATAATAATATTTATTGACGTTCTAGTAATTTATTTTTTGGATTTTTATTTTGTTTAATTATTTATTTACATCCTCGTATTATTTTACTATTTGTAATTTGACGAGTGAAATTATAAATTTATGATTAGAATATTATACACTTTTGGATAATGTTGTCTATTTAAATAATTTTGGGGTAATAATATATACATTTAGCACCACCCTCAAAAGATGGAGTCTCAATCACCATGACTTTTCTTTTCTGTCTGTATGCCATAATTTTTGTAAATTTCTACTGAATTCTATATCAAATAACCATATTTCTTTTTGTTTTATCCAATAGCATTTCATTTTCTCATATCTGAATAGATGACTTGTTTATAATGTTTTCTTTTCCTTCTTACAAATCTTTTCGCATGTTTACAATACATCTTGTTTTCGGAAATCTCAAGCCTGGAAACTCCTTTTTTTGGTGTTTTTGCATTCGTATTACATCTAAATGATATGTATCATTATATAGATCACAGTCTCTGGTCAACCGATCTTTATACAATACCTTTTATTCCTTATCATCTGTTTTCTCAAACTTCTTATTACTCGCTCGATATTTTCGTTACTTTTGTGTAATTCAATTGAAACTTTATGTTCTGACATTTTCATGTCTCTATAAAAAATTTATAACATATTTCAACTGAATTCCTTTACTTGGCACTAATTAACATTTCTTTGTGCTCATGCTTCTTTAACATAAAATTATAGTCGTAAATTACTAATTTAGTAGATTCGTTTTCTATTATTCGCATATTTATCAACCTAGTAAAATTGCCAAATATAATCAACGTATCTTCCTTTTTTACTCACAGTATAGTACACTGTTATCTACTTTCTGGAATTTTTAATCTGATATGTCAAAATCCTTTCCCGTATTTTTCTGTGGTTTATAGCATTCTTAATAATTATAAGTTACTTAGAAAAAAATATTTGAATGCCTCGTCAATAATGATTTTTTTTAGTAAATAGCATGCAGTTTCAATTTATCTATGCGCAATTTAAAATGCAGAAACCTACTCGTGAACTATCTATTGTTCTCATCTGAAGTTACTCTTCTGTAACACCAATATCAAAACTCGACTAATTCCTACAATCGGTTTGAATCAATTGTTTTTATTTTCACTTCACAATATTTCTTTCATATATATACACTATTTTAGTCTTAAAACTCCATAGCCCCAATATGTATTTCCAATATTTTATTTATGCATATCGTCTTATCTGTAAATTCTTCTTTCCATGTAAGCTGTTAATAAATCTGACCGCTTCTGGTATAAACCAGCAAAATTAAAAATTTAATTATCTCTTTTTTTGGATTTATTCTATTATTATTTATTTCTAAACTCGATCTGATTCTTTCCATGACTCGAATGTCTGTAATCAATTAGAGTTAAGGCTCTCTCATATTAATTAAAATCTCTCTACATCTCTGAGACAGCCAAAATCATTTTTTCCGATATAATAAATTTTCTTTCCGCATCATCAAATTTTTTTCTATCTATGAATCAGTATATGGCTTTCCTCGTCGTTTTTCTAAAAAAACAGTCCTAAAATTAGCACAAGCGTACTTCCATTAAGTTTCTTGTTTACACGGGAATTTTTATGTTTGTGCTGTTCAGCACATCTCTTTTGTTTTCCAAAATGATTAATTAACACTATCTATCCAACCAAATGTATTCTTATTCTATAGACCTAATGTTTCGTAAGTTTCAGATATATTGACCACAAGAAATTCTCTAAAGTAAATGCATAATCATAACCATCGGCATTTCTAAATTTCACAATACCTAGGCCTTAGATATTATAATTTTTGCGTCTTTTGTATCTATATAGGTACCTTTTGAACTAAATCACTGTAAGTCCTAATAAATTTACCTCTTTTTGCGCGAATACATCTTTTTAATTTTTTTTATTTATATTTCCTATACTTTTCGTAGCAATAGACCATTTTCTTTTCCTGTCATACTATAAAAAAATCTGATCATCTGTAAATAAGTACAGACCCTTGCCAGTAATGTCTTTAAAGATATAATGCAACATTAAATGCACCAATAAATAGAAAGTCACATACCTAAGTTGACTTTCTACGCTTTTCGTAAACTCTACTCACACAAAAACGCTTTCTTACATTTTTTGCACCGTAAATTCAGATTTAATAGTATTTTCTTATAATATAAATTGTCAGAAAATTTGAACCAAGGTTCCTTTAACTATTTTTCAGATATCGATTAAACGTCTTATAAAAGAAAATGTTTTGTAGTAGTTAGGTCACATGGTAATATATTACAACCATTAGATTTCTCTAAGCCCTTTTCGGGCTTATCCACTAAGAATATAATCTTCTTATTAGATTTATACATCTAATTATTTCAAATTTTTTTTAAATTGCTACCTTAAACTTGTGGAACACACACAGCTAAAGAAAACCTCTCTTAATGGTAATTATATATTTATTGCCTATTTCCAACATAATTATCATCATTAGGTATAGTTTTACCTTTAAAAATTTGTTCAACATAAATTTTCATATAATGAACATACTTTCGATACTGAATCATACCAACAGTGATATATTTTTAAATATGTTTAGAAAATTGGTTTATAATCACAGAATAATTTAAATAGGAACCTTTATTTAATTTAATGACAAAATACACCATAGACCAAAGTCATCTTTCTTGTTTATAAATTGCTTCATTATGATTTTCGATTTTTTAGGGATGGCTTGATATAGCTCTGATTTATAAATGTTAGATACCAGCTTGTCAATATAACCTTTGTGTACTGGAATGCTGTGTTTTGTATATTATATTTTCGCACATTTTTATTTCGTGCGTTATATTTAAACGTGATTGGGAAATTTATAAATACTATTCTCCGCTATACAGCCTCATATATATATTCAAATGTTGGAAAAGTAATAAGCGCAAGAAGTTTTGTAAAGTATATCCCCGCTTCTATTATCCCTTTACAATATAAATTTATACATATTACACTATCAATACCAGTCAGAAGCGTGAATGTTGTGCCATTGAAACGATTTTTTACTTATTCACTTAGCAACGCGATTTTGGCTTTGAGCAACTTCATCATATACGAAAACACTTCTTTGTATTCTTATTTTTACTCGCTTAATAGTTTTGAGGAACGGCTGACATATTTTCACAAATGCGTTTTTTATCAGATTATAAAATGTAGTCTTCCCGTTCGCTGTTCTCTAATACAAAAATTAGCAATACCTGCTGGTCTTATGGGAAATAGACTTTTGACAAACACATCGAAAATAGACACAGGTCTCTTGATCTCTATATAATCCTCCAAAACCATTATAAATTCCCTATTATGATTTTATCTCAACATTTATATTGAAAATCCTCAGGTCTGTAGGCTCTTTTCGTAAGCGAAGGAAATTACAAAAAGAATGTTCTTAAAGGTAATTATATTAATTCTCATATTCTATTTTGCAGATTTTTGGTCAACTTGTAATTCTCCTTCTAATATCTTCAGAAAGACGTGGATTATCGCGTATCCTTTAGCGAAATTACTTCTTTCATCTAGGTATTTAGTCAGCCGTAGTTCTATCACATCTACAGAATTGTCATAGTGTTCTACACACTGTTTGAAAAATCGTTTGTTAAAAGCAGTTAACCACATACACGCGTTATCTTCTTTGTGACATATAATCTTTATCTTGTCAGCTCTACAAAAAAAGCACTTGGATCCATCAAAAAAATCTTTCTTATATCAACAGAGCACAGAGTCTTGATAAATCAGATTTAACCATAAAAAAATATAACGAAGAAATCTCTTCAAGCACAATACATAAATATGAATCCTATAACGAAGTGCCAATTAAAATGTAACAAATTATTCTGAGTTTAATATATATCTGAGTATTTGCTTCTGTTGAAATATAATTTATGGAGCAAAAATCGACTCGTTCTAGTCTTACCTTTTTTCTCGTTTTCATAGCCACGACTTATTATCCTTTCATTTACTTGTTTTTATTTATTAAACTCAACATTATGTGCTCGTTAATAGTTAACTAAATTGCCATTATATATATTAATTATCAAATAATTTTTATTATGTGCGGTTTGAATTAGATCTATCTCTACTCTATTCTAATGCATTCTATTGCTTAGTTTTGTCTGTTTATTTTCGATTATATATGACTTACTATTAAATATATTAATTAAAAACATTTCCCAAGTTGGCTACTAATTTTTGGAATCAATATTTATGTAGAATTTGCCGTATAATAACTTCCTTCAAGTGACATTGCTATTAATTCACATCCCACGTTTCTTTTATGAATTTAGATATAGTATCTCTTTTTAGATTTCTTTTGTATGTGCATGAGCAAAATGTCGATTCAAAAGTGGTAATAAATATTTTTGGTTGTTATGTGCGTCACCTGATCTATTATTGTGATATCTTATCAGTTTTGACCAATACATTTTCTGAAAAATCTTTTTCTAATATTCGATTATTTTATTATTTACTGTTATCTTTGCATGACATCAGTCATAACATAATATATCAGTTTTAATAATATTTATTAAATTGTTTTTTGTATAAAATTTCTTTTCTTAACATGACATATTTGCTATTTGAAGAGTAAATTATTTTATAATTTATACTTTAATTTTCCTTGTGTCTTTTTTGCTTTTTTAAATTGAGCAAAACGCCATCTTTTGTCCAAATCATAATCAAAAACATCACATAATATCAACAAAATTTTCTATGAATAACTGAAATATTTAGTCGCCAGGGTATTACAATAGAAGAATTATTTAAATTAAGCCATAATAAGCCTACTGTTTTTATTTGAATTTTTTGCATCTATGTCCGATCTGTTAAAGCTTCCATGCCATAATGCCCGCCCCCCGTATTTATAGCAGCAAAAATCTTAAATGCTTTTAAATATTTGAATTATCTAAAATCCTGTTCTTAGAAGCATTTTTTAATAACCACTACTCTGATAATTTGATACTTAGCCTTTTTCCAACTTTATTCTATAATTAAACCTTCTTTTTTGACCAACTTTTCCACTTGATTTTTATATTTTTCTTGCTCCTCATTTCTTTATCTTATATCTCTCGATCAGCCAATATTCTATATACAAGTACTCTTTAATTTTTTGGCTTCAAATTGGTTTTTTATGCCGAACATAAACAATATTTCTAAAGTATTTATGAACCAATATCATCTTTTTCTATATTCACTATTTTTTTCTATCTTTGAATTTAGTTCCATTATCATCACTTTCTGCTATTTAAGCGACCTGTCAGTCCTTAGATCGCTTTCTGCTAGCTGTTGTGAATCCTTCAAATGTTTAGTTGACATTAGCATAGAGCCTTCAGCCCAAATTTTACCGATATTTTAGGCTTGTGATCTTCACCATATTGATAATTTTAATAAATATTGATTGGGAATATTCATATATTACATATAAAAATTATAGACTTAAATATCAAAATAAAAATGTAATGGTTGCCAATATTTTATTTTACTAATCTCATACTTTATATACTATAGGTGGTTTGCATGCAATATTTCGCTTGGATTAATCTGGCTTGCGTAGTTCTTTAAACAGAATCGGTGTTTAAATTAAAACAAATTTTTTATAAATATGTTAATCTCTTTTTGCCCCCTTTTTGATATGATCTATTATCAATCATGATTACCAGAATCGAATCCTATTTTACAACGTCCATTTATATTCTAGAATGCATCTTATCTCAATCTATTCGATCGGTTTATCTCCATGCTGATATCATGCTTTATTTTTCAGATTCACACCTTCTTTGTTTAGTTATTATTTTTATATTATTCATTTAAATTAATATTGTATTATTAAATAGTATTTTAATATTAAATCTCTCAACCATAAAATATTTTTTGTCGTCAATAAATTCTTTTTTTGTTTACATGTGATTATGCTATCTTTTTATAACATCTTATAATTTTTTATCGAATGTTGACCATTCTCTTTATTAACTAAAACAGGTTACATATTCCCCTCAAGCAGTACTTGATTTCCCTTAAATAACTTGATATCACATTTATTTTCCTTAACTATACACTCATTATCATTATTCTTACATTCCCGAATCATTACTGAACCTTAGAGTATATTTGCAAACCTTATAAATTACAAATTTTATTGTTTATTAATGTTCTCATTTTACACTACTCTTACTTCTCTGTTTATTGCAACCACAGTTGCGCATAGTCTAACTTTTGTTTTCTTTTTTTTCAATTAATTAGATTAGATCGTGCAAAATAATTTTCCAATGATTCTTTGGGCTACTCTGAGTAATTTAGGAAGGGTTTATTACATATTTCAATGTATTTAGAAACAGCTTCCTGTACATTTTTACATCAATTTATGCTTCATATTGTCAGAATTTTCCAATGACGCTCCCTACACCTCCATTCTCTCGATGTGTTACGCACTTAAGGGTCTCTGTTCTATTCCATAATAATATGTTTTCATATTTAATTCCTCTCTACTTTCACACATTAATCTTTTTAATATAAACCTTCTCGAAACAATAATGCCATAGATATTATATCGTTTTTTTATGACCACAGAGGCTATATATCTTGTAAGAAATTCAATATTTACCGATATGTATATATTTTGTATCCCTGTGTTCACTAAATGGAAGTGAACGGGGTTTAATCCAAATCTACATATATCTGCGGTGGTTTTTATTCCTGTTATTAATTTTATAGGTTTATCATTTCTTTGCATCTTAATCTATTATCTTCGTTATGTCTGGTCAATAATATTTGTCTTTAAATGTGTAGTAAGCATATTCTGACCATCAGTGTCCGATTTCAAAATGTTATGTTTACAAAATTACATCTCTTTTCCCCAGCTTTCGATATAAAAAGAATTTTTCCCAATAGATTTAAGTAATTTATACCATTTTCAGTGTATGTGTGATATACCCCTCTACTTGTCTTAAACGTCGCTTCCTTTTCTATTTATTCTAAATTAACTACCAAGCACATTTGATTTACTCATCCTAGTATATTTTATATAATTGGTTCAAAATATTATTCTGTATTTTTTGATCCATTTATGTATCTATCATTACTAAAATCAACTTTTTCTTTTATTATTTCTAACTCTTTATTATCTGTCTATTGAAAATTTCTTTCCGCGCATTTACCCATAAAACCCGTTTACATAAATAAACCAGCATATATTTTTTTATCTATGATATCATAATTTGCTTTTGTTTCTATGAATTTTTGTTTTGCATATTTATTATATTTTCATTGGTATCCTGTTGATTTAACACGCCCCTACACCAACATTCGAGGCCTCAGATTTTAGAATGAATTATTTCTAATTTCAGGCAGAGTATATTAATATAATTTTGTATTTTTTTAAAATAAAATAAATTCTCGTTCTATTCATTCTGTTTCCCGTCTTTTGCTTTTTTTAGTTTTAAACCCATTGATTTCTGCAGAAATCTTTTATTTGCTTCTTTTACGATGCTATCATTTCTAGAATTTTCTACATTCATGGATCATCTGCTTTGTTATTTTAAATTCATTTATTTAATTTTCATATCTTCTAGCAGTATTAAATAAGTACTATTTACTTTTACACCTAAAATCAAATTGAATCTTTATGGGATAAATTTAGCATATATTTTCTACTATTTCTACCACTCACTGCAAATGCGTCGTTTTCTTTTTTTTATTAAAATGTTGTTGATATCTAAATATATCATAACCTTTTTTTCAAATGGGACATACATTTAGAATTTTTGTCATTTAATCTTGTAAGATCATAGGAAATTATAAAATCACATCATCGTACTATTCCAGATATCAAATCTTTTATTTACCGTAGATCTTTCTCCTCAATTTTAACTTTAAAAAAGCCACTTTTATACCAATAAAACAGTAAACGAGTTCGAACCATATGTAGCACAAAAATGCAGTATCCAACAATTATAAGTTGTTCTTAGTTACAAGATTGGATTTTATTGCATCAACTGCTAATCTTGAAACAAAATTAGGGTTTTTTATGAACCTCACATGTTTTCCTCTTTATGTCCCCCTTTTACATATGCCGCTGTTTTTATAATTCACTTGCATATTTTATGCGTTCTATTGCAACACCTGTAAAAGTGTGATTCCCCTTACGCTACTATCTTTCAGGCATCTGTTTCTATTATACATTCTTGTAATGTGCATAATTTATTCTTTTTTATTAATTTACTTAATTCGAAATTTTTTTTTATGTCATTATTTATAAAAAATAAACACTTTGATACTTTTATGCTTTTTTACATGAAATATATATAATAATGTGTATTTATATTTTTATTTTCTAAAAATTTTTTTCAGAGCAATTAAAAGCCTTGTTTTTCGCAATTTTCAACATACCGAACGTTTTTCATTAAAAACAAAAAACCTTTTTAGGCCTAAAACGTCTTCTCTTTCTTCTATCACGCTCGATACAATCTTTCTTATGTTTTTCACATTCACCATTTTCTATTTTTATCTTTAATATAATTTGTTATATCTGGAGATTTTCGCACCATTTTCTCATTATGAAATATAAATAAATAAATTATCACTTGCCATAAGATCGATTGATCTATTTCTTCTTCACTCTCCGACTTTGCTTTGGTTCTTCCGTACTGAACTTTTTCTGACTCTTCTATCATACTATGCATATTTTTTTTCCAACTCTTTCATGATCTTGGATTCTTTTTTTAGATCCAAAAACGCTTAAATGTCGTTTCCTGGCGTTGCCATTATATTAAAATTTCATTTAAGTACTCCGTTGGATTTCGAATATCGGGTTACGCATACTTTTTAAAAATATTAATTAAATTTTTTTTTGATTACAATATTATTCTATTAATGGTTTATTATTGAATTAATTGGTTTTTTTGATAAAAGATTAAAAAGGTCGTGTTATATTAAACGGCTTTATTACAACAACTTATATTTTATATTCCTAGATTTTTGACTTTTCAACTTGTTGTTCTTTTCTGAATCATACCAATGATAGCAGGGTAAGTAGACTTTATAAACGAAATAGGAATCGTAAATGATATATCATCGTCACTCCTTCCAAGTAAAAACAATGTCCATGGACTGACAAGTGTAATTTTCAAATTATTACAAAACTCTTGTCATATATATTATAAAGTTTTCAAGGTAAAAGAAATAATAAGTTCCCTTTCTTTATGCTCCCGATAGGTCATATAAATCAATATTGTTTTTCAAATATTGAGTAAATATTTGTATATTACGATGAAAACAATACATGAAAATATCTTTATTGCGCCTATCAGGAAGCACATAAGTTAACCATGAAATAATTCTATTTATCATTAAAGGATAACAAAAATATAGAAAAAAACGTGTGTTAACATTGCAATGTTAACGCCCTTCAAGAAAAAAATTGAGTATATTGACCCGTATTTTCTTCGTTTACGCATGTGCCCAATTACATGTAATAATGGCTCATCTTTTATATGCACCTGCCACATGCTGCGCAATGATGTGCCCTTTCAACTTTCATGTGCTCACATCACCGGCAATACCTCCTTGGACTTCTAGCCGTACCCTTCAAAGGCAAATAAATAGGCCCACAAGTCTCTTCCGAGACCTTATGATTTTTTATCGTGAAGAAACATATTTATGTAGGCGAGTATTGCCATCGTATTGAAAGCCCAAAAGAATACTCGCTTTAAGGTGCAGTCTACTACATACACACAGGTAATTATATTACCTAAAAAGTTCAATAGGAACATCGTCACTTCTGTCATGAAAATTTTGCATGAAATTTATTTTGCCACAGACTTGAAATCCATTATTACTTATAATTATTTTCAATAACATATTTATTCCTGTGAAAATCCAATAACGCACGTTTTTCGAGCATTAGTGCACTGTCAAATAAAAAAATATAAGTATTGGATTTATCAGAACTGTTTTAAAAGCCGATAAATCAATCGTGTTCATATTTTTGAGATGTAATAAAAGAATTTTTTTTGTATTTACTCCTAAAAAAAATAGTATATATATATAAATACCAAGATTAATTAAATTTTTGGATTATTCAATTTTAAATTAAAAATGAGTGCGTAATTTGTTTGCGAATGGTATGTATTGTTAATTAAATTTTCTTTTTTTTACTAGATGGCTTTTTTTAGTAATTTTTAATTTCCTTTTATTATAATTGTTCTCTTTTCTAAAAGCCTTCATTCATTCTAAAACTATTTTAGATAATGAGTATTTTAAATTTAATCCTGACCACAAATCTTCAGTGTATATGATATGTTAATTCTTAGCATGGTTTTAGAAACAAAAAAAATGTAAACTGTATTAATAAACACTGTAATCTAGGATCAGATGCTATTTGATAACCAAAAAATGAATTTTTTGCATTAAATTTCTATGTAAGTCAAAACTAAAAATTTAAAAATTATAAAATTAATATATGTAATTTGGTTGGCGTATAAATTTTCCGATATAATACTGACATATATTACACACCCTGTCGGACCATATCCAATAAATAACAATGCTGGTAAAAAGAATATATATTATAAGTAAGATATAAGATTCTATAAGGATTAAGAAAAAGAAAAAACTGGAAGCAGAAACGCAAGGATAAACATTTAAAAACTGATTCCGAAACATAAAGCTTAACCAACAACTTAATTGAAAACTTAAAACACGCATAACAAAAAAAACCGCGGCTCTTATTCAATTCAAAGCTATCTGCAAGAGTACACCTGCCGAGAAATACAACTGAATGTATAAAGCTGATACTGATACGAATAGATTCGAAAAATACCGAGATCTGACTGGAAAAGGTTTTTAAGAATCTAAAGTTTTCTTTAGCTGTAATTTGAGAATTTCTTAAATCAAAATCAAAAAAATTAAATGATTTCTAAGATAATAACAGGAACAGAAGACAATACCGAAAGTTCCAAAAAAATAGAAACAAAAAGAAGCAAAAAATCAACGGGTTAATAAATATAAATCATTAAGATATTCAATGACTCCAAAATGCATTAAAAAACACTCTATAGAGTACATACAGACTTGAAAACAAAAGAAATCATAGATTTCTAAGAATAACAATAATATTTATGCTGAGACTAAAATTATAATCATTTATGTATAAATTTTTTGGTCAACATGGATATAACAGGCGCACAGTTACGAAGAATGCGCAGATAGCCCAAATTTTACAGTCGATTACAAAAAGTTTCTATGAATTAACATCAAAACCAGCTGTAGAAGTAATAAACTATACCGCATTAATGAAAGACAAATTTTAAAGTTACAAAAAAATAAACATTACTAGTATCTTGCACAAATAATACCAGAAAACTACGAAAAATATATAATGTTCGTGTTAAGTTAAAGGGACAACACAAGTTACTCTACAAAAAGAAAAATGTTCTTGCTTATCAAAAAAAAATAATGACAATATAATAATGGAAAAATAGATAGAGCATGTCGGCAGAAGAAAAGAGTAACCAACAACAAATTGTCAGATTAAATTGAACGAAGGCAATTTGCAATGCTTCAACAGGCCTATAAAAACCATATTTTAAAGCATAAAATTAAATATAATGAACCTTCGGACATTTATGTGGACAAAATTATTTATTATGACAAAATTTGATAGTTACTGCCGCAGGAACGCATTAGAAAACACACTTAAAGTGTTATATATATCGAAAAATAGATTCAAGTGGATTATAAAATACCTAACTAGATAGAAAGTTACAGGATGCTTGGTATATACAACTTCCGCTTAAATAAAATTACAATAATGCACTGTATCTATACGTGATAGTAAGATCAGTACGCCTAGAAAATAAAGAGCAGAAAATTGGTTTTATTCAATATAACATACTTAATACCATACCAAACAGTTTATAAAGGAATCGGAATTAAAACCATCAAATTGAATGTCAAACCATGAAATTGGAAACCAAAACAGTCACGATCATACAGCAGAAAGACGTCAGTTCTCGAAACTTACTATCGGGAAATCAACTTGGAACAGTCAGAAGATTACAGAGAGATAGATAATAGCAATGATAAACGTTGCAATATTGTGAACATATTAACGAATCAGACATTGTATGATTTAATATAAAAAAAGTATTCAACTTGATCTATTATGAGTACCTTCGGAACTGCTTAACAAAATAAATATGCAAAAATGAAAACTTATATTTAAACTAAATTATTTAAAAACTTGTAATTAAAACAGCAATAATATAATGAAGAAATGTATTATAAAAATTTAATGGGGCCATTCAAGGAGATGGGCTAATCAACTGCTATTTGTTTTATGTATAGCCCCGCTTAGCCGCAAATTAAACAAAAATTTTATATCTGTAGCAATCAATTTAGAAAAGAGGCATTCACAACACATTATTTCCTTTTCATTGAAGATTTAAATATTTCGGTAAATACAAAAGTAACGAAAATAAGGTCTAATGAAGCCACAAAGATTTTTCAAATGCTATGGGATGGAAATAAATATAGCAAAGTCTGTTTTAAACATGAAAACTTATAAGATTATGCGGAAATCATATACGGTATAGATAGATGTTTATATCTAGGACTACCAGAAGACTCCAAATCACACTCGAAATCTGAAACAATTATAAAATGTAGAGTGAAATGATGATAAGGATCAAAGTCTTATGCCCAACTAAAATCAACAGTTTACACACATTTAAGGCGATATTTATGCTTACAAGATCTTCTTTAAACTGCTACTTGTGGTATTATAAGCTAAAGCCATGACGTTTTTGAAGGCATGAAGATGATGACATATGGGATATTGAATGAAAAAGAATGCATATGCAACCATCAAATATTAAACAACTTTGCCACAAAATCAATGATCTAGGGTGCGGTCTTTGAAACATAGAATTTAAATCTGAAAAAATGCACTTTTGACTACCGATTTCCTTAGCCAGGAAAGATGAAATCACCTAGGATAGCAGCTTTACTAAAATTGCATAAAAACGCGATGCGATTGATCTTATCAAATAAATTTATACATAAAAATACGTAATAGTACAGCTATTCATCAGAGCACGAATAAAAGCAAAAAGATTGTTTATTCTGTAAAATAAAAAACACCACAATAAAAACTCTTTAAAGTGCATAATATCAAAACCCTTGAAATGCTAGATTCACAATAGTGTATACAGTACGGAAATATCAGAATGTCAGAAGAAGCAAGGTTTTGCTTCTTTTCGCATAATAATATTCTTTTAGGTGAAAGAGGAAGATGCTCGCACTATAACGATTCTTTTATAACTGTAGATCACTTAACAAGCAGATGTAAAAAAAACCCTTGGTAATGTCATTACAAGAAGAAATAATGAAATAATGAGGTGTCTTAACTTGAGCCTATCAAGTAATAAAATTTCAAAAAAACCAAAAAAGTAGTGGACACGCATTGCAAGAAAATATGAAAAATAAAGTTACGGAGATCAAAGTGGAAGCAAAAATTGAAAAGGGATTCAATTATAAAACAACGGACTTGATATTTTATAATATAATCAAAGAAGAGTTGTATAACTCTCATGAAAATTGTTGTGACTAGTATCGACAACAGCAACAAGGTTAAAATGAATTACTTAGAAATTATACATATTTAGAATTTGAGCTTGCAATAATATATAAGTACGAATCAAAAATCATTCCATATTTTAAAACTTAAACGGTGTGGAATACAATATCATAAAAGGTATTTAAAACTCGAAGTAACTGGCCATATTGAGGTATATATATACAAACTCTGGATTATGAAAAAGCCTATAACTAGTAGATCTTATATAGGGTAGAGGTATTATGAAAGACCCAGAGAAGAGTAAATAACCGAAATTAAATAGCTGTGCGCACAAAGTATCAAGAATTTGTGCTTGCATACAAAGACTAAAATTATAACGATAAATTTAGCCCTAAAATTAATAATTTATTGAGATTAAATATTCATTTGAATTCAAAATTTAAATAAAACACAAAAATTTTTATTAAGAAAAATTACAAAAATGTAAAGATCAAAAATCTTTAGCAATTCCTATAGTGTAAAAATCGTAAGTATTTATGATTCAACTTTCAAATAAATCTCAGGAAATTTCTTCTTTTCACCGTAAAAGTTTCTTTTCTTTTTTTTCTGATTCGAAATTTTTTTTTACGAATTTTCCAGCTTGAATATCTAATCCCGTATTAATATTAGAAAACTTTTTCTTATGACAAACTTACCGTGATGAATTTTTGTATATTATATGTGAAGTATGATTTGTTCTCATTACTAAAAATGTTGCTTTTTGGTAATTCTTTGTCTGATATTATTTATTTGATTTGATTCATTCTTATTCTGTTTGACACATGCATAGGCGTCCTTTATCTATTTTATCGTACTAAGCGATATAATAAGCATCGTTTATTTAAAGAAGCACTGCATCTGCGTGCTTTAACTGAATAGAATAGAGCGATTTCATTAACATGAACAACTTTACTAAGAGCCTTTTTAAACGATTTAAAATTATTCTACTTGTGCTAGTAATCTTATTGATATTTTTTGTATTTTCATTCAATTCTAATGTTATCTTAACCATATAACAAAATATTATGACTTAATTGCCGATAATCTGTAAAGAATACGCAAAAAAAAATGATTTGCTGTTCTTAAAGCTTGAAAATATGCCATGTATTATAATACTTCTTTTTTTATATTTTAAGCTGCTATAAAAAAAACAATTATTCGTGTATGTTTCAGATACATTTTTATATATTATATTATTTAGATTTACATTGCAAATTACACGTTTTTCTTGTCACTTGCTAATTTTTGATCAATTGTTAATTTCATGAAATTCCATATCTATAAATCTTAAAGATTTCTTTTCTAAATATGTTCAGCTCATTAAAAGGTTTTATGTAAAGTTTTGTTTCTGTTGGAACTAATATTTTCTGATCATTTCTTTACGAACTAAGGAATTTTAGGCAATGTTTTATTTTATCGTTCTAATGTATTTTTAGAAAAATTGTTTAAAATCAAATATGAACAGCTGAAAACATACCAATAATTTTTAATCCGATTTTACAGTATGAAATGCTAAGATATATTATTTGAGTACTGATTGTCGTAATAAATATGAAACTTACAAATTATAATATGATTTATCTTGGCGAATAGATATCAAAAATTTTATTATTTTTCATAGATGTGTCATCTGGTTATTTACAACAGAATACAAATACAAGTGTTACGTAAGATAAGATTTTTACAAAACCAAAAATTAACAGATATTATTTGTATAATATCTGGAATTCAGACTGAATTTTTAAAAATGATTATATAGCCCAACTTTGTTTAAAAATAAAACTTTATATTACATTACTATTCCGTCTCTTTATTATATAGATTCTAGAACTAAACTTAACTATCATATGAAACTTTCAACAGCTGCTAATAGTCATTTCTAGGTACTTTGATGCGAATAACATAGAAAAAATATAAATAATTATGAAATTTTATTATTTTTTTAAAATTCCATGGTTTTTTAAAAATAAAATGATGCTGAAGTCGAAATTGCCCGGAACAGAAATTCGTAGAATATATATCAGAACAAAAATATTGCATCTGTACATTATGATCATCAAATTACGCAGTAAAACCATATAATACATTATTCGGATAGTATGATTACTTTTTAAGACTATGAACATATCGCTTAAGGATTATCTTTTTTGATTTTTTTAGGTTCAAATTATAATTTATATCCATATAGATTGTTTACATTAGTTTTATAATTTTTTAAAGAGAACATGGTTAACTAAATTTTTTTGCAAAAATGGCTTTTTCTTTTGTAGGAACTAAATGTTTTTATTTGGAACTCGTTCTCACGTGGTGTGAAATTATTGGGCTTTCTGAAATTTATAAAAAAATTATATATGATATAGTTAAGATGATCTTTTATGGTTTTAGAAGATGAAAACTATTTAAAATATTCAGTTAACAGTTTTAGTTTTCAGTAGTGGTGTTTTATTTAAATTTTATATATAGGTTTTTATAAAATTAACAATTATCATAATTTTTCATCCCATCTTGAAGTTTATATTGCATTATTTTTAGTTTTAAGTGGATGTGATGATTAAATCATTATATAGGGGTCGTAATTTATGAGGTAGAACCTAAAAATTCGTGTGATTTTTTATATCTGGGCACGATAATACTAGAACTCATTAAGTTATGACTGTGGGATTTATGGATTTGACACACAGATATTATAGAAATTTTTGTGTCAATTAAAAATCATTCCTATGGTGCTGGCATAATATTTTTGTATTTTAAAAGTAGTTCAATTCTCTATTTATATATTTTTTGCTCTTATCTTCTGGGTGCATAAGTTTTCTTTTTACTACACATATAATTATAATATTTTGATCCAGTGGTACATAAATTAATAAATAATTTTGCTACTCTACGACGGTTTTCACACTAAAAACCTATTTTTATGAATTTATCTAATTAAATGCATACAATAGTGTAATATAGCACAAAGTATTCAATCTTTTAAGGCATAATGTCTTTCTCTAGTTAAATTTGGATGGTAATAGATATTCTACCTGTAATAGTAATAAAACAATCAAACATCGGGATGCACTATATCTAAATTAATGTTCTTTGCATTGTATAAAACCAACATGTATGAATGTAAAGAACATGTGATTTTAAAATTATAAAATAGTATATAGACTTAGTACAAAAGTGTAGTTTGTAGGACCAAAATTGCATTAAGAAAAAATGTAGATTTCATGGTATTAATATGTTTCATGATATTATAGTATTTATATGAAGATACGTATTTACCTATATTATTAAAAACTGGTTTAATTGCATTATATTTTCATATTAACTTGATTAAAAGGGTTATTAACAAGAAAATTTATTTGTGATGCAAAGAAAATTAATTAAAATTGATATGTTACAATTCTAAATAATATGAAAATAATACATAAGTCTTAATATATGCTAGAGAGGTTGTGTGTTTTTAAAAAACCCAATTATAAAATTGTGCATAAAGTTATTAATTAATTCTACCCGATTAACAAAATTCACCAATATATAGAATATTTAGATAAGTAAAAAAATATATAGCTGGAACTAAGAACAAAATGTTACTAATTTTTTTTCTCAGCAAGATACTATATATTTTAAGATATTGCATTCTGATAGTTTTTTCTAAGCACATACTTCGATTACAAAATCCATAAACTGAGGATTTGTGGTCAAGACTAAATTTAATCTATATATCTTCTAAAATAATTTTAGAATTAATGAAGGCTTTCATAAAAGAGGGCAATTATAGTCCTAAAGATTATACTTACTGAAAAAACCATCTGTTAAAAAAAATAGACTTTGATAAACATTACATACCATTCACTTAAAAATTAATTGATCCTTTTTAATTTACAATAGAATACTTCAAAATATTTAATAATTTATCTTGATTTTTATATATATTTTTTATTTTTAGAATGCATATACAAAATATTTATTTATTTACTTCTCAAAAATAGGAACATAATTGATTTATCGGCTTATAGAACGATCATGATATATCGAATACTTATATTTCCCTATTTTACAGTGTATAAATTTAGGCAAAGACCAATTTCTTAGATTTATAAAAAGAATAAATACGACGGTTGGGACGGGCCTGCTTTCCCCGGCTACCTTTGGTTATATTGTTTAAAGAATTAGAATTACTCATAACTATTTATTATTTCTTGAACTCTTAAGTACTTGTTGTGAAACGTTCGTAAAACACCTTATCAGTTATGTAAAACCTTCTTTATCATTGATTAATTGATAACCTATCAATTAACCCAACAATATATTATTACTATCCAACAACGACATTGAAAGATATTTTAAGTAATAATGCATTTTAAGTCTGTGGCAAGTGAAACTTTATTTAATTTTTTGAGATAATAGCTACGATGTGCCGATTCAACTTTTAAGATAACACTACTACCAGTGTGTATGTACTCGACAGCACTATAGAGCGAATTTCCTTTTGGCTTATCAATACGACGGCAATACTCGCCTATATATATGATCTTCACGTTAAAAATCGTTGGTTCACGTACAAGAATTGTGGGTCTATTTATTTGGCTTTGAAGGAAGGGGCAACTAACCCAAGAAGATATTGCCTGCGATGTAAGCATTGTAAAGTCACAAGGCAAATCATTGCGCAGCATGTGGCAGGTGCATATAAAAGATGTGCCATCATTGCATGTGGATGGGCACATGCGTAAACGAAAAAAAATACGGGACACGAGTCCAATTTATTTTCTTCGAGGGCGTTAACATTGCAATGTTAACACTCGTTTTTTCATTATTTTTGTAGTGCTTTGATGATAAATAGAATTATTCAATAGTTACTTTATGTGCTTCCTGATAGGGGCAATAGACATATTTTAATGCATTGTTTCCATCTTAATATAAAAATATTTACGAAATATTTGGAAAACAATATCGAGAAGTATGACTTATCGGGTGCATGAAAAAGGAAAAATAATTATTTCACTTACCTTGAAAAACCTCAAAGTCCATATGAAAAGGTAGTTTTGTATAACCTTAAAATAACACTTGGCAGTCCATGAAATTGCAATTACTTGGAAGGGATGATAATTGTATCTATAAATTGCGATCCTAATTTCGATTGTGAGATCTATTCACACAGCTATCATTAGTATGATTTGGAAAGAACGGAAGTTATAGAAAAAAGTAACAAAAAATAGAAGGGATTAAATTAAAGCCGTTTAATATAACACGATAGTTTAATAATTATAAAATATTTACAATTTTGACAGATTGGATAGGTATAAATGGTCGAATACTAATTTAAAAAATAAAACGTTGATAACTAAAGCAGCTATCATAAATTTATGAAAAAACTATGTTTAACGATGTGAAAGTACACATAACTACACATGGGTTTTTCTTACATTCAAAGCCATCTGCAAGTATACCACCATGAACAAAGAATAATGCTCTCGAAGGTTTAAAGCTAAGCTTGAAAATCCAAAAAAATACTGCAAAGTTTTGCGTTCTTGTGTTTCCAAAACGCTACAATGGTATGTTTATATGCGATCATAGCATGATACAGTTGAAAGCAACGTCCTTACATGTTCGGAGAACAACGACGACAAAAGAAGTTAACTACGATAATTATATAAATTAAAACGAAGAGATAGAAAAGAACCAATAAAGAACATAATATAAACACTTTTATAACAATAAAAAAATCTAGATAGATTTAATCATACTTTCTTTATGTGATAATAGAGGTAAATAATGGAACCTATTATCGTCTCACAGACAAGAATAAGATATTGCACCAAGGTGAAGAGAAATTTTTGATATACTTAACACTGAGGAGAGAGCTTATATCTTTAGAGACTACCTTAATTGAATTTACGATAGAAAAAGTATACTACAACCTGTTAAAATGAACCATGAAGAACTGTATATTAACTATGTTTATAACATAAAAAACCACATCTATATAAAGAGAAGACGTCAAGAAAATCAAATCTGTAAATGAAAGACTGAAAACTATGTAAAAAAATATAAAAAGAATACTATTCATCAAAAAAGCCATAGAATAATATAATAAGATTCAGAAATGTAGTAAAAGAAAGATTTCATACTTGAGGTAAAGAATATGATAAACTTTAAAATAAAATCATAAGAAGCAAATTGAGTAATATATCAAGAGAAAGGAATTTACGACAACAAATATCAAGTATGAAATAAAAAATGAATACTTATATAGATCTATATCTGTAATAGTAGAACCTGTAATCTAAGCCGATAATAAATAATAACAGAATATCGAAGGTAAATATATAAAAAAAATGCGAAAATATGGATTTTTGTGCATATCCGCCCCATAACGCATTAGATAATACGGCAGAGATAGCTTTATTTGTGAAACGAAAATTTATATCTTGTTTGAATTTAGTTGCAAAATGGAAGGCTGCTGAGTGCGACTGAATTTATAAACATTTTGTATAAAATAATGAATTACACTTGGCATTATACGTGATAGTAAAATAGATATGTCAGATGAATATAAAAAGTGGTAATAGTATTATTTGAAATCATATGCTTGATATCCAAAAAAGAAGACTAAGAAATCTGAATGTAGACCTATAACATGTATTTCTCATCTATAAAAACTCACAACTAATATGGTGGTTATGATGAACCAATACGGCGTAGAATAAAAACATCCATTATCGAAACATCATCTTGGAACAGTTTGAAGAGTAAAAGTCGCTAAGAACAGGCTATGATATACGTTGCTGTTTACACAGAAATTAATAACGAATAACGGGCGAATTGGTTTGATTTAAAAAATGCATTTGAATCAGTCTATACAAATACTTACTTGCTTGAATAAACATTAACATACTTGCGTGGATTACTAAATTTAGAACTATACATATAAATAACCGTTTCTATCTCTAAAACTATATAATGAACTTAAAAATAGAAAAAGAAATGAAAAATGATTTCTACAAGGTGACTTCTATCACCGTTACTTTTTGTGTTTGTATCAATCCAATAGGTCGAAGAATAGACTCGAAATTTAACAGCAGTGCCTATAAAAGTGAAAGGCGTCAATTAAGAACTAATATCTTGCTTTTTATCAATGTCTCGAATATTTAAGCAAAAGAGGACAATAAATTACTATTAATGACGCAAGAAGCTGCACAGTTATTTGTGATGTGGGAATGAACATGGGCACAGTTTATTGACAATAAATAGAGCAAAAACACAGAAACTGAACTATTACTAAAAAAATACAAATATCCTATAAAAAATTGGACTTTACCTTAAGAACTAAACCTGTAAATTTTGTAAAAGTAAAAAACTAAATGCTAGAAAGTTAACAAATTTTACGCATAACTAAATTGAATGAAAATTGCAAGAAATTCTGCGTATGAATATGTATTTTCTAACTTCGTTACTGTATAGGATTACAAAAAAAACAAACCTGACGATTTAAACAAAATAAATTATGATATATAAGTTTATTGATATGATCAACATGTATAGTCAACCTTTATATAGAGACAGATTATATTTTAGTAAAATAAACATGGATTGAGATTAAGAAAATTAATTTTTTACTGAGGAATTCTGCTGCTGTTGAAAAAAAACATTTCTCAGGAAAAAGAAATATCACCTAGAAAGTACGCCACAGCGAAAATATAAAATTTACAAACAAACTTAACCTTATCAAACAATATCTATAGAGCAATACAATCTTACAAAAGTAGGAAGTCGAAAACAAAAAGAGTGTTTATAGTGTATATAAAACTACAAAAATTTCATAAAAAACTCTTCAATGCTTGCTGGAACTGAGACTGGATATTAAATGACTTTAATGTAGCCAGAGCACATAAAACCAAGACTATCTAAAGAAGCTAGATTGTGTTTTATTTAAGAAAGGAACATATTTTTTTTGAAGTGAATACTTCGTCCGCGGGTGGTATTGCATCTTCTAAAAAAGCCAATAATTGGGCAACAAGATGTAAAAAAATGCTAAGTCACAATCACACAAGCAGTAAAATAACATATAAAAAACCTCCACTCATGCTAGTCTGCAATATGAGTTTTTAGAAAACATTGTAGATTTTGTGGCGCTCTGTTATACAGCCTATGGAAAATGAATATAAAAGAAGAACTCGAGAGATATGATTGCACTAAAATTAATAGTGACTAAATGATAATTCGTATATGATAAAAAGAAAAAAAAGTAGCAACCTGGTATAATTGGGTGTAACTAATATATAACATATAAACGTTTTGAAATAAAAAGAAAATTTGGCGAATAACCATTAGAATCGTACATTATCTATAATTTAAGACAAATATTTTACCATATGTCGTAACATAAATGGTTTGGTAATAGAATATCATAAAATAGACATGAGAGAATTCAGAGTTGCAACTCAAATTGATGTATATATACCATAGGATCCAACAAAAACCTTGAAATAATATGTATCGAAGAAGATGCAAGAGAATATGATAAGAAGAAAATTATAAATATGATTTTTGCAAAGAAATCAATAATGTAGAGCATGAAGATAAAATTTAAAATTAAATAACAATATTATCTTATCTTATGTATTTATAATAAAAAAAATTCTAAGGTACATCATAGCATACATTTGAACGTTTCCGGTTGAATAATATTTCTACAGTTGTTTATTTCAGATATAAAGGCAACAAAGCTAGTAATTTTTGATGTTAAATCAGTAGATATAACGGTATTTACAATGATTTTATTATATAGACGAGCAAAAAAATATCTTATCTAAAGCTATGTCTTCTAGATGGTAAATTTAGAGGTATTTTTATACCAGGCTGGCTGGAAAAACCCCTTCTAACTGGTACTAGCTAGCTGCATCAGTGATGATGAAATTATGTGTCTGGATTTAGATTAACGACAGAAGAGTTTAATAGTATAGGTTGCTCACTTACTTTTGTGGATTATCCTACTTCCCATCGTAGGCATAAGTGGCCGTGATTTAATCGAAGTTTGTGCTCCTAAAATAAGCATTGATAGTTTTTCTGCTTTTTTTGCGCTTAATTCGCACTATATAGTTAGCACAATGTGCTGTTAGAAGCCCTCTTATATTCATGTAAAAGTTATAAAATTTTGAAATATCATCCGAAGATGCGGGTATTTATCTATAAGTGGTCTAGAACATACGAATTAGTGGGTTTAATGGCAAGTCGCCTATAGAAACTTAATGTGGGCAAAATATACTGATCCTAAGATATGCGCGATATTATGCATGGCTTCAAACAAACCCAGTATAGTAAATTTTTTCAGTTCGTTAAGCTAATGCTTAATAAGGGTGTAATTTAGCTTTTTATACATTAAAAGATGTAAGCCTTTTTTCTACAGTAAGGTAAATTATTTTTTGTCCAAGAATTTAAATTTATATTAAACAATATTTGAATCATTTTTTCCCGGATATCAGAAATATTTCTTAAATTTCATAGCAACTTAACGTTTACGTGTGTAATACTGATTTATAAATATCTAGTTCAATAAAAGATTAAATATTATGCGCCGACCACAACGTTAAGAATATCACTAGCCTGAATCACATGTGATACATACTTATGATTAAAATCATCAAACTCAAAAGCGCATAAAACTAGATTTATGATGCTTTTATGTCATCATTATATACGTTTCGTTCAATATATGCACATGGCAATGTTATATTTTTTTACTTCATAAAGTATAATTAGTGTTTTTTAATTTTTTTTCTATTTTTTCATGTAATTATGTTTTTATCATATATAAAACCTATTTAAATAATGTCAACTGGCATGATGATACTTTTTTATCATTAAATTTGAGTTTTTTAGAACTGTGAATTTAAAATTTGGCTATAGTTTATCTTTAGAGCCACTTTATTAAAATAGATCTAAATTAGATAAAAGTTTATAAAAATGCTTGTTTATGTTTACTATTTTCTCACTTATATTATTAAGCTTATTTAAGGTATGTTAGATCATTATAAATGGCAAATATATAAAGGCTTATTGTAAAATCGTTCACAAAATTCCGATTTTTGCTGTTTGCAAAGGCCAATATTCTACTTATAATTCATTTTTTATCTTATAATTATCATTTTTATTTTTGTTCATATAATATCGACTTTAGTGTGATACATAATTCATTTAGTCCTATAACATGTTGCATAATTTGACACAAAACTAATA
This sequence comes from Rhyacophila brunnea, assembly GCF_057557595.1. Classification (NCBI taxonomy): domain Eukaryota; kingdom Metazoa; phylum Arthropoda; class Insecta; order Trichoptera; family Rhyacophilidae; genus Rhyacophila; species Rhyacophila brunnea. The sequence continues at coordinate 2,080,310 of NW_028233337.1, forward strand.
TACCAAGAATAAAATTATATAATCCCTTTTCTCTAACAATATATTGCAATATATCAGATATTAATGCGAAACAGGCTTTATTGTAGAATAAAATAAGTTGTGACATATAAAAAGGCTTATAACGACATGGTATTTGGTTTAAATAAATGTAGGAAACTTTTTTTTATGGGCCAAATTTATTTTTGAATTAAAATTTTTTTAATAGCTTAGTTAAACTCGTGTCTCGATTACACATTTTATATACTCTTGACTATATATCATCTCTTACATCTCCTTCAATTCTCTTCACAAGATTTTTATGGAAAATGGAGTTTCCTTAATGCATTTGTATGTACCTTTGCCGTGATCGGGTTTGTGACATTAATTAAATCTCGTAATTTTTACTATTTTAATTTTTTTTCTATGTACATATGACACTTAATTCAAGTATATATATTTTTATCTATCATAGCGAAAATCAAACAGCCTTAAATGAAAGTAAAATAGAAAAATTAACATGAAAATATAGGCTTAAAATGAATTTTTTGATAAAAAAAAGGAAAATGTTTATCATAGCGCCAATAGTGTTTTCTTCTTTGTCAATTTCATAATCATATCAAATAATTGGCTTTAACTATCAATATTTGCATCGGGGAATCGATTTAAGTTCCATTAGAGTCATATATAAGTGTAAGTACATACAATATTATTTATTTACCGTAAATCGATCTAAAAATATTAATTGCATCACTCCGAAGGGTTTCGTAAATAGCTTTTTATTAAATTTATATAGCTTCAATGTGTAAGATTTAATAATTAAAGAATTTAAATGGATATTCTAAATCATATTTCGAAGATGATGAGGTAAACAGAAATGACAGATAAATCTGGTTAAAAAGCAACTTGGAATTTTTCAAATAAGATTAAATTATATAAATCAAATTAATCCACATGAAAATAAAATCAATGCTAAGATTAAATATTTATATTGGTTACCCATAGCAACTCAAATTAAGTTCTAATTACTTACAATCGTTTTCAAATTAAAGTAAATCTTGATATAAACAAAAAAATACCATATTGAAAGATTTTATTGTACGTTTTTCCGAATATTTTCAAGGGTGTGTATTTTCAATTTTGATACTCTAACTATTAAGAAAACAAAACATATATATTATTTAATAAGAAAGAAATCAAATAACAACGATTTATCTGATGCTAATTTTAATTGGATTTTAACATTTCATTTGAAAAAAAAGTTGTGGAGTTATGGTCCCAACTTTTTCGTTCATTTATTATCTGAAAATTGTTTGTTAAAATTTGTGATTTTGAATTGATAGCATTTCAGATTAAATAGAATATATTAGTGGTAAAATCGGATTACATTTCTAGCATAGAAAATCGCATTTAGTATCGTAGATTATAACGTTGCTATATTTGATTCATATAATTTAATTAAGTAACAATTTTTTTACTGAAACCTTTAATCTTAATGAATTTAGAGCTAATACATTATTAGAATGCAATTTGAGAGACTTGAAATAATAATAAAAGATCTTATTTTTTTAAAATGTAGAAATCATATTTTTATGCAATGAAAACAATCTTATTAAATTATATTTTTAGATTTTTATTATTATTTTTTTGCGATCTTTAGTCATTAAAAAAATTTAATAGGTGTCTTTTGTAATAGTTTTCTTTTGAATCAATCTATTATTAAAATAAAAAGCCAGCGTCATAGTGTATGGATATCTTCGTTATGCATCTAAAAATAATATTTCGAATTTATTTTTTTCTTTCTCATAATAATTTGTATATTATGTTTTTATTTTCTGGGCCAGAAGTTTTTTTGGTTTTTCTGATTTAGAAAATGTAAAAATTTATTTATTTAAAATCTAATCATCTTTGACTATTTATATTTATGGGCAATGAAAATTCTTTTTATTACAAGTAACCATATCATAACGAATTTATTAGAAATATAAGGCTTCTATATTTTAACAAATTTGGGTATAAAATTCACATGTTATGTCATATTAATGGTAAAATATAAATAATTTTAGATTAAATCAAAACCTTCAGTTTAGTTGTAAAAGAAAAATTCGCTAAAGTTTTTGCATATTTTTATATAAAAAGAGTTAATTTGAATAGAATAAAACTAAACAAATATAAGATCTGATGATACATTACAGAATTAAAAATATTCTGTTTGACATATATCTTTTCTCAAATACATTTACGATGTATTTATAATTCTATACTATAATTTAGATCATGCAAATCATAGGATTGAGAAATAGCTTTGAACTGATAAGTCTTGAGAGAAGAAGAGGAGTCGATCAGGATATAGTAGAGGAAAATAAAGTGAAAAATATTTATTAAAAAATATGCCTCAAATATTATATCAGTCAATCTGTTTAAGAAAATATAAAGGTCCAATCAAAAATTGCCTACAAATTAAATAGATGATTGATTTTTTCTATAAAATTATAAATAACTGTCATCAAAAAATTATAATAGTTGTATAAATATAATATGAAGTATTAGATCAATATTTTATTGCGATATTATTGCAAATCTATAACACCTTAATGTTGATTAAAAATAAGGCAATTATGGTGAACGGTTGAAATATTTTTATGACAAATAAACGAATTATATACATGGATTAAACTAAAATCAAAAAAATGCCTTTATTTTATATGCACACCCAATGCCTAATTTAATATTGAGAGTTAAAATTTAAATGCACCCTTAATTATACTGTAACTGTATATAAAATATTTTATACCCTGATTTAAAACAAAATTTAGTATTTTGAGTATTAAGACATCTGTTTACAAAATTTTATAATAAATAGATTTTTAATTTGCGTTGCCATTCAAAATTACCTTCAAAACTATCAGCTAGTTTTTTAGATTACTTGTTTGCAAAAAAATTCTATTATATCTCGCTTATCATTTAATCAATATATAAAACAGCTGTGATGCCATCAATACTTTAATTGGTATCGGTGCTATGCGTGGCTAGAAAATATAATCTATTATCAACTTAAGTATATTGTCTTAATTTTCTCCATTAGAAAATTTCTATAGTTTATGTTCAAAAAAATACGAAGCATTGTCTTGTACTAAGTTGTCTGGTTATAAACGAAAATTTTAAATTATTATAATTCCTTAGATTATAGAATTGAAAAGATTCAAGATCAATGATTTTATTAAATACTGCTATACTAAATTTTAAAAAAGGAAAAAACTTTATTTTAATAAAATAATGATGGTTATTTTAGGAAATTTAAATATTAAGAACTAAAAAAAAGTCAAAAGAACTCACTTTAAATATAATCTAGCAGCTAATATGCTAAAATCAAAAACTCCAGGACTTCATTACACGAAATTTAGTGATAAACACAATTGTTGAGTCTATCAGCATTTATTATTCTCTTATATATTTTATTTCTCAAGGTTTAAATAATTGAATATATATGAGCAGGGTGATTCTTTTAGAACAAAAATAATACATAATTGGAAATTATCTAGACCAAAAAATCTTTTACCACATTTCTAGGCATGTTACGATATAAAATTGAATATATAAATTTGTTTGTAGTTCATTTTTGCTTATCAATGTTTGATTTCTATTCATACATTGTCTAATAAAAAAATCGATTCAAAACAGTCGAACATAAAAATAATATCGTAGTTTATGTAAATTAAACAGCTACAAATCTTATAAATAAATGGTATAATATCATTGTGTCTCTATATACATTAACATTAGATTATATACACCTTTGTTATATTTTTGATGCTGAAATATCTGAAAAACTGTAATATGTTATTCGCGCTTGTTTCAAGTAAAATAGTTTTTGTTGTGGAAAATTATAAACGTGAAATTTTTATTTGTTGTTTAGCTTAATATTATCAATCACCATGCAATTATTTGAATCTTCTGTCTAAATTGATATTTCAAAATTTTATGTACTATTTTACACCTTTTAAATTTGTTCTGGAAAACATTATATCGTTCTAAATATCCTATAAGTTTGTAGAAAATATATTTATACCTTATGATCACATTAAATATATTATTTCTATTCAAGACTTAAATATTTTGTTGTTTTTCTCATTCATTTGTTGTATTTTTTCTTTAAGTTGGCACTCTAACTTTTAAATATACATACTTTTCACAAAAAAAATTTTTATATAGCAAACTTGAAAAAGATAATTTGTGTTTGGGATGAGGATGATTAATAACCCTTTTGTTTTCAAAAACCAAATTTTTACTTTATTTTATGCAAAATAGCTTGTGTGTAATTATTATGCTTGATTGAGAAGTATCACAGAAAATGCTACTTAATCTCAAAATGCCCGCAAATAAACAGAAAAGATATAAGAAAAAATACATATTATTATCTTTCGCCCCCAAAATTATATTTCACCATTTTAAATTTCTTCTTAGCCGTTTGAGGATTCAAAGAGATGTTTTTGTAATCCTTATCATTTTCTAGTAAATTATTAATTCTGATTTATCTAGGCTGCATTAGTCATTTGCGTTTTAAATTTATATTTTACAGCTATTAAAATCTGCTAATATTTTCTGCAGGGGATTTTACTTATATTGTAATCATCCTCAAATTTTAAATATAACTCACCACATTATTATTAAAAAAATAGTGAAGTTGAGTCAAAAGTCATAAAGTAGTTCGATATATTTTTGACATCTCAAAGCAAATTAGTACATAAAATTAAGATAATTCGGGGTTTCCAGGAATTTTTCTATTGTTATTACATTTATCAGAAATAATTTTATTTTAATATATAGTTTATATGATTAAAAAATATTTATCCTGAACTGAAATACAACTATAGCTTACCACCGATAACAATAAGGCTTTTTGATTGAGGTAGTTTCTAAATTTTACAAAATAATTTACAGTAAAATATATGTAATTGTAATCTTATTAAGAATACAAACGAAGTTTTGTTTATTTTTACTTTGTGCGCAAAAAAATACATTATTCATAACATCTCTTTATATACTTTATCATAAACTATAAAAGCCATTTTCTGATAATTATGTTGTACAAACCCCCTTTAATTCGCAAAAAAAAATCTTTAAAATGTTTATATATCACAAAATGTTTTTTTTTCAACAATGATCGAGCAATAAAGATTTAACTTTCAGATAGTCGGAAAAGTATATAGATTAGTTTAAGAGTCTTGGATATGCTTTAATCATATAAAAATACGGCGAAGCTTTATAAAACCATATTTTTATTTCATGCTTACAGTTTTTCAAATGATTTAAGTATCTTCGAAGGGTCTTCGTCTTTTTTCTAAACTATAATGATAGAATTCTAGCTCGGAGATTAGATAATTAGCGCAAAAGAAATATTTTTAGCACTTAAAGTTGAATATATGAGTGTATTAGATAATGAAAAAACTTATTTACAACTAACTTTTATTTTTATTTTCAATTTTGACATTTTCATAACCTTCTCAATCGTTTTTTATATTTGTGCTACCATACTAGATATTATATTTACATAATTAAACTATATCACCGGTCTTTAGCTAAAACAAGATTAAAACTATATTTGATTGTAGAAAAAGATTATTTAACTTAGCCGGCATATAATTTCTTAGATTGTGAAGTTTATTTGCTAGAATATTTTATATATATATAAATTTTACATCTCTTTGCCTGAAATATTTTGATGTAATTTAGATATGAACGTTTCTTTTTTGCTATTCTCAGTTCATTTTTCGTAATATATATTTATATATTATATAAATGTATAAAACCTATTCATTATTGGCTGAACTCTGCAATATTTAAAAGAAACTTCCTAATTGATAATGAAAAATATATTTATATATGAAAAAATGGGTTATCTTTATAAATCTCTTTTAGAAAGTATAAAGTTGTGTTTTAATTTTTGGATATAGCTTTAAGATTCTTAAAAAAGGTAATTTTATGGTTTTAATTTATTTTAGATGCTCTGTAATTAAATTAAGATGTCATCTATGAAATACGTGTTTTAAACATCATAAAGTAAAACACAATGTGAAAATCTTTTACAGTAACTTAATATTATCTCTCTTTTGTAAAAACCATGTTATTGTGTTAAACAAAAAATATGATTAAAAAACGTAGCCAATATTTTGTAGGTGATTTTAGCGTGTTTATGATTAAAAATGTTTAAATAAACATGCAAAATTATCATCCCAATAATCATAGAAGTAAAAGTATGCAAATGTTGAACATAATGAATAATTAATTTTACAGTCACAATTTGTATGAAATTCAATTTATCGATTATCGATTATATCGTATCAAAGTTTAAAATTATGACCCACAGGGAAAAGATGGAATTGAAGATATACATCTGTTCGTCTTATAAAAAATATAGGGATCAAAATACTACGTGAGAATCTTTAAAAAAAAAGAAAAATTACTGCAATACTAGATTACTTCACATTATAAATATATATAACATAAAAAAAACGAGGATACCATGTAAGCTGAGTATTTATTTAAGGGCTAATTTTTACTATAACTTTTTATGTTTGCATGCGCAAAACTATAGATTGCCCTAAAAAATAATTTTGCTGTATACTCTTATTAAACACATCATATTATTCTTTCTAAATACATCTTTCCGCTTAAGACTCACAGATAAAAGTATTTTCTCAAAATATTTTTTTTTTGCATAAGTTTCCTTTGACATCACAAATCTGTAATAAACGACTAAGATAAAACATTTTTAATATTTTTTTTTATTGGTTAGATTTTGATTTTGCTTCTAAATTTTCACAAACGTATTCGTGATACAGTCCTTGATGCAAACTTTATTAATACTTAACACTTTCGCTTCCTCTGCCATATCCTCATCGACACACCTTCTTCTCTCTAGAATTATCAGTTTTAGGGTCTTTCTCAATCCCTGGTTTGCATATATGCCTCGACTACGTTAACATTCCAAGTTCTTCTCAAATATTTCTTGTGAAATTGTGTAGCCACACCATCCCATGTTATTACATATGAAATATTTTTCGCTTATCATTTATAGATCAAAGACAGTTCATTTTCAAGTAGATCATAATCTCATAATTTCTATTTTCTACTAAAGTTATGATATCGATGCTAGTGACCTCTTCTTTTGCCAGTATTATACGATTATTTTACTTGTCATAAATAAATATAGCAGGGCAATCATTTATATTACGACATCTGTTTTTAGCTCGTATAAATTTTTGTTTACTCCAATTTATTTTTTATAATTTCTTTTACAGTCTAATTACGGATTTTCTTTGTTTTTTTTTAAATTATATTTTCTTGATAACAAAAAATAGAGAGATCAAACAATTACATTATGATGTATAAAGATTATTTAACTAACATTATCTTCATCTGCTCGCCAAATGATCAACTGTTTTATAAGATTCATTACAGTGTGAACATTTTGATCTATTCTCGAAGAAAATATTTCTACCTTGTATGTAGCAAAATTTAACCTTCGATGTCGATTTTATATCATAGATTTGTGACTATTTTGAAGACCCATTACAAACAATGAATATTTGCTTATGCTAAAGGGCTCTTGATGCAATTGTTTTTCTTTTATTTTACACAAATAACACCTAGTTTATCGCCGTAAGTATTTAAAATTAATCATAGTAATAATATTTATATCTTTAGGTGATTTCTTATTAATACTATATAAATATATTTTCTTTTTCATTTTTTTGATACCAATTTTCGGTTAGATAGTTGGTTTTCTAATTTCAGTGTCTGTTTAATTGGAATAACATCTTTTCCGATTTGTGTTCTATATTAATAAGCCCTCTATCGAATTTATATCTTTTTAAGATAAATTAATTTTTTTTGCTGACGAAGATGCATTTCATTTTCCACAATAATTTTCTTTAAATCATCTAGATTTTTTGTAATCTACCGGTTTAAGCTTTATTACAACTATGTAATAATTTATTAGTGAAACAAAATATTCGTTAGTAGATTTTATAATGTTCTTTGCGTTTAATTCTTTATACATAAATTCTTTACCATAATGATATTTTTATTTGATTCATGATTTAAGGTATGATCCTTGATTCTGAGTCTTTAAGAATTCAAAGATATTTATATCTGTTTTTCAATCAATAATTGTAGATAATTCAATTGATCTAAGTGATTAGTTGCTTACTTTTCTTTGTTAAGTTCCATAAATATATTTGTAAAAAATTTAAATGTTTCCTCTGATATTCGCTCTAGGTTTTCATGGTTTTTTTGATTATTTTATAGCCATCAATAAAGAGGAAAACGTTTTTTCTATACAAAGGCTCGTTTACAGGGAAATTAACAGACGGGTATGAAGCAAAATAGATCCACACACAAAACACATAAAATTAAGGATAAACTATCACTCTGGAAGATTTCTTTTGAATTTTTTTTGATTATATATTTTATTTAATCTTAGTTAGAGGCTAATGTTTCTAGTGATTTCAAGTATGAAATTTTCAGTCCTTTAAATTGTATTTTTTTTGATGTTATATTAAACACTCATGATCTACTGTGTCAAAGACTTTTTTCCATCGAACTATGTTTCAAATAGTGTATTATTACTGTGATAATTAATCGCTACATCTATGATGGCTTTCTCTTTGACACCTTGAGCTCTAGCTACTGTCTCCATTATATTATCAGTTAGGAGATTTCACGATCCGACTTCATTTTGTAAGACAGTATGACAATCTTATGGGTGAGTTTATACAAATTAAACATATAAATTATGGGCCGAAAATCTGATCCACATATTACATCTTTTTATGGAATAAGATATGATATCTCGGTGTATAACTATTTGTTATCATCGTTGTTTTCTTAACAAATAAAATTTACAATAATATACAAACTCTGGTGGCGACTAGTCAGCTTGTTAACAAATAATCCATAGATCCCATCACTCCTAGCAGCTTTTCAATTAAGAAAAAATTTTACAATATCATAAATTTTTTGTTATAATAAAGCGTATGGCAGCCGCGTTCTCTGTTACTTAATAAAATAAGTGATTATCTAATTCATTCATGTTTATATCATTAATTCACATTTCCGACCGAATATCGGTTATTTGTTCTTTAGATGCTTTTATTTCATGTTTTTGTGTTTCTGATACTATTATATAGAATTTACTTCTTGTTAGTATATTATATCTTTTTTTGCCTGAAAAATATCGTTTTACACATTTATCTATTTATTTTGCATATATTTTAAATTTTTTCATTGTTGATATATTTCACTTCTTTTATATCGTCATTTTATTGAGGAATTTATGATGCTGTGACATAAATTTTCCAAAAAATCCGACTTTCTGTTTACTTATGTGCGTTTTATTTGTTATATACGCTTTTAATTCGTTGTTTATATTAGCTTATTTATCTATTTTTTTTTAATTTTTCTATGTAATTTTTGCTTGTGTTTGTCGGGTTTCTTGTCATTTCTTCGTATGTTGATTGGGTTGTTTGTATGTGTTTTGCTACTTAACCCATTTTTTTAGGTGGGTGATTAATCATATAGCCACCAGTAACCATATTTAAACCTGCCGAAATTCTTGAGGCTAGATCGTGGAATCTTATCTTTCTGGTTTTTGAGAAATCCATTTTGTTCTTTTTCTCAAGGTTTGCATAATTTAAGAGAAATATTTTTCTGCATTTCTCAAGATTTTATTATCGTCATTTCAGAGCCCTGGGAATCCTTTATAATTCTCTTCACTTCATTTGTATCAAGATTCAACAGTGATTTTTTTTCCTTTCATCCTTGACCAGTAAAATTTTTGAAGTGATAATTTTAGATTTTTGGAGGATTATATTATCATTCAACTTTTGGCTATAGCTTTTTGTAAACCTTCATAAAATTAATCTCGGCATTTGTTAGAAACCTATTAGGATTGATAAAAAATACAACTTTTTTTCAAAATTTCTTGTGTGAGGTGGTGTTTTTAAGGATAGCTTCGAGTGTTAGAGTTTTAACAGCCTGTTTTGGTTTGCTCTTTTGTAGTTTGTCCATGCTTTTTTTGGGGGGGGGGTTTCTCTACGAAACAGGATTGGAATTTAATAATTTGTCTTTGTCTTTACCTTCCACTGGTTTTTCTGTTTCATCAAATCTTGAAAAATTTATAGTGAGTGGTATCTATATATGTATAATTGTTATTATATATAACCAAGGTATTGTCATTTTATACGTAAACAAATGTGAAAATGACTATAAAAACCGCCTAGATATAATTTCTTTAATGCCGTAATTAGTATTAACCTGTTTACTTACAACTTTAATTTTTATAATTGTATTTTATGTAAGCGTGTATGATTTAATGTGTATATCTACCTATTTTTTAAATATTTATGCATATATAAATCTAGAAGTTTTCGATTGAATATGCTTTTGAATTATAAAATATGGTTTATAAAATCAAGCAAGATATAAACATGATGAATAATTAAAAAAAATTATGAAAGTATATATAAAGAAACGTCAATATTTAATTTATCGATGATTAGATAATAAAGATCACTTTAAATTATTCATAAAGCTTAAAGACAGCGATAAGCCCAAATTATCTTCAAAGTTTTTACTTTTCAAACATTAAAACAACAATATTGCAGATGACGTCCGATAATTATTAAATATAACTTATCATCAATTTTTAAGCTTTGTTGTATAAGATTGAAGCAAATACTTTTAAAGTTTGCGCATGTCATATGAATTATCTATTTTTTAATCATATAATATTCCAGTTAAAAAAAATTTCTTAAGCTTTTCTTTTTTCATCAATAAAAAACGCGATCATTTTAACTTTTTTCAAATTTAATGATCTTAACACGATTCCTCCATACTCGGCTTAGGTGTTATAGGGGCGATTAAAATCTTTATTTTTGTTTGTATGCCTAATATTTTGGGGATATGTTACTCCTTAATCTACAACTTATATTATTGCATGAATCCTAAATCCCATGTTATTCATAATATTTTGATTCTCTATAATTTTTGATCATCTAAAAGAGTGAGAATGGTTAAATTTATGTTTTAGTTTTTTACTTGTACAAGATATAAATAATGTAGAACGTAAAAAACCATCTAAAAAGTAGTATAAAACATTATAACAGCGCTTAAAATTACCCAAAATTAAAATGAAGAATTTTAAGACATAGGTTTGCCCATGATATTTAAAATAAAGCAGGCTTGCAGCAATATTTTTGCATGTACAAGTGAACAAAAAATTATATTTCGTTCCAGTTTACCTTTAAAGCATATAAAAGAAAAATAATAATAATTTGATTAGTGTTATTTACAAATTCAAATCGAATTTACTTTATTTATTTATGTTTTACTTCAAGTACTTTTTAGGAAGTTCGCTTTATTTGATAGGAACTATTGCTTAGCTGCTGCATCTCTCTGTGGGACTCCCCCAACACTTCTTGTCACCCCTAATCGCCGTGGATTGGGCCCTTTCTCATAGGCGGCAGTCATTATGTGGATGGAATGAGATTCTGTCTACTGTTCATCGCTAATGTATACAAGCTACAACTACACTCTAATTAGTGTTATAATATGTATTTTAAATAATGCAACCACAATGATAAATTTTAGGAAAAATAATGAATCTTTCATATTTTACACGCGGCAATATTTTTTAGTGTAGTATTTAAAACATTAAATTCGAACTTAAAAAAATGTTCAAACTTTACTGTCGATTGCAAATTTTTTATCTATGTTGTGATCTTTTTAACGCAATTAACATTCCGACTATACATATTGCTTAATTAATCAGACGTTCTTCAAAGCTAAAAAAGGTTTATGATTTTCCAATAATTTATTCTTGGTTTTATTCGAGTTAAATTTCTTATATTGTATTTTTACGTAATATTATTATTAAAGTTCTGCATATTGTTCACTTTTCATCTTATCTACCAATTCTACATTTTTGTAATAATTTACAATATAATATTTAACTTAAGTTTTGATATAAATATTATATTTTCTATTGAAAACAGTACATACAGAAGTAAAGTTAATAAAAGGCCCGATAATGGCTACTCATCTGAAGTTTATACAAATTTATATCGTCGAAATCGAAATATGTTTATTGATTTAAATCATAGAGAAAGAATTACAGATTTACATTCGCAAATTATTTTTACTGACTTAACACGTTAAAATCAGACATGTTAATTATAGTTTATGAACTAAAAAGAAAAAAGGTTTTTATCATTATAAATTTTTATAAAATAAAACATAGTTTAAGATCAGATCTGATAATGTACATCAAATCCGGAATTGGTATAATAAATTTAAACTTATTTTAAATTAAGTTATATAAAGATTTTCTAAATTTAAAAAAATATATCGACTTTTGCCAATGTAAGTTAAAAAACAATTAAAACCGGTTGTTCATTTTCTTCTTCTATAGAGAAAAATATATACTGAAAAGATTTTTATCTTCTATTTACGCTTTCAGGATAAGTTATTGGTTCTTACATATACAAGGCTAAACGTTGAATGTAAATTTTGTTCGATCTATAATGAATGTTTAAAATTAAATTTATTGTCTTATCAAATTATTAAAATACTTATTAAAGGTTTTTCTATGATCGAATTAATGTTAGTAGATTTTTATTTTGGCTTTATGCAGTCTCATTTCTCTCATAAGCATTTACATCTTTGAATCTTAATTCATTTTTTCATTAATATTTTTAGGTTCATCCAAAGCGTTAGACTATATAATAATTATATATATAAAATATAGACACAATTCGACTTTGAAGAAGCTATTTCATGACAAGATACCAGATCAAAAAAACCTAGTACGACATAATTATATTTTAATATTGAAAGAGCTCCTCAGTATTCGGATTATCTATGCTAGATCATAAAACTATAATAACTTACAACTTGAAAAGGATTATAGTCATATATTATTTTATTTAAATTTTATGATATAAAGTTAATAAAACATTTAAGAGGCATATTTACTTAAGTAATAGCTTGAACAAAATTATTAACAATGTTAAAGATACTTAATCGTACAACTCTAAGCTTTTAGAATACATTTAAGTATCATTTTTGCTGCTCGTTTTTTTATAATAAGAAAGACCATTACTTCAAATAATCAAAGTTATAAAATTATTTTAGAAATTATAAGAAATTTAGTATTTTAAAAAGTCTCATAACATTTAATCCAGGGCAACAAAAATTTTTTTTGCACTATGGGAATTACAATTTTTTATATTCTCGTAGATACGATATGTTTACAACGGAAATAATATTCAAAATATGTAATTAGTAATAATTTAAAAAAATAAAAAAGCATGTTTTCGTGAACGAAATTGTATTGGGATAGACTTACGCTACACATGTGATACGAAAATAAAATCCTTAAATAATTTAATTTCAACCTTTCTATCCACGTTCTTGATTTTAGAGTCTATGATTTATTCTACACGCAATTTTGTTTCAAGTCTATATAAATAAGTCTTTTACACGCACAGAATGCTAAAATAAGATTATTATAAAATTTTATTTATGAATAAATGCTGAAAATGTATTTTTTTTTAATATTTTGTATATAGAATCATAATTTCTTAGTTTAAATCATTTTGTGTTTTATTTTCCTAATTTATTATTTTATCCAGCATAAATTTATTTTTCATTGTTTCAGCAATTGTTATTTTTTTTTCGGAGACATTTATATTTCTAAATGATAATTACCGATAATATTCTATACGATCTGATTTATTACGTCCCCAATACAACACAAGAAAATGTAAAATGAATATTACGTATGTTACACAAACTGCAAATATTAGTTAATCATTCCATTCAAAATATTTTGAACAGCAGATGATCTCGTCTATAACAATATGAGTTCAAACTTTTAAAAGCTACATTTCATAATTAAAAATTATTAATCAGATCAGATCTAAAAAAAGATCATTTATTGTATTAAATCATATTAAAATTGTAGGGTAGCAAGACAATAATTGTATATCCTTAAAAAATCAAAAATATAGTTTGTATATGAGACATGTTTTTATATCATCTCATAGTTTATGTCTTTTGATATATTGTTAATTTATAATTGTGTGTCTTAATTAACAAAATAAACATATAAATTACATTCTATAATATAATTTAAAAGTATTAGCTCGTATTGGTATTTATTTATTTAGTTAAGATTTTCCCAGTCATTATAACCGATGACTATTTTACCAGCGTTCAATAGTAGGCTACAAATCTGCCGCAAGAAGGTTTCATTATATATTCTAACCATTCATATTTTTTATATTCGTAATGTATTTTTACAATTTGCTGAATTAAAGTTCGAATCATTCCATTTGCTCTATTTATTCTGATATTTAGTAACACTGTGGTCATTTTATCAAGTTTTGATAATAAGGTCTTTTTTGAAGTTTCTTAAAATTATATTTTTCTGAACCATGGTAGTTGTAATTTCCTCGATCTTTTAAATAAATCGTAAATCTACAGTTCATGGTTATTAAAAAAAGGGATTGAAGTAAGATCTTGTTTATCTTCTATTTTTACGAATAAGATAGAAACAATCACTTGTCTCTTTAAGAATTTAATTCATTGACTTTTCTTATGGTTTGGTTTTATGTATCTTTTTTCTGTTTCAAGTGTAATTTTTTCACTATTCACTTAAAATCATATGAATTTTCCTTTTCCAGTTTTTGAAAATAGGTAGATTTAAAATCATAATCAGTAAAAATTTCTCTTTTATCTTGGAATAACGTTTTCAAATCTATGTAAGAGTCGACCATTTTGTGAACCACTCTCTTCTTTATTCTTTTCCATCCGATATATTTTGAAGCATACATATTTTTTTCTTTATCTTTTTCAAGCGATATGTAGACAAATCTCGATCTTCATATAAACACATATGTTTAATGCTTGGTTTTATCCATTTTAATAAGCCCAAAAACCCCCTGTTTCATTGATAATATCGGATTCTAATGGTTTATTTTTACCGACATATTCACTTTCTTTTTTTTGGAACTGCTTTACTTGTTCATATATATATATTGATATCTGCTATCTATTCTTCTTTTTTAATGAGTTTATGTAATATTTTAAAAAAGAAACCAGTTTCTTCCCTCTCAACAATATCTAAATCGCATGTCAGAGCATCATATTCTCCCTGATTTATCGACTTTCATATGTTTATTGCATCCACATCACTGTTTAATACCGTGCAATCGCACTTACAATCCGATTTTAAGACCTTTGACAGTTTGTAAAATTGAAATTGAACTTACTAAATAGAAGACTGTATTCATTTTATTAAAACTATCGAAAGAAAGGTACTTATACTAATTTGCGACAATATTTTAGGTAAAAGAACGGTTTGAGTTTCGATAAATTGATAAATAAAAATTATTCCCTTACAGTCCCTGCTTAACTTGTTGTTCAAGATACAAATTATATGAGTGAATCATTTTCGCGTAAAATTTTTCTTTAAACAATTTGCCTTGTTATTGTTTAAAAAAACAACCCTGTTGAATCTAAAACAATATATTTTTTGAAACAGACGTGTTTGATTATATCTTTTACAAAATTGATGTTACATAAACACAAATATTGCATAAAATCTTAAAAGCAATGGAAAAAATTAAAAATACGTAATTTTATAATTAAAAACATAGTCGTGTGTCAACGCCTTTTTAACATGCAAATTCGAAAAATTCCAATTAATTTTTTTAATATAACATGTCGACTATAAATAGGTTTATTTTTTCCCATAATTTATATAAAATATGGTGGGGGATTACAAACAAAACCACAGATTCTATAGTGGTTCGGGATAAAAGAATAGTTATCCTAGGCATCGAAATCATCAGGATGAAGATGTGTGCGAAAAAGATAGTGGGGAAGAGGAGAAATATTGTTTGCATTGAATGTTTTGAAGATGATGGTATAATATGGCTATCGGCATTGAAGAAGAAGCCAGTTTCGTGGGAAGAAATAAAAGTACTTTTGAACGAGAATATAAGAGGAATCGAGAAAAAGAAGTTCAAGAATAAGTGAATCTTCGAAATAAATTATAAAGAGAGATAAGTTTGTGATGATGGAAAAAAGTCAAACGAATTATGTGAATATGATGGGAAGAGGTCTAGTTTGAGACAGATCTCGCCAATAGGGACAAATATTGTGTCCCGAAATGGAATAAAAATATACATATAGCCAAATATTGTCGAGGGGCACTCTTTTGGAAAAGTAAATCAAAATAATGACAATATATTACTTTTTTTAGATATAACCAAAAACCTTTTAAATTAAGAATTTCAAGGATTGTGAAGAAAATGAACCGAAGCGTAAAAAATTAAGTATAGAAGTAATATCGGAAGAATTTTTGGATGCAATTATTATGGATAAAAATATATCTAAATTTAAGTTTTGCCCGGTAGAAAATGAAGAATCGTTACGGAAGAAGGAATAATAATAAACAAGAAGTGCTAATGAATACGACAAGCTTTAAAGAAGGATGGTTGAGAGTTTAGTGAAATTAAATTGAATCATAGAATATTGCTAAATCAACGTCACAGAGGAGGTTTCCATTATGATTTTTACGGAAAGATAACGGGGAATTACGACTGGTTCAAAACTTATATCCTTAAATAATGTCACCAGAAAAGACATAACAGAACTTCCTGATATGAAGAGAATTGTAGAAAACACAATTGGAAACAATTTTATTACAGTGTTTGACTTGAAGTAAGCCTTTCATCAAATCGTAATATGTTTAGAAAACCGGCATAAAACCGCATTTAGAATAGAAAGTGAATTTTATGAGCGGTTCAGAATGGTGATGGGGTTCAAAAACGGACTAATATATATGCAACAGGTAATTTCGAGCATATTAAGAGAGAATATTGGGAAAGGTGTAGATTTTTATTTAGATGATGTTATAATTGGTGCGAAATCTGAAAAAAATATCGATAATTGGATAAATGGGTGTACATAAATTTCGTATAAATAATTTATGTGTAAATAAGAAATAGATGTAGTTTGGTGTGGAAAGGTTTAACTTCATAGATTAATGGTTAATAAACGATAAAGGAAATACGTTTATATAGAAACAGAAGGAAACTTTATAAAATCCAGGGCCTATATGATTCGCTGAAATACGTAGGTATTTGGACCTAATTGGTTAGTTTATTGATTTAGTTTCTAATTTTTCGACGTTGGCCCACGCATTTTTTGAATGTTTGAAGAATAAATAGTATTTGTGGAATAGAAAACAGAAAGAGCCTTAGAGAAAGTAAAGGTAAAAATAGAACAGATAGTTCATTAAAACTACCAAAAATTTATTAAATTATTGTAGTTAAAACGGGCGCTTCAAAAACCAAGATTGGATGCTGTATTTTTACAGAAAAAAAAGATAATAGATTAGTGCGAGTTATAATGGGCGTGAGGAAGTTAACTGAAACTGAAAAGTGATATTGTATAACCGAATAGGAGATGCTTGCAGTAGTATATGGAATTCAAAAATTTGACTATTATTTACGAGGCTGAAAATTTCACCTCATAACCGATCACAAGATATTAGAAAATATACGATCAAAACCAGAATTTAAAAAATATTCATGTAATTATATTCGTCGAGAGGAAAAAAGAATACGACTTTTCTATCGAATACTAAAAAGGAAGATGTTACAGGACGCATATGCATTAAGTCGACAGTTTTAAGATAAAGAACAAACTTAAAACGATTTAAAAGGCGAAGATTTCTAAGAAAGGGTAAGATATAATACGAGGAAAATAAGAAATGCCCGATGTTGCGCGAGGAAAAGCAGAAATTCTAGAGATTTGACTTGGGAATTATATGAAATATCACGACGGAATGTGACGGCGGAAACTTTATATCCGAGATACATATAAATTTTAAGCATAGAGGATCGACGGCGGTTTATTATGAATTAAAGAAAGAATTTTACTGGTCATATAAGAAACGGGTGTTTGAAGTGTGTCAGAATTCAACAGGAAAAGGAAACAGAAGCCAAAACCATAGCATACACAAGGCCGTTGGAAAAGATTGGTGTCGATTTAATGAAAGTGGGAGAAAAAAAGGCAAAGTTTATTAGTATTGATAGATTATTTTTCAAGTTTTTAATCGATTCGAGACTTTGGAGATAGAAAATGTGAATAAATCATATGGTGTCTTGAAAATTTCTTTAAGGAGATTGGACTGCAGATCACAATAATTTCTGAAAAAGCGAAAGAGTTTAATGGGTCAAATTTAAGAAATGAACGCTAGATATATAAATAAGACTTTTGGTAACAGCGGTCGAGGCACATGAGTGTAATGGCGGAGTGGAAATGATTATTGGAAGGTGGCGGGAACATATTGTAAAAGGCGAAAGGTATGGTGTAAGAACAGATAGGTGTGAATTAATTGACATTATAACATAACTTATAATTGTTAAATCTTGTGCAGCACGATAGAAGATCTAAAGGATCACACAGAAATTGCGAAAATTGAAAATCTAAAAGCTGAAAGTTATGGAAAGAATATAGGTGGAAAGAAGAGATTAACTTTATACAGGGTGTAAAAGTAAGAATATTAAGGAAGGTGAATATATCAGTGAATGTAAAATCATTACGTGCAATATTTGTAAAAAATGGGGAAATAATTGCTTAAATATGACTATAAACAGTTACTAATTCGGAATGAAGAAGGCAAATACAGAATAAAAAATGGAATGTGATATTTAATAAAGTCGGAATTGGAGATAAGCCTCGGTCTAGAGAATGGTATTTCAACTATAAAAAGGTTTATTCTATCCTTTAATTAATTAAAGACATAAAATTATAAACTCAAGGATTTTAATATAATGTTTTACACTTTGATTTTAATATTTGAAATATTATCTTGAATATATTATTTTAATTAGCTTTCAATTTATGTATAAATCAAAATTATGTTGTTCTAAGAAAGGATTGGTGAAACAGAAAAATCAGAAGCAGAGCACTACAAAGATAAATCATGCGAAACTGCGGCTGTAACCGAGAAAAAAGATGTGTTGGCAACTGAAAATGCACAAACCTCCTTAAAAACATCAACAAGACATCTGACGCTAGAATCGATCTTTACTTCAACAGAATCTTCGTCGGATGAATGGATTCAAGATGCCTATGCGGCAATCTTAATACGCTTCCATCGTATGCCACGCTTCGGATGGGATAAACTTAAAAACATTACAACGGAAAATTCCAATGTAATATGTCTCAACAGGAACCAAAAAGACGAGCGACGAGAATATTAATCAACCAAAATGGAAAGAAGTCGGTTGTCAAACGATTTAATGCTGAAAACGTCAAAAACGCAAAAAGAGCAAAATTGAGTGATCCATCCCATTTTGGAATTGTAGAGTATAGAGGAGTCGACTTATGTAGAAGGGAATTCAATGAAATATACGAAAGCTTAGAAAGGCAAATATCGTTGAATTTGAAAGGACAAGGAAAATCCCATACTACAAAGTTGACACTAGTACTCTCCAAACTATTAATATGATAATAGGGACAATTACATCCACCCAGAATCCCAAGAATATGTCCGATGTTGCAGTGTTGCTACAAACCGCACAACAGACTTACAAACGCCTCACAACACGACCGAAAAAACACAACAAATATATTTCAGAAAA
The DNA here is from genome assembly GCF_057557595.1 of Rhyacophila brunnea. Lineage (NCBI taxonomy): Eukaryota > Metazoa > Arthropoda > Insecta > Trichoptera > Rhyacophilidae > Rhyacophila > Rhyacophila brunnea. The sequence goes on from NW_028233337.1 coordinate 2,100,010, forward strand.
AATTGAGCATTTAGAAAGAATAAGAGATGAACTAGAATTATATAAAAATAAATGCAGTGAAGTAAAAGAAGAGGAAGTAAAAAAATTAAGAAAAATAATGCGGTCAAGAAACATGATCCTAGACATAGATGATCATCTTAAAACTGTGTTAAATATCTATACAGAAAATATTAGAATATTGCAGAAAAAAATGGAGCTGTACAAAAAAAGATGTGACTTCACCAGAGAAAATAACTGCTTTGAGCTTAATAGAAGACTTTTTTACAGAGGATTGGCACAAAAAAAAAATATGCAATCGAAGCTTCAGATGAACAAATCAAAAAATTTTGGATCAAAATGTGGGAAAAAGGCACGAAAAATCACAACAAAAATAATTATAACGATTACCTATGCCCATTTCTACCTGTCCATGAAACAGGAAAAAATTTGCTTCATAACAGAGATTGAATTTGATAATATTATAAAATCACTGCCAAACTGGAAAGCTGCTGGACCAGATGGAATCTTTAATTTCTTCATTAAAAAAATGACGAGTCTTCATAAAAATATATATCAGATGAATGTTTGGAGTATAAAAACCGGGAAGAATGGTTTTATTCAGGCACTACATACCTTATATCAAAAGAAGATGTCAAGATAGGAAATTAAAATAAGACCAATAACATGTATGTCTAATTTATATAAAATTACGACAAAAGCGGTCTCAAAAAAAATTCAGTATGAAGTAGAGACAAGAAAATTAATTGCAGAAAATAGTTATGGACAATAAGGCGCGTTCAAGGACAAAAGAACAAGCTCTTATCAATATTGCGATAAATAAAGAGCATGAAAATAATTTATATACAACGTGGATTGATGTAAAAAAGGCGTTTGACTCAATAGAACATAACTACCTACATGCATGTATTGAAAATTTGAATCTACCAGCATGGACTACATCTTTCATAAGAAAGATTACAAGTAAATGGAGTAAATCGTTAAGATTAAATGGAGAAGAAATCATGAATAAAAGGATAAAATAAGGAATACTACAGGGAGATAGTCTGTCTACTTTTTTATTCGTTCTATGTAGTGACCCCTTAAGCAGAAAATTAAATGAACGCTTTCCAGGGGTGAGTGTACTGAACGATGAAAACTCATATACAACAAATCACCTACTCTTCATAGATGACCTCAAATATATATCAAAAACTCCAGAAACACTTAAACTCATGACGGAAGAAACAATAACCTTCTTTAATGCAGTAGGCCTTGAAATAAACAAAAACGAATCAGCCACTAACCATGAAATATGTGCAGATGTAGCAACATTTATAGAAGGCCCGGCAGCCTACAAATATCTTGGGGTAATTGAAAATAGCAAATCAGAGCTAAAGCAAGAAACTATAGATATAATTGCATAACAAATATTAAATCGAATAAGAAATTTATGTAATACTAAACTTAATGCCGGGAATTTATTTAAAGCTATTAAAGAACATGCAACGTCACTCATAAATTACCACATAGGCGTATTAAAATTAGAACCAGAAGAATACATCAAACTTGATGATAAGATAAGAGATATTTTAAACGAATTTTCCATTCACCTCCAGCCTAGTAATAAACAAAGATTATATATAAAGAGAAATGAACTAGGACGTGAGCTATGTAATATCGAATTTAAAGCATAGAAGATGATCTACCAGCTAAAAAATCTGCTTGAAAACAGTAAAAACAGCTCACCGAGGAGGGCCGCGATTCTAAAAGTAGAAAAAGATAACAAGACACATCTCTCACTAATTGAAGAATATCTTAAAAATAAATATCATGTTAATATCACCGACTCTGAAACACAAGAGAAAAAGCAGCAAGAAAGTCTATTGTATAAAATAAAAGAAAAACCATTACACCAAAAACTTTTTGAAGCTAATAATAATGATATGGTTGATATTGTTGGATCATCAAGATGGATAAAAGATGGCAACATCAAACCAAGTGAAGAAGGAAAATTCTGTTTTATTCAAGACAGAAATGTGTTTTTTGGCGAGAGGATAAAATGCCCACACTGTAATGAAGCTATGAAAACAATTTATCACCTTGCAACAAGATGCAAGAAAATGTTAGGGCATGATTACACGCGAAGACATAATGAAATCGTAAGATGTCTTCATTTCCTCCTATCAAGACGATACAACTTCAAGAAAACCAAAAAGATCAGAACTCACTCAGTACAAGAGATCTGCGAAAACGAAAATGCAGAAATAAAAGTTGATACCTGAATGAAAACGGATATTTTAATCAAACAAAATAGACATGATATTTTTCTATACGATAAAAAAGAAAATATGATTACGCTGATCGAAATAGGTATAACGAGCCTTGATAACTTGACTGAAGTTGAGAATGAAAAATATAGGAAGTATGACATCTTGGCAAATGAACTTGGTTTAATTTACAAATGTAAAACAAAAATAATACCATATGTGATGACTTGGGATGATGTGGTCACAAAATATCATAAAAAATATGTTATGGGTTAGACATACCGGACGAAGTAGAAGCATACATGCAAGCTCTCACACTCCGCAAGACACTTGAACTCATCTCATTTGAGAGAAGAAGAGCAGTTGATGAAGATAGATCAGAGGGAGGTGTCAAAAGATGCATCAAGGAGTTGTGCAATATACCCAAAACGCTGAACACGTCTAAATAGATAAAATCGATAAAAGAAAATTAACCCATAAATAAATAAGAATAAATTATCAAATTATGTTATTATCGGTTTTACGAATTAAACTTAAATAAATTAATTCATATTTAATAGATATTATCTAAAACAGAACCGGGTGATATAATATACAGAACAATGCAAAAAAGAGCCCATTTACATGAATTTTATTTTAGAACTAAATATCATTTTTATCTACAAATATCAATAAAGATGTTTTTTGATACAAAATATAGATATTTAGACATTTATATATATTAAAATTTTCTTTTGTATTTTTGATCACTTAATTTTATTTAATCTCTATCAAAAGCCAAATTTTTTTTTCAATTTTTGGAAACCATCTTATGGATAAATAGAAAAATCATAGGCTAAAACCTTGAAACTTTGCGTAATAGTCTATATCATTATTTAGTTATGATTTTATGAATTAAAAATTAAATATTTTAAAGAAGAAATTTTATAGAAAGATTTGGTTTCTATTAATAAAAAAACGGATTTTTATAGTCTAAGTGTATTAAGCTACAAAAATTTAAATTTAAGCTGTATAACTTCTTACAGTATAAAAAATCCAATATTTAATTTTTTGATGTTAGACTTGTAATACCACAATTGAAGTCTTATTAATGTAGTAAAAAATATTCGATCTTTTTGAATATAAAAATATGAAAAGTCATTAATTAAAATATCTAGTACTTATTCTATAGAAAATGAAATTAGATATAAGTTTCGCTCGAGTGTTTGGCTTCATCATCGTAAACAGTAATATAAAAATTAATATAATCTTAAAAATAAGTAAACAATAAAATGGGTTGAAATATATGATTTATAATTTCCTTTTCATAGAAATATATTTATATATCTAAAATACCAAATAGTCATAGAGCAATGTGTAATAATCCCTAAAGCTTATAGATGACTAAAATCTTTCGTGTTAGTGATAATATTTTTTATATATATACATATGAAATTACAAGCAATTTAAAAAATACGAAAATAAATTTAGCAAAGTTTAACCAAGCATAAAGTTAAATAGAAAATGATACCAAAATCAAAGCAAAATATTAAGCGAAATATTGTTGCGCATTGATTCCCATAGTCAGAAAGGAAAAGTAATTAGTCCTAAAGTTCAGTAAATATATTAAAATAGTATTTTTTTTGTATGAGCACATCGCACGATAGTTTAGTGTCATTAACAAGAGCAAACCTTAATATTAAAAATTTAAAACTAAAATGGCGCATTTTTTTGTTAATAATTGGATAGGATTTTTATAAATTATATACAATTCAAGAATCAAATGTAGATTGAACATAAGAGCTATAACTTTAAATAATTATGATTATTTTTGCTAAAAAGGAACAATCTTAAGCAAAAGAAGCCGTCAAAAAATATGCGATAAAAAATGCTTAAAGTCGTGAAAACATAAAAACTGCAAAACAAATTAAAACTATAAAATATATCTATAAAGGCGATATAATATATCTATCTCAAATCTAAAAGGATTTTTCTACTTCATAAAATGCAATTTTTTTTTAAAATATGATATTAAAAATAAATCTTTAAAACTTAAAAAAATTTTGATAGCGGGATATTCCACAATTTTGCTAATTTCAATTTTTTTGTGCATAATAAAAACAGCCGCAATTTCTAAAAGCTTTGGCTTGAATCAATAAAATAATATGCGCAAAGACCGTTATTTTTCTTTTCTAGCATGCATACTTCATCTCATAATTAAAATATATGATTTTTCGAGAATAAATTTTATGAATATAATACTAGGTTAATAAAAATTTTTATCTAGTGTTTTATATGTAATAAAATAATCTGTTATGTTTACTTGATTTTGTCTCTGAGCTTATATTGATATGCTAGGCCACAATCAACAAAAAAACAGGTTATCTCACCAGTTTTTTATATTTTTTCCATAATATTATCCTATCATGATATTAAATGATATCTTGCTCATCTTATTTTTAATTGGGAAAATATTTACCTGGTAGATAAAAATTTTAAAACTATTATAAACATCAAGTTGTTCGTTACAATACATCGAAAAATCATATTAAATAATGCTTGTCTATATTATGTAAAATTAAAGAAAACAAACTTCTAATTTTTTTTTGTTTTTTTTTTATAATTAGAATCGATTTTTTTCATTGAAAACTATAGTCTGTTTGCTCTAATCTTGTATTTAGTCAAGTTAAAACATATTATATAGCTTTAACTGCTTGCTATTATTTTTGTGTCAGCAGAAATATTATTAGTTTTTTTGCATGAGAATGTAAAATGAAAGGGGGAAAATTTTTTTTTTGTAATGATAGAAGTGAGCGTTTGATTTTTCAAAAGCACAATAAAATCTGATTCTAGGCTTTATTTAACTTTTGTGCAGTGAATTTGTCATAAGTAATATATTTTAAAGGTAAAATTATAACATCATTGATTTATATGCATTTATTAAGATTATAGAGATTTTATTAAAAACTTTCTAGAATATGATCGGTGTATAATATGATAAGTATTTTTCTGTTTCACTATAAATAATTGCAATTACTTTTTTTTTGCAGAGATGCCGTACTAATAAACATTAAACTCTTGCTATAGTCAAAAAAAGACTTTCGAGGCATATAATATCATTATCATAAAATCTTTGATAATTACACATAATTTAATCTTTTCTATATAATTCCTGCATAATATTGACAAAAATGTAATAGATTGCACATTTATATATACAAACAAAGTTATTTCTTTTTTTTATTATAAATCAGTATTTGAAATATATGAAAATATATACTTTTGAGTTATCGCAGAATATAAGTCTATAAAAATAATCAAAATTTAATATTTTATAGGACCTTCAGAAACCTCAACTAGATAATACATTCTTTCTCGATTTTAAATTGAAAATATTCTATATAAAATATTTAAATATTGTCATTTTAAAATTTTAATTAAATTTACACCCATAAAAATTACAACATTTTTCTATAAATGAACCCCATAATTAAAGAAATTTATTTTTTATATTTCTATCAAGTTTTATTTTTTTTCTTACAATTTATATATTTTAATGAGCGATAGCATTTTTTTGTTCTTCTTACCCTTTGTTCTTATTTAGATTCTCATATAACTTACAGCGTACATTTTATAACTTACGTAAATATTTTATTCTATTTTAAATGAGAACATTTACACACCTTATATAAATCTAGCCAGTACCCACATTTTTAACTTTTATTGTTTAAAAGCGATATATCTGATAATATTTTGTATTTGTACTGATAATTTATATTGTAAAGTATTGGACTGATATATTTTTGCTTATTTAGATTAATAAAGCAAACTTAGCTTAAAATTATTATAAACATAAAATACCATATTATTTTCAAAACTATAAACTATAAATTAAATAATATTTTTTTTAAAAAAGATAAATGTAAGAAAAGTTATGGACAGTAAGAGGCATATTCTAGTAAATTTTCTATTTTTAAAACATGTCAAAAAAAGGTAAGAACCTGTCAATCTACCAAGAACTTATTATTTTTTATATGTTAAAATATCCATTTGTGGTTCTATTTTCCATAAAATAGATATATTTGTACAATTTTATAAACGTTTCTAATGGAAAAAAGACTTATAATATTTATAGTTCTGCATGTCACAGTCATTGCATTTTTTTATATTTTGCTTTGGTATACAGAATTATTGGTATATTTTAGATTAGAATGTGGATTTATTTTATTTTTATTATTGATGTGCAGTAGAAATTTAACGGCAGAATCATCTATTTTATTGTACACGAAATATATAATTGCTGGATTCGTAGCTTTTTTATGTCTTTTTTACTCTAAAATGACTCTGAAACTTACTTCACGAGAATTAACTTATCATGTTCATTGGATATTTGCAGAGTCACTCAATATCTTTATTAATTGTAGTACTGTATCATTCATAATTTGTGTTAATCATATTTCTATGAATGATGATACTTTCGAATTTGTAGATTTTCTTTATAAACAAATATTGCATCTAGGCTGCATATTTTTCGTTTATTTTGTGGCCCCAACACTTTTCCACGTGTTTTTTTACAGTTATATCACACAAAAAATATTTTTGAGCACATTTTATATCTTGATTTATCTATTGTATTGTTTGGTTTGTGATGAAATGCGTCTCTATACTCATCCATACAGATTTAAAATGAGATTCTTTACACGTCTTATACTAGATGTTTGGGTATTTTTTATATTAAACAAACATCAAGCAATGCACATTTTTCAAGAATACATCATCATATAGGCTGAAAAATATCTTGCAGTAAATCATGAATGCCAGTCGCTACTTTTAATGAATAAAAAAATGAATTAATAACCGATATTTTCTCGCAAGAACATTATTATATTCGAATGCCGGACAAAATATTGGCGTTTATATTTAAAGTGGCCATAATATTGTAATAACCATACATTTGTATAAAATTACATTTTTTTAAAAAGATTATTAGCTTAAATATTTTAATCGAATAAGAATGACCAAAATATGAATTTTAAGGCGCACTAAAATGTTAATAATATTTGGAATAAACGACATAAAGTTTAATCATTTTATATAATTCGCGCCTCTCTATTTCTTTATAATTTATCGCGTTTTGACCTGGTTTTTTATATATAAAACATCATATATCTATTTTAAAAAGCATGCAAATTCAACTTTAAAATCTAATTCTATTGTAAATTTGTATAATATGAAGTTTTAGATAAAAAAATTGCATTTTTTAAAGTTAAAGTGTTTAAATAACATACATATTTAATTAATTTATTCATATATATCATTAATTTACAATTTCGTAGATAAAAGCAAATGAAATATAGACCAAAAGGTTTATGGTTTCCGAATTTCGATGCGAGATCCAGTTTAAATATATTTAAATCAATTAATTTAACATTTGTACTTTTGTTTATAAAAATTCGGGTGTGGGCTATCTGCGATTTTTTTTGTCTGTGATTGTGACGCATTTCTGTTTTTAGTGTAATTAGATAAAAACAAGTTTCAAAAATAAGAATTTTTTTGTGGTATTATGAATCTACATATTCGTAATTATTTTTGTTGCTTAATTTCCCTTTTTTTTTATATTTTTGAGTTTATGAATAGAACGATTGGCTCAATTGTGTGCATACTGATTCATAAAATTATTTTTATAAAAATTAAAAAAGTAAAATGCATTAGAAGAACCTAGTATATGAGTATAAAATCTCGATTGCGGGAAAGAAGCGAGAATAGAGAAGATTATATCCCTCAAATCCTAAGTAAATTATTTATAAATCAAATATTTCTTTTTTTATTTATTATAAAACAGCATATAACTTATTTTAATAAACAGCATCTAATCAAAAAGAAAAATATGAACAAAATATGTGATTTTAACTAAAAGATCCTATTGTTACTTCCTAAAATAATGGCTATTGTTATATTACCAAAATTTTTAGCAGAAAAGAAGACACAATGCAGTAAATATTCTAAAATCCAACATAATAAATAATATAAAATCCTAACTATGCTTCAGTCTTATTCGCCAAACAAAACGATTCGTGATATGCCGATACTAAATATAAAGCTGAACACTAAATAATTATAATGAGAAATCACATGAAATTACACGTCATCTTATATACGATCCAATAGAAATGATCTTATCAGTATAGATTTTGTGAAGCCAAAAAAGCATGAAATTGTGATACAAGTGAAATAATATGTGCGCTGCTAATTTGGGTTTAAGAACCAACATAAAAAATAAATCATTTTTATCTTGTTTATAATTGAAAATGCGAAGACCCCGAATATTCTGATGGTTTATTTTTATATAGATTTAGAAATTTGTTTCAGTTACAAATCTGTATAAAGCCACGAATGCATAATATAAATTAATTTTTTATTTATCGGCCATATTTATAGTCGTAATTTTAGTTTTTGTTCTTAGGTATAGCTTGCTTGATTCTCTGTACGCACAGCGTATTTATACTTTCGGCTATCTTCTCCTCTCCAAAGTTTTCTTCAATACCCCTCCTTCTTTCGAGACCTATTAATTCAAGGGTTTTTCTCAATCCCAGGGTTTGAATATATGCCTCAACCTGGTTCGTGACATCTAGTTATTGCATAATATAAAATAATCATGTTATTTTAAAATTTAAACAATAGGATTGAGTAAAACTCTTGAATGAATAAGTCTGGAAAGAAGAAGATTGTAAATATGATTATATTTAAAAAAGTATTGAGAAAATCTTTATTATAGAGCAATCAATGGATTTAATCAAATAAATTAGACTATTTATTTTATTTATGAGTTATTTTAGAATTGTAAATTAAAGTTTTTTTTAGGTTTAGCTTGATTGACTTACCGTGAACACATTATATAAATAATCTTGGCTACATACTTTTCTCTTTCATATTCCTTTATACTTCATCACTTTTCCAAACCTATTAGTTTAAGGATTTCTTTAATCCTATAGTTTTAATAAATGCCACAGTTTTGTTTGTGACTTAGACCTCTTTCAGGTACTTTCCACGATATTATGTTATCACCGATCACATGTTACAACATATGGTATAATCTTTGTCTTATACTTGTGGATATATGGCAATTAACAAATTTAACCATCTATAAATAAAATTAATAGAAGCAAGTTAAAATTCTAAAATTAAAAAGAGGTTTATTGTTTGTTTTTGTAGTTCTACTATCTCTGCATAATATATATTTTAAATAAAATAATGCCAGAATCGGAGATAAAAACTTTAACTAAAAAAAAAGAATAAAACTATAGACATTTCTTGGTGACCGACTTATAACAAAGATTAAATGTTCCAAAACGGAGAAAAATTAGAAAGGAAGCAATAGCAGCTATATTTATGCTGGTATCTAAAGGTGCTTAAGGGTTTGAAATATAAAGGCAACTAGTGGTAAGCAACGCAGATGAAAATGATATTAACGAGTTATTCATATTTTCAAAGCATTTTTTTTTATTGACATACATAACATGAAAAACAGCCTCGGTTTTTTTTAAATGCTCAATGGTAATAGAAAAGAATCAATCTATTAACTATATTTTTTTAATCTATAAAATTTCGATGCTAATTTTATGTTTTGATAAATAAATTGTTTTTTGATATAAATATTTCGATTAAAACATTCTTATCTATTTTTGGTGTTCAGATCAAAAATGGATTTAACAAATCCTGTCATATGTTAAAAATATTAACATTCGGTGATAAAGATATGGGGCTTAGTGGTGTCACAATATAATATATGAGCCTTCTCAAGAAGAATCCATAGGATATCAAAGAAATATTGTATTCTTGTTGTGGTATATGCAACTCTTTATCTGTTCATTTTCTTATTGGCTTGATAAACAAATCTGATTTAGATATGCATAGAAATTTAGAAAAGTTGAATATCATAGGTTGATAAATCACCAATAGACAATATACAATATATTAAAACGAAAATACTTAATTTTATGCTAAAAATAATATTAATGAGATCAAATTTTCTGCAGCATGAGTAAAAGCATGAAATTGCAAGTTATAATGTAAAACATTTTATTATATATATATGGGTCGATTTTCTTCCATTCAACCATTTCGTTTTGCTATTATTATATTGTAAAACTCTTTAATGCATCTTTCCTAATTTACTCTTAGGAAACGATCATTTAATCTCAAACAATATGACCCGGTTTTCATTAGAAGTTTGAGATATTGACTTTTTCTACACCTTCTAGGATTTTCAATTCATTAACATGTTTTTTATATAATTTTGTAACTACTTTATCCCGGATCATTTTATAGGATATGGTTCTGTTCAAATTCACCTATTAAACTAAGTTCATTCATTAAACAGGCTTCATTCCTATATGTTTTTCCCGATTTCAAATGTATAATTCTTAAAGTAATTTATAAAAAATAAAAGATAATCATATTCAGTGTTGTGGAATATTCCCAACAGGCTGACCACGTCTAAATTGATAAAAGAAACTTTGCCCAAAAATATAAAATATTACATCATATCGAGTATGTAAAATCAAATAAAATCTAGCGAATGAAATTTCAAAGACTTTATTCGTCAATGAATGCCCTTTTGACTCACTCGTAATGATTTTTGACTTTTAATATTTATATTTTGAATATTTTGATCCCAATGAATATTAGTGAACTAAGTAACACCGAAAAGACACCAGTTTCAGATACCAGTGATTCAATAAACACGCAGGCTTCATATTATAAAACAATACATAATGCGATCTATGTCCTAATGATATGTATTTTCATAGGGTTACTTTGGTTTAATGGATTTTTAAAAGTATTTTTGATGGAGTGCTTGGTTGTTTTAGTTATGTTTATTTGCTTTGTATGTTTTACAGACAGAAGTTCTTTTTGTATCGAATTCACTAATTTATTCCTCTATTTGCTTGTGTGTTATATTGGTTTTTGGTTCAGTAGTATTCTCTTCTATTCGAATCTAGCAATAGATTTATCTTCAATTCCCTTTTTTGCTTTGGAAGTATTTAACATTGCCATGATTGCCCCAATAGGTTTTATGAAGGACATAATAATATATTATACAACATTTTATTTAGAATGTAGTAATCACATTAGCTTGGCAAAAAAATTTATGTTGACAAACGTGTTCTTTATACTAATAATAACATATCCTACGCTATTATATCTATTATTTTATAAATCTTTTATTGGATGTAGTATTTATGGTAATTTAATACTGATTTCGATTGCACTAGCTCTTTTGATTTATAAAGAAAGCGTTAAAAGAGAAGAAAAGATAACCTATAATTTATTGAAGAAATCATATAAGAATATTCTTTCTTCCTTGTTTTTTATATGGATTTATAGCATATATACAAATAAGAACACAACTTTAGATTGGGGTGATCAAATATATGGCCTTTTAGAATCTGGATATAATATATTTAAAATCTAATGGAACCTTTATAATATACGGAAAAATTTTGGAATAAAAATAATTTTTTTAAAATATTTATCAACATTAAAGCGTAAATCGCTTGAATTTATTTTAATATAAAAAACGCCTTTTTTTATGATACTAAACTAAAAATATTTGTATCTTTTTATTTTATTCTTAGAAATTGAGAAAATATGACCTGCTAGCATCTGAGCTGTCATTAATATACAAGTGCAAGACAAAAATTATCCCATATGTTATAACATGGGTCGGTGGGGTGACACGATATCATAAAAGGTACCAGAAGAAACTAGATGTACGAATCGGATCGAGACATATATACAAACCTCGGCATTGAGATAAACACATGAATTAAAAGGTCACAAAAGAAGAAGAGGTATTGAAGAAGACTTTGGAGAGGAGAAGATAACCGAAAGTATAATACGCTGTGTGTACAGAGAATCAAGCAAGTTATGCCTGAGAACAAAAAACTAGAATTATAGCTATAAATTTAGCCTATAAATAAAAAAACGTAATTGATAAATGTGTTAATGCAATATAGATTTTAAATAATCCAGCGAAAATAAGATTATAGATCAGACGCATAAAAATGTTTTTTTAAAATAAAATTAATAAAGAAAGATAAGGTAAGATGTTCGAATCAATAGTCCGTGAAAAATTATACTTGATGCTTGTTTTTTAATAAAACCAAAGAACAAAGAAAACATGTGCCTTTGATATAATTACATGCAGGTAAAAGTATTAAATTATATTAATTTATATAGAAATTATGTAATTCACTTCGAATGTTTTTCATAAAGCCACACTAGAAGTAAAACATACAGAAATATTCGCATTTAAGTTCTTCTTATGTATTTAATTTATTCAAATACAAATTTTCATTTGTTTTGTTATTTTATTTATAATAATCGATAATTAATTATTTAGAACAGAGTATAATGGTTTTTTTGTATTTTATGATCTCTGACAGTATTTTATTTTATAAAAATAAGTCCTTTTGCTTTTTAATAAATTCAATCTTGTTGTACGTCATAATATATCAATTTATCATTGAAAAGGGTCAAGTTTCCGAAGATTAAATTATTATTTGCCAACTTGTCGCCTATTCTTTAATATTTTTTTTTATAAATTATTTTGTTAATATAAAGCACGATAAGTCATATATATAGGATTTAGGAATATCAATAGAAGCAGAAGCCTACGCGCAAACGATAGAATTGAGGAAGACGATTGACCTAATAAGTCTTGAAAGAAGAAAGTGGAATAAAAAAACGTAAAATATACGAGATGGGAAGAATTATAGGCCAAGTTTGTATTTTAGAGAAATCTAAAGTTTTTCTTTAACCGCTTTAAATTGGTAACAATATTATAAGCTCATAAATAAATGCATTACGATGTCATAATAACACAAAAAATAGGATTTAGAAAGACATTGAATGTATAAGTCTTGGGCATATAATCTGAATTGAAGAAGATGTGAATATCGCGAAATTAAAATAAATAAAAATAAAATCTTAGTTTTGAACTAATTTAAAGTTTTGCCAAGAAAATAAGTAGCTGAAAAATAAATTCACCTTAAATAGACTATCACTCAAATAACATATATAAATTGTTCGGTAGTTCACTGAAGCTGAAGCACATACACAAAAAAATGTGATAGTGAAAAACTTGGTTTGATAAGTCTAGAAGCAAGATGTAGTATTATAATAGTTCTTAAAAGAGAAATGGCTTACTAATTATTATATCGTACAATCTAAAGTTTTTCTGTGTAACTAATATAGTTAAAGAATAATTGACGCATAAAGACTTTCTTAGATATATTAAGAGCAAAATGTACAAATACATGATTTTCAATTAAGAAAAAATATTATTATATTTTATAAAAACAAATTTTGCAGTTTTAATACTAAATTTATTTTAACCAATTGTAAATAGTTTAATTTTCTAAATTTACCACCCATATTCATATTCGAGCTTTATAATTAGTTTTATATTTAAAAAATATGATACGCAATTTTTTCATCTTTTTTTTTAAATTCATAATTATTTCTAATGTATAGAAATAGGGCATTTACTCATTCTATTATATTCAAAAGTCTTTAAAATTGAAAAAAACTATGCATTTTTGAATTTTAATCTGCATTCATAAAAATGGTCAAATATCTAAATCGTGGAAAATAATTTACTTTTTCTCAGTGTAGATGATATTTCAATTTCCTTTTTTACAACTTGAAAATTCTTGAATTATATCATGCTAGAATCGACTATTTTGTTTGAATTTTTTTGAGATGTATAATCCAGATAATTTTATAATGATCCATATTAACTAAAATAAAGTACAAAAATGAGTTTTTTTCATATTATGACAACTATTTAGACACTTCGCTTTTTCAAAACATTATAAACCAGCATAAAATTTAATTTATTCGGCACAAAAAAAAAACCTCATAAGTGTATGTATCACATTTTTCGAGCCTAGAGATACATTATTACATATTTCTATTACAATTATAATTTTTTGGTGGTTAAATTCATATAATTTTTTGATTATATGTTAAGTTTCTTTGTATCAGTTTTATCTATTTAGACGTAGTCAGCCCATTTTAAATATTGCACAACTCCTTGATACATCTTTTGACACCTCCCCCTGATCTATCTTCATCAACTGCTTTTCCTCAACAAATGAGATGAATTCAAGTGCCTTGCGGAATGTGAGAGCTTGCGTGTATGCTTCTACTTCATCCATGATATTTAACATGTTTTAAAGGGTAAAATTTATAAAACAGCAATGATATTTTTTTAGTTATTTTCTGATAGATCTTAAAATATTTCCAATAACAGTTTGTGGCTACCCACCGCAACATTTTACTTACAATTATGGTAAACTTCGCGATAAAATTCCTTTAAATTCCAAGTAGATAATCTTCGGAGGCATTACATGCCTAGATTTTTAATATTGATACCCACCATGTTTTATATTTAATAAATCCAATAAAAGACATAAACTAATAAGTTTTTAAGATAATTCAAAATCTAAATATCATGTGGAAGTGCAGAAAAATTTATACATGTGATGCATCTATTACGATTTATGGCTCGAAACACAAAAAATGAAACATTAGAAGCAATAACATGTTTTTTATATTCAATATTCTATGAATTTCAGACATAATTTGGAGCAAAAGCTCAAGTAAATTTAAACTTTCAAACAAGATAATCCAATTACCATACATTTAGTTCCATATCAGTAAAAGAGGTAATTCACGCAATTTATACATATTATACTACATAAAATATCTCGGGCTTTACTGCAACAGAAATGAAAATTAACTTAAAATTTTTATACTTTTCTACAGTTTTGGAATATTAATATTTAAATTATATAAATTTGAAATAAAATAACACCAATAAAGTAAAAAAAATTGAAAAAAATTCTTTTCAGATTTAGTTATTATTAGACTTGTATTTTTCATATTTATTTGAATATTTCCGATCCAAATAAATTTATAATATATTTATTTAAAATGATTTTTTCATCTATAATTTATTGACATTGCAACCAAAACTTCTCGTAGTTTTTTTCTACTGTGCACACTAATCTGGAAAATATATTGTAAAATGTAGTATAATTTTGTGCACTTCTTTATACAATACAAATGTACCTAACTACAAATTTCTTATCAATAAGAGGAAACTCATGTAAAAAATCTTGTTAAAAGAAATAACAATATTTTACCGTTAAGTTTTGTATTATATTAGATAAAATATATACCTACACAAAGTAAAAAGAAAAATATTCTAAAGATTATTTAATCGAGCAATTATATTTCCATAATATTTTAAAATAATTTTTTTTAATAAAAATAGCTTTTAATAATTTAAAAAATATTGATCATTTGCCATTTTATATGGTTTTCACCTTTTTTTTTAAATTAGAAATCATTAGAAAATATTAAAAAAAAAGAGATACTAAAATATAAAATAGATCCTATATATAAAAGAAAAGCTTTTCTGACGTTTTATTGTTGACATAATGCAGTCAGATTGTGGTCATATCTATAAAAAAACACAATTAAATCTATAACCGAAAATATTTTATTATAGCCGGACATAAATAACGTCTTCAAATTAATTTATATGCTAATTTTATATAAATCTATAAACTAAGTTTTAAATTTAAACTTAAAAGCCTTATAAATTGTGTTTATTGCAATAAAATATATTGATTCGACATTTTAGCTTATAATATGGACTAAATTTTGTATTTTTTTGTGATTTATTTAAATGTTAAACTAGCTATAGCGATATAGTTTTTATGCATATTTCTTGTGACAATTTAATGGATAACTTGTATTAATGTGATAACAAGCATAAATTACATGGCTAACAACCGATGACCCATTCTCCACTTCATAGCATAAAAAAACTTTCGTTCTATTCTTCAACTTTAAAAGCTGCATAAGAATACTAAAATATATCTGTAATTTTTTAACAAAATTCTTTTCTGTAAAATTAATTAGGTTATCTTTGAAATTTTAATAAAATATATTTTTGGTTTTTATAAAAGTTATTAGATGCATAAACTTTACGCTCTCATGAAAATACAACATAGAAAAATAGAAATCACACAGTTCAAGTCTTAATTGAAACTAACTAGCCTAAATAAATTTAGAAATAAGCATAAAAACGGATTAAAATCATCACAGAATTAATCAGAAATTTTCTTGTATTATAGTTAGAAAACTAGATCTCGTTAATAGAAATAGGAATAACAGTATTGATAATACAACGAATAATGAAAATGAAAAGTTAAGAAATACGATATGTTAGGAAATTAGCTCTCTTATTTACAAATATAGAACGCGAATATCGCCATACGTCATAATTTGGGATCGGTGGTTACGAAATACCAAAAGTGTTACTTTAAGGCGTTAGTAATGTCAACTGAAGCGAAAGAATACACACAAACACAAAGACCGAGACAAAAATTTATACTAATAAGTCTTTAGAGAAGTCTGTTAAGATGATGAGGTGGTAAAAAGTATCAATCAAATATGTCTATAGAGAAATCTAAAGTTTTGCATGACAATTATAAAAAGCTGAAAACCAAATTTAACCATGAATAAAAAATAAATATTTACAAATTTCAGTTTATAATAATTAATATAGATTTATATCCTAATAATTATTTTTTATCTCATGATTCGGAAAGACAAATATTTCATCAAGAAAAATAGATATTAAACAAATTTAAGTAAATATATTAATAGAAATCAATTATTATGAAAGCTTCAAAATTCATGTTTTTTATAATTTGATGCAAAAATCATCTCTCATAAGAAAAAAATAATTTTATACAAAAAAACATTTTATTTTGTTTTATTATTGTGTATATGTTGATTTCATGGAATATTTTCTATACTTAGATACTAGGAACGGTCATTTGATAATGCAAAAACTTTAAGCAGCTGTAAATAATAGTTAGAAGCCCATAACAACATGTATGTGATTTTCTATAGAAAAAGATTTTCACAAGAAAACTTTAGTAAGCTTTATCGAGTTTTCGAAATAAATCACATTAGAATTAGAGAGAAAATATATGGAGAATTACGATTATGCAATATCTTTAACGACAAAGTAATATAATAAAATAGCTGCGCTGGTAGTTTATTTATTTTGCCTGTAATTAATACTTCAATTACGCAACCTATTAAATATATGAAAAATAAAGCTTATTATCATAATACCACATTAAAACTTGCTGATATATCGTATTTTAAATAAAAATACATTTTCCTGCCATTTGAAGCCTGTTAGGATTCTAAAATATAATTATATAAGGGTTCGGGCTTTCGAATTTTCATAAACTGCAAAGTAAAACAATATTTATTGCATAAAAATTTAGTACTGGGCTCTGAAGTAACAATATTCGTAAAGATTTCAAATATTTGCGTACGCAAATCTACTCTAAATCAAAGTTCTGTTATTTGAGCTTAATAAAAAAGAATATCATATTAAGATTTCCTTTATATCCATCATAATTACCAATATTGACCATGAAAAACGAATCGATCATAAAATATTTTCAGAATAAAAACAAAAGGATGAAAAATTATCTAAAAATTAAAAGACAGAATTATTTATGAGTTTTACTTTTCATGCATCATTTTTATTATATAGAAAATACTTCATTTGCTTTTTATATTTTCCTAAAAGTATCTTGATAAAGTTTTCAATCCAACCATTTGACGTAAATAATTTCTATATTTTTGTTGATATAAAAACATTAAATGTAATCTTTTTAGATATAAACATATATTAATTATCAAATAGTGAGTGTACTGAACGATGAAAACTCATATACAACAAATCACCTACTCTTCATAGATGACCTCAAATTAATATCAAAAACTCCAGAAACACTTAAACTCATGACGGACGAAACACATACCTTCTTTAATGCAGTAGGCCTTGAAATAAACAAAAAAAAATCAGCCAGTAACCATGAAATATGTGCAGATGTAGCAACATTTATAGAAGGCCCGGCAGCCTACAAATATCTTGGGGTAATAGAGAAAAGCAAATACGAGCTGAAGAAAGAAACTATAGATATAATTGCAGAACAAATATTAAATCGAATAAGAAATTTATGTAAGACTAAACTTAATGCCGGGAATTTATTTAAAGCCATTAATGAACATGCAACGTCACTCAAAAATTACCACATAGGCGTATTAAAATTAGAACCAGAAGAATACATCAAACTTGATGATAAGATAAGAGATATTTTAAACGTATTTTCCATTCACCTCCAGCCTAGAAATAAACAAATATTATATTTAAAGAGAAATGAACTAGGACGTGGGCTATGTAATATCGAATTTAAAGCTGAGAAGATGATCTACCAGCTAAAGAATCTGCTTGAAAACAGTAAAAACAGCACACCGAGTAGGGCCGCGATTCTAAAAGTAGAAAAAGATAACAAGACACATCTCTCACTAATTATAGAATACCTTAAAAATAAATATCATGCTAATATCACTGACTCCGAAACACTGGAGAAAAGCGGCAAGAAAGTCTTTTGTGTAAAATAAAGGAAAAACTATTTCACCAAAAACTTTTTGAAGCTAAGAATAATGATATGGTTGATATTGTTGGATCATCAAGATGGATAAAAGATGGCAACATCAAACCAAGTGAAGAAGGAAAATTCTGTTTTATTCAAGACAGAAATGTGTTTTTCGGTGAGAGGATAAAATGCCCACACTTTAATGAAGCTATGAAAACAATTGATCACCATGCAACAAGATGCAAAAAAATGTTAGGGCATGATTACACGCGAAGACATAATGAAATCGTAAGATGTCTTCATTTCATCCTATCAAGACGATACAACTTCAAGAAAACCAAAAAGATCAGAACTCACTCAGTACAAGAGATCAGCGAAAACGAAAATGCAGAAATAAAAGTTGATACCCGAATTAAAACAGATATTTTAATCAAACAAAATAGACCTGATATTTTTCTATACGATAAAAAAGAAAATATGATTACGCTGATCAAAATAGGTATAACGAGCCTTGATAACTTGACTATAAGTTGAGAATGAAAAATATAGGAAATATGACATCTTGGCAAATGAACTTGGTTTAATTTACAAATGTAAAACAAGAATAATACCATATGTGATGACTTGGGATGGGGTGGTCACGAAATATCATAAAAAATATGTTAAGGAGTTAAAAATACCGGACGAAGTAGAAGCATACATGCAAGCTCTCACACTCCGCAAGACACTTGAACTCATCTCATTTGAGAGAAGAAGAGCAGTTGAGTAAGATAGATCAGGGGAAGGTGTCAAAAGATGCATCAAGGAGTTGTGCAATATTCCCGATGGGCTGATCACGTCTAAATATATAAAATCGATAAAAAGAAAACAAACCCATAAATAAATAAGAATAAATTATCAAATTATGTTATTATCGGTTTTACGAATTAAACTTAAATATATTAATTCATATTTAATAGATATTATAAAAAACAGAACCGGGTGATATAATATACAGAACAATGCAAAAAAGAGCCCATTTACATGAATTTTTTTTTAGAACTAAATATCATTTTTTTCCACAAATAAACAATAAAGATGTTTTTTGTTTTAAAATATAGATATTTAGACATTTATATATATAATATATTTTCTTTTGTATTTTTGATCACTTAATTTTATTTAGTCTCTATCAAAAGCCAAATTTTTTTTTTCAATTTTTGGAAACCATCTTATGGATAAATAGAAAAATCATAGGCTAAAACCTTGAAACTTTGCGAAATAGTCTATATCATTATTTAGTTGTGATTTTATGAATTAAAAATTAAATCTTTTATAGAAAGATTTGGTTTCCATTGATAGAAAAACGGATTTTTATAGTCTAAGTGTATAAATATACAAAAATTTAAATTTAAGCTGTATAACTTCTTACAGTATAAAAAATCCAATATTTAATTTTTCGATGTTAGACTTGTAATACCACAATTGAAGTCTTATTAATGTAGTAAAAAATATTCGATCTTTTTGAATATAAAAATATGAAAAGTCATTAATTAAAATATCTAGTACTTATTCTATAGAAAATGAAATTAGATATCTGTTTCGCTCGAGTGTTTGGCTTCATCATCGTAAACAGTAATATAAAAATTAATATAATCTTAAAAATAAGTAAACAATAAAATGGGTTTAAATATATGATTTAAAATTTCCTTTTAATAGAAATATCTTTATATATCTAAAATACCAAATAGTCATAGAGCAATGTGTAATAATCCCTAAAGCTTATAGATGACTAAAATCTTTCGTGTTAGTGATAATATTTTTTATATATATACATATGAAATTACAAGCAATTTAAAAAATACGAAAATAAATTTAGCAAAGTTTAACCAAGCATAAAGTTAAATAGAAAATGATACCAAAATCAAAGCAAAATATTAAGCGAAATATTGTTGCGCATTGATTCCCATAGTCAGAAAGGAAAAGTAATTAGTCCTAAAGTTCAGTAAATATATTAAAATAGTATTTTTTTTGTATGAGCACATCGCACGATAGTTTAGTGTCATTAACAAGAGCAAACCTTAATATTAAAAATTTAAAACTAAAATGGCGCATTTTTTTGTTAATAATTGGATAGGATTTTTATAAATTATATACAATTCAAGAATCAAATGTAGATTGAACATAAGAGCTATAACTTTAAATAATTATGATTATTTTTGCTAAAAAGGAACAAATCTTAAGCAAAAGAAGCCGTCAAAAAATATGCGATAAAAAATGCTTAAAGTCGTGAAAACATAACAACAGAAAACAAATTAAAATTTCAAAATATATCTATAAAGGCGATATAATATATCTATCTCAAATCTAAAAGGATTTTTCTACTTCATAAAATGCAATTTTTTTTTGAAATATGACATTAAAAATAAATCTTTAAAACTTAAAAAAATTTTGATAGCGGGATATTCCGCAATTTTGCTAATTTCAATTTTTTTGTGCATAATAAAAACAGCCGCAATTTCTTAAAGCTTTGGCTTGAATCAAAAAAAATATATGCGCAAAGACCGTTATTTTTCTTTTCTAGCATGCATACTTCATCTTATAACCAAAATATATGATTTTTCGAACAAAAAGTTATGAATATAATACTAGGTTAATAAAAAATTTTATCCAGTGTTTTATATGTAATAAAATAATCTGTTATGTTTACTTGATTTTTACTCTGAGCGTATATTGATATGCTAGGCCACAATCAACAAAAAAACAGGTTATCTCTTTAGTTTTTTATATTTTTTCCATAATATTATTCTATCATGATATTAAATGATATCTTGCTCATCTTATTTTTAATTGGGAAAATATTTACCTGGTAGATAAAAATTTTAAAACTATTGTAAACATCAAGTTGTTCGTTACAATACATCGAAAAATCATATTAAATAATGCTTGTCTAAATTATGTAAAATTAAAGAAAACCAACTTCTAATTTTCTTTTGTTTTTTAAAAATAGAATCGATTTTTTTCATTGAAAACTAATGTCTGTTTGCTCTAATCTTGTATTTAGTCAAGTTAACACATATTATATAGCTTTAACTGCTTGGCTTATTTTTTGTGTCAGCAAGAATATTATTATTTTTTTTTGCATAAGAATGTAAAATGAAAGGGGGAAAATTATATTTTTTTTGTAATGATAGAGTGAGCACTACTTCTTCAAAAGCACAAGAAAATCTGATTCTAGGCTTTATTTAACTTTTGCGCAGTGAATTTGTCATAAGTATTTTATTTTAAAGGTAAAATTATAACATCATTGATTTATACGCATTTATTAAGATTATAGAGATTTTATTAAAAACTTTCTAGAATATGATCGGTGTATAATATGATAAGTATTTTGCTGTTATACTATAAATAATTGCAATTACTTTTTTTTTGCAGAGATGCCGTACTAATAAACATTAAACTCTTGCTATAGTAAAAAAAAGACTTTCGAGGCATATCACTAAAATAAAATATTGATAATTACACATAATTTAATCTTTTCTATATTTAATTACTACATTATAAAGACAAAAATGTAATAGATTGCACATTTATATATGCAAACAAAGTTATATCTTTATTTTATTATAAATCGGTATTTTAAATATATGAAAATATATACTTTTGTGTTATCGCAGAATTTAAGTCTATAAAAAGAATATAAATTAATTATTTTTTAGGACCTTCAGAAACCTCAACTAGATAGTACATTCTTTCTCGAGTTTAAATTGAAAATATTCTATATAAAATATTTAAATATTGTCATTTTAAAATTAAAATTATATTTACACCCATAAAAATTACAACCTTTATCTATAAATAAACTTATAATTAAGAGAATTTATTTTTTACATTTCTACCAAGTTTTATTTTTTTCTTACAATTTATATATTTTAATGAGCGATAGCATTTTTTTGTTCTTCTTACCCTTTGATTCTTATTTAGATTCTCATATAACTTACAGCGTATATTTTATAACTTAAGTAAATATTTTATTCTATTGTAAATGAGAACATTTACATACCTTATATAAATCTAGCCAGTACCAACATTTTTAACCTTTATTATTTAAAAGCGATATATCTGATAGTATTTTGTATTATACAGATAATTTATAATGAAAAGTATCTAACCGATTAATTTTTGCTTATTTAGATTAATAAATGCAAACTTAGCTTAAAATAATTATAAACATAAAATACCATACTTTAAAAACTCAAACTGTAAATTATAAAATATTTTTTTTAAAAAAAAGATAAATGTAAGTATAGCATTGACAATAAGAGGCACATAATAGTAAATTTTCTATTATTGAAGCATATCAAAAAAGGTAAGAACCTGTCAATATACCAAGAACTTATTATTTTTTATATGTTAAAATATCCATTTGTGGTTTTATTTTCTATAAAATAGATATATTTGTACAATTTTAAAAGTTTCTAATGGAAAAAAGACTTATAATATTTATAGTTCTGCATGTCACATTCATTGCATTTTTTTATATTTTGCTTTGGTATACAGAATTATTGGTAAATTTTAGATTAGAATGTGGATTTATTTTATTTTTATTATCGATGTGCAGTAGAAATTTAACGGCAGAATCATCTATTTTATTGTACACGAAATATATAATTGCTGGATTCGTAGCTTTTTTATGTCTTTCAGTATCGCAAATGGCTCTAAAACATGATTTACCAGAAACAACTTATCATATCCATTGGATATATGCAGAAATATCCAATATCAATATTAATTTAAGTAATCTATCATTTGTATGCATTGTAAATCATCTTTTTAGGAATGAAGATTCTCTTATAAAACAAATCTTGCATCTATGCTGCATGTTTTTCTCTTATTTTGTAGTTCCAACATTTTACTACGTGTTTTTTTACAGTTATATCACACAAAAAATATTTCTGAGCACATTTTATATCTTGATTTATCTATTGTATTGTTTGGTTTGTGATGAAATGCGTCTCTATACTCATCCATACAGATTTAAAATGAGATTCTTTACACGTCTTATACTAGATGTTTGGGTATTTTTTATATTAAACAAACATCAAGTAGTGCACATTTTTCAAGAATACATCATCATATAGGCTGAAAAATATCTTGCAGTAAATCATGAATGCCAGTCGCTACTTTTAATGAATAAAAAAATGAATTAATAACCGATATTTTCTCGCAAGAAAAATATTATTATATTCGAATGCCGGACAAAATATTGGCGTTTATATTTAAAGTGACCATAATATCGTAACAACCATACATTTGTATAATATTACGTTTTTTTTATAAAGATTATTAGCTTAAATATTTTAATCGAATGAGAATGACCAAAATATGAATTTTAAGGCGCATAAGATGTTAATAATATTTGGAATTAACGACAAGAAGTTTAATCATTTTATATAATTCGCGCCTCTCTATTTCTTTATAATTTATCGCGTTTTGACCTGGTTTTTTATATATAATACATCATATATTTATTTTAAAAAGCATGCAAATTCAACTTTAAAATCTAATTCTATTATAAATTTGTATAATATGAAGTTTTAGATAAAAAAATGCATTTTTTAAAGTTAAAGTGTTTAAATACGATACATATTAAATTAATTTATTCATATATATCATTAATTTACAATGTCGTTGATAAAAGCAAATAAAATATAGACCAAAATGTTTATGGTTTCCGAATTTCGATGCGAGATCCAGTTTAAATATATTTAATTTAATATATTAAATGTTTGCACTTTTGTTTATAAAAATTCGGGTGTGGGCTATCTGCGATTTTTTCTGTCTGTGATTGTGACGCATTTCTGTTTTTAGTGTAATTAGATAAAAACAAGTATCAAAAATAAGAATTTTATTTTTTTTGTGGTATTATGATTTTTATATTCGTAATTATGTTTGTTGCTTAATTTCTCTTTTTTTTTATATTTTTGAGTTTATGAATAGAACGATTGGCTCAATTGTGTGCATACTGATTCATAAAATTATTTTTATAAAAATTAAAAAAGTAAAATGCATTAGAAGAACCTAGTATATGAGTATAAAATCTCGATTGCGGGAAAGAAGCGAGAATAAAGAGGATCATATCCCTCAAATCTCTAGTAAATTATTTATAAATCAAATATTTCTATTTTTATTTACTATAAAACAGCATATAACTTATTTTAAAAAACAGCATCTAATCAAAAAGAAAAATTCGAACAAAAGATTCGGATTTTAAGAAATGATCATATTTTTACTTCCTAAAATAATGGCTAGTGTTATATTACCAAGTTTTTTAGCAGAAAAGAAGACACAATGCAGTAAATATTCTAAAATACAACATAATAAATAATATAAAATCCTAACTATGCTTCAGTCTTATTCGCCAAACAAAACGATTCGTGATATGCCGATACTAAATATAAAGCTGAACACCAAATAATTATAATGAGAAATCTCATGAAATTACACGCCATCTTATATACGATCCAATAGAAATGATCTTATCAGTATAGATTTTGTGAAGCCAAAAAAGCATGAAATTGTGATACAAGTGAAATGATATGTGCGCTGCTAATTCGGGTTTAAGAACCAACATAAAAAATCAATCATTTTTATCTTGTTTATAATTGAAAATGCGAAGACCCCGCATATTCTGATGGTTTATTTTTATATAGATTTAGAAATATGTTTCAGATACGAATCTGTATAAGGCCACGAATGCATAATATAAATTTATTTTTTATTTATCGGCCATATTTATAGTCGTAATTTTAGTTTTTGTTCTTAGGCACAGCTTGCTTGATTCTCTGTACGCACAGCGTATTTATACTTTCGGCTATCTTCTCCTCTCCAAAGTTTTCTTCAATACCCCTCCTTCTTTCGAGACCTATTAATTCAAGGGTTTTTCTCAATCCCAGGGTTTGAATATATGCCTCAACCTGGTTCGTGACATCTAGTTATTGCATAATATAAAATAATCATGTTATTTTAAAATTTAAACAATAGGATTGAGTAAAACTCTTGAATGAATAAGTCTGGAAGAAGAAGATTGTAAATATTATCATATTTAAAAAATTATAGAGAAAATCTTTATTATAGAGAAATAAATAGATTTTATCATATAAATTAGATTTTTAATTTTATTTATGACTTATTTAAGAATTGTAAATTAAAGATTTTTTTAGGTTTAGCTTGATTGACTTACCGTGAACACATTATATAAATAATCTTGGCTACATACTTTTCTCTTTCATATTCCTTTATACTTCATCACTTTTCCAAACCTATTAGTTTAAGGATTTCTTTAATCCTATAGTTTTAATAAATGCCACAGTTTTGTTTGTGACTTAGACCTCTTTCAGGTACTTTCCACGATATTATGTTATCATCGATCACATGTTACGACATATAGTATTATCTTTGTCTTATACTTGTGGATTAATGGCAATTAACAAATTTAACCATCTATAAATAAAATTAATAGAAGCAAGTTAAAATTCTAAAATTAAAAAGAGGTTTATTGTTTGTTTTTGTAGTTCTACTATCTCTGCATAATATATATTTTAAATAAAATAATGCCAGAATCGGAGATAAAAACTTTAACGAAAAAAAAAGAATAAAACTATAGACATTTCTTGGTGACCGACTTATAACAAAGATTAAATGTTCCAAAACGGAGAAAAATTAGAAAGGAAGCAATAGCAGCTATATTTATGCGGGGATCTAAAGGTGCTTAAGGGTTTGAAATATAAAGGCAACTAGTGGTAAGCAATGCAGATGAAAATGATATTAACGAGTTATTCATATTTTAAAAGCACTTTTATTATTGACATACCATGAAAAAAAGCCTCGGTTTTTTTTAAATGCTCAATGGTAATAGAAAAGAATCAATCTATTAACTATATTTTTTTAAAAATTTTAAATTGGTTTTGTCAGAGTATAAATTTTTAATCATTAAAGTTTCGATTTTAATTTTATGTTTTGATAAATAAATTGTTTTTTGATATAAATATTTCGATTAAAACATTCTTATCTATTTTTGGTGTTCAGATCAAAAATGGATTTAACAAATCCTGTCATATGTCAAAAATATTAACATTCGGTGATAAAGATATGGGACTTAGTGGTGTCACAATATAATATATGAGCTTTCTCAAGAAGAATCCATAGCATGTCAAAGAAATATTGTATTATTGTCATAGTATATGCAACTCTTTATCTGTTCATTTTCTTATTGGCTTGATAAACAAATCTGATTTAGATATGCATAGAAATTTAGAAAAGTTGAATATCATAGGTTGATAAATCACCAATAGACAATATACAATATATTAAAACGAAAATACTTAATTTTATGCTACAAATAATATTAATGAGATCAAATTTTCTGCTGTGTGAGTAAAAGCATGAAATTGCAAGTTATGATGTAAAACATTTTATTATATATATGGGTCAATTTTCTTCATTTCAACCTTTTCCTTTTGCTATTATTATATTGTAAAACTCTTTAATGTATCTTTCCTAATTTACTCTTGGGAAACGATCATTTAATCACAAACAATATGACCCGGTTTTCATTAGAAGTTTGAGATATTGACTTTTTCTGCACCTTCTAAGATTTTCAATTCATTAACATGTTTTTTATATAATTTTGTAACTACTTTATCCCGGATCATTTTATCGGATATGGTTCTGTTCAAATTCACCTATTAAACCAAGTTCATTCATTAAACAGGCTTCATTCCTATATGTTATTCCCGATTTCAGTTGTATAATTCATAAAGTAATTTATAAAAATAAAAGATAATCATATACAGTGTTGTGGAATATTCCCAATAGGCTGACCACGTCTAAATTGATAAAAGAAACTTTGCCCAAAAATATAAAATATTACATCATATCGAGTATGTAAAATCAAATAAAATCTAGCGAATGAAATTTCAAAGACTTTATTCGTCAATGAATGCCCTTTTGACTCACTCGTAATGATTTTTGACTTTTAATATTTATATTTTGAATATTTTGATCCCAATGAGTATTAGTGAACTAAGTAACACCGAAAAGACACCAGTTTCAGATGCCAGTGATTCAATAAACACGCAGGCTTCATATTATAAAACAATACATAATGCGATCTATGTCTTAATGATATGTATTTTCATGGGGTTACTTTGGTTTAATGGATTTTTAAAAGTATTTTTGATGGAGTGCTTGGTTGTTTTAGTTATGTTTATTTGCTTTGTATGTTTTACAGACAGAAGTTCTTTTTGTATCGAATTCACTCTTTTATTTCTCTATTTGCTAGTGTGTTATATTGGTTTTTGGTTCAGTAGTATTCTCTTCCATTCTAATCTAGCAATAGATTTATCTTCAATTCCCTTTTTTGCTTTGGATATATTTAACATTGCCATGATTGCCCCAATAGGTTTTATAAAGGACATAATAATGGATTATATAACATTTTATTTAGGATGTAGTAATCAAATTAGCTTGGCAAAAAAAATTATGTTGACATACGTGTTCTTTATACTAATAATAACATATCCTACGCTATTATATCTATTATTTTATAAATCTTTTATTGGATGTAGTATTTATGGTAATTTAATGCTCATTTCGATTGCACTAGCTCTTTTGATTTATAAAGAAAGCGTTAAAAGAGAAGAAAAGATAACCTATAATTTATTGAAGAAATCATATAAGAATATTCTTTGTTCCTTGTTTTTTATATGGATTTATAGCATATATACAAATAAGAACCCAACTTTAGATTGGGGTGATCAAATATATGGCCTTTTAGAATCTGGATATAATATATTTAAAATCTAATGGAACCTTTATAATATACGGAAAAATTTTGGAATAAAAATAATTTTTTTGAAAATATTTATCAACGCAATATCGTAAATTGCTTGAATTTATTTTAATATAAAAAACGCCTTTTTTTATGATACTAAACTAAAAATATTTGTATCTTTTTATTTTATTCTTAGAAATTGAGAAAATATGACCTGCTAGCATCTGAGCTGTCATTAATATACAAGTGCAAGACAAAAGTTATCCCATATGTTATAACATGGGACAGTGGGGTGACACGATATCATAAAAGATACCAGAAGAAACTAGATGTAACGAATCGGATCGAGACATATATACAAACCTCGGCATTGAGATAAACACATGAATTAAAAGGTCACAAAAGGTGAAGGGGTATTGAAGAAGACTTTGGAGAGGAGAAGATAACCGAAAGTATAAATACGCTGTGCGCGCAGGGAAATAAGCAAGTTGTGCTCTAGAACAAAGATTAAATTACGACTATAAATTTAGCCCGTAAACAAAAAAATACATAATTTGTTTATTTCTTTGTATGACTAGCCTTGACAACTTAACTACAATAGAGAATGAAGAATATAGGAAGCATGAAATCTTAACAAATGAACTTGGTTTAATTTACAAATGTAAAAAAATATACTACCATATGTAATGACTTAGAGGAACTGGTTACAAAATTCCAGAAAAAATATGATAATGTGTTAAAAATACCGGATAAATTAGAAGCATACATACAAGCTCTCACACCCTCAATACACTTGAATTCATTTCATTTGAGATAAGAAGAGCAGTTGATGGAGATAGATCGGGGGAAGATGCATCAAGGAGTTGTGCAATATTCCCAATGGGCTGAAAATGTCTGAATAGATAAAAAGAAACTAAACCCATAAATAAAAAATTATTATTAAGAAATCAAAAAATCATCAAAATTGTGCAGATGAAGTAAATATAAAATCGATGGTATAAAGAGAAAAAAATAATCGCATAATAGGATTGATAATTTTAATGCTTATAGATAATTAAAATCAATGCTCTTACTTAAGAATACGTACACTAAAAGGTAACATTTAATGATAAAATAATAAATAAATGATTTTTAAATTAAGAATGTTCTACACCACAATTTATAAAAATGCAAATTTTCGGAAAAGGATGAGTTTTTAATCAAGTTTTCTTACTTTTTTATGTTTTTAATTTAGTTATTGTAGATGAGTATATTGCTATTAATATAATTATCTATGAATATATGTATCCAATTATTAAATTTAAATATTATTTTTTTATTATCTGTGATAATAGTTCAACTTTGTAGCCTGTTAATATTGAATATTTTGTTGCATTATTCGCAATAAATTTTTGCATGATTATTTTAGTTTAATAGAAAACCGAAAAATTTCTCACTATCGATCAGGGGCGATGAATTTCATACTTATTCTTCGTTTTGATTTTTTATATCTCACATTCAATATGTGCAATCAGTTTGTCTTTTTATCCTTCCAGGGATGCTTTAATAAGTGAAAATTTAATGCTTTTAATGTGTCTTTTTAATCACTCAAAAGTTTCAAGATTAGGAATCTCGCGGTGTTATGAAGGGTAGTACAAGATTTTTTTCGAGATGCTATGGAGTTCAACTAAAATTAAATTGCTTTTTTCTCCTGATATACATATATAACTTTTGTAGATCGAAAAATATGAGGCGACCATCTATACCGTTACTTTATTTTGATAATGTTTTTATAATAATATAACTATACTATATACAGTGTTATTTTCACTCATTATTGTACATTTATAAGTTTGAAAAAGTGTCTTATAT